>NC_092086.1:48420650-48773150 GCF_045679555.1 Salvelinus alpinus
CTTTGAAATGCTGGGTACCTGCCGCATGGTGTGCGACCCCTACCTGAACAAGGGCACCACGGCCAGCAGCACCAGCTCCAGTGGCATCCAGGCGGAGGCCGAGGCCCTCAGCGACAACAGCAACATGCCCTCCACGCTGGTGCAGGGCCCCCAGGGCAAGCAAGGCAGGCCAGGTAAACCTGGACTCCCAGGACCGCCTGGAGAGCCAGGGCCACCGGGGCCAGTGGGACCCCCTGGAGACCGAGGGTCTGGAGGGAGGACTGGGATTTTGGGGTTGGGGGGGAACGGAGCTATCAGCACGGCCACCTACAGCACAGTGCCCCGGGTGGCCTTTTACGCAGGGCTTAAGAACCCCCATGAAGGCTATGAGATCCTTAAGTTTGACGACGTGGTCACCAACTTGGGAAACAACTACGACGGCATCTCGGGCAAGTTCATCTGCAGCATTCCTGGCACCTACTTCTTCATCTACCATGTGCTGATGAGAGGAGGGGATGGGACCAGTATGTGGGCAGACCTCTGCAAAAACGAACAGGTGAGTCAATTCACTTCTCCAAGTTTCTGTCTGTCTTATACTGCTCAGTCACTCAGCATAGAGGGATCTTATACGTTCTACCACTCATTGCTTACTGCTCTTTTTAATTAGCACTCCAGTGGTTTCTCTGCTACACACTCAGGTCCCTTCTAAATTACAGATATCTCACCTTATCCCTTGATACTCTGTTGTGCTCTCTCTCCCTGCCCCTCTCTCTTTCTATCGCTGGGTGTCACCTGATGTCACTGTGGTAACTTTGTTGGTGGACATTTAATCGGAGCTTCACAATCAAATTGCCCTGAAACCGCGTTATATTACAGAGGCTCTATTTCCGAGGAAACGGAAGGCTGGTGGGTAGCGGAAGCATCTGTCGTGCGCTCCCAAAACCCCCCTGAGCGAGCAGATGACGGTCACACAGCTGTGGCACCAAACGCGCCCAGAGAGAATGATATGTAATCTGGCGCGCGTCCCCTCATTGCATAAATACACACTGACATTGCCCGCATCACTCAAATCAAAGGACAGACAGTTTCCCCCGAAGTCGATGTCACTTTCCTACTTGTTTAAAATTTGAGAAGTTTGCCATATAATACTGGTGTAATTGTTTATTTAACTTGGAATGTAAAAGAAGGTGAGAAAGGTGTATGTGCCTGACTTATGGAAGCATCTATTTGTCAGTTAGGACTAGCGCTATTGACTGAGATTTTTACGCAATTGTAACAAATCATTTCTCTTTTCAGAAATAAGATATTAACCTGTAATTTCGGATCGTATTACTTTCGCATTTCTGCTTGTGTAGACTAAATTGATTAGACAGGGAAAATACATGAAATAAGTGGAGTCACAGGAGTGCGCACTATAGCAGATGCAGCTTTTAGTCAGCCGATAGATATTTTAAGAATAAAAAAAAATCCCAGTTCCTACCATTATTATTATTATTGCGAACAGTTTAATTGTGAACCAAGAACGGTCTGCTTCTCTGTGCTCGATACATCTGTGAACTGCAACAAGTCAGCAAGTGATGCGTTCAGACACAAATGACATTGTGCTACATTTAACTGTCGAGTTCACTTATTTAATTACATGTAATCTAACGTTGTACTCCTGGAGAGACTCAACAAGACCGCAATTATCCAAACGTCTCGTGCGTAAAACAAGAGGATGACAGCAAGCCTACTTATCCGTCACAGTGTGAACAGACTGGAAAATGTAAGTGTTGCTTATTATGTCGGGTGTATATGGTTGATAAAACAAGGGAATATTTGCGTGACATTCCCTTGAAATAAATATAATTTGCATGATGTTTTCTCATTTTTTTTTTTTTACGCATCACTTGACGGGTCTGGAAAATGATTTATTGCGCCCTGGGGGTGCTCTCAGGTACTCGAGTGTGTGAGACTCGAGAACTTTCTCGTCCAGCAAAGGCGGCAACATCTAAAGCGCAGGAGAGTATAAGAGAAATATATATATTTTTACCATCAAGTCATTTGCAATATGCATCGAGGCATTCATAAATTATACAACAGCTTTAGCCGCATCAAATATTTTGTGATTGAATATCCTCTTATTATCTGTTAATGACCACTTGCGTATAGGGTAAAGATCACATCACCTTTTACATGAAATATTACAGCTCCATTAGCCTATAGTGTATCATCAAAATCCTCACAATTATCTTTCATTAAGCCCCATGCAATGTTTTTCAATACCCTAACAGCATGGTCTCCAACATATTGCTTTGTCAATTACACTTACTTTGTTAGTTACTTTGTTGTTGTTTATTAGAGTTACTTTGTTTAATGTTAATTAGGCTACGTTTTTTTTTTTTTGTAGGAGGTCTAAACTTTTTCTCCCAGTGTTTCTGCAGAACATTTTATTATAAACGTAAAGTATATCTGTTTTACTTATTACCCTGATATTACAGCACTTAAGTGGTTTACATTATATTTTATAATGGAATAAAACCTTAATATGTAGTTCACACAGGGTACTGTAAATGTATTTGTCATAATGACTGAATACAACTTGTCCTAGTCGGCCAGTGTCAAAATGTTTAAGGTGGACATCATCTGTAAGGTTACCTTATAGGACTACTGCTAACGCAGAGGTTGGGGTTTTGGGGGTTGAGAGCAACACAACATCATGCCATTCCTGTTGAGCACACGCTTCCCTGCTATATTTTATGCTTCAACGGGTGTTTTGCCTAACACTTGTACTCATAATATAGTCGATTATTTCACAATTTACAGTCGGTTGCAATCTGATTCACGAGCACGCAACCCCCGCCTCCGACTCAAGACTTATGTGGACTTGTTTGCAGCTACATTTTACATTTAGATGGGGATCTCCAAAGAGTCATCTGTTGTCAGTATAGGTCAGAGAGAGAACGCCCTCATTCTTTTTAAAAAAGAGCGAGGGAACACTTTCTTTCATTAAAGGCATATAGATTTCTAGCAACTATAAAACACAATCTCAATTTAAATCTATGTAGGCCTGAGGGTATGTCTGGCAGCATATCTTACAGCCTCCAGGTTATTCATCTAATGTAAAACTTGTTGTTGTCAAATATAGGATAGGAAACAGATATGTTTATCAAGTCTTTTTCTTTTTTGGTGCGATGTTCTTCGTATGTTGCCATAGAGAAATATCCATCCCATGGTCACAGAGGGGTTGTTTTAATTGGTTAATTCTGTTGTCAAACCACTTGAATTGGCCGTTGCTTACTTTTACAATTACAGAGAAAATATGACTGAAATGGAAGGAAAGGATACAGGTACATTGAGTGTACAAATCATTAAGGACATCTGCTCTTTCCACAACAAAGACTGACCTGAATCCAGATGAAAGATATGATCCCTTATTGATGTTACTTGTTAAATCCACTTCAACCAGTGTAGATGAAGGGGAGGAGACGGGTTAAAGAAGGATTTTTAAGCCCTGAGACAATTGAGACATGGCTTGTGTGTATGTGTGCCATTCAGAGGGGGAATTGGCAAGATAAAGTATTAAATCAAATCCAATTTTATTGGTCACATACACATGGTTAGCAGATGTCATTGCCAGCGTAGCGAAATGCTTGTGCTTCTAGTTCCGACAGTGCAGCAATATCTAAATTGTAATCTAACAATTCCACAACAACTACCTAATACACACAAATACATATGAGATGAGTAATGCGAGATATGTAAACATGATTAAAGTGGTGTTATTAAAGTGCCTTTGAACAGGGCATGGTAGTAGGTGCCAGGCGCACCGGTTTGTGTCAAGAACTGCAACGCTGCTGGGTTTTCACGCTCAACAGTTTCCCGTGTGTATCAGGAATTGTCTTCCACCCAAAGGACATCCAGCCAACTTGACACAACTGTGGAAGCATTGGAGTCAACATGGGCCAGCATCCCTGTGGAACGCTATCGACACCTTGTAGAGTCCATGACCCAATAAATTGAGGCTGTTCTGAGGGCAAATTATTCTATATTAGCAAGGTGTCCATAATGTTTTGTACACTGAGTATGTAATTGTAAAGAGTGCTGGGTCTGGTCTCTGTGACCAGTGAGGTCAGAGTTCTCCATCATCCACTAACATTGTGACATGAAGGCACTGTTACCAGAGCAACCAGGCAATTTTTCAGAAAGATAAATATAATTTCCGAGGCATATCTGTTGGCGGTTCAGTGTGGTGTTTTTGATCTTGTGTCTGTTGGACAGATACTGAGAGTGTGTCCTCGTGGGGAAGGCCTATTGTCCACGGCTGCTTTTGACATATCACCCCTGAGGCACCTGGAGGCTTCAGGCATGCCATGGAATACTAATGTAACACTGTAGGAAGATAATGCATGTGAGGGGTTCAACATAAAGGTTGGGGTAAATGTCAGTAACAATCTATCTGATGTACTGTACATTTTGTGTAATAGCTTTTATAGACTAGGCTACTTTCTATTGTCATTCAAAATTGTGTTTTGGTGTGCTGGTGATATATTAATTTGAATGAAAACGTGATAAGATCACTGGACTGGACTAAAAAGTGATGAATTAAGTGAAATCCATTTCTGCCATGTTAAAGAGTGTCGACATGATAAGCATGGAGGGCAAGAAATCAAATAGACCAGAAAAAGTATCAGTTTGCTTGCTACTGACACAGCTCTTTGCAGTCATTTTGCAAGTCTCACTATGGTTCCCTGAGTTCAACTCCTTTGACCTATCCAAGCTGACAAACTTCTCACCCAGCAAACCCAAGGAGAGGGGAGGTGGCGGCTACATGAAGGGCCTCTCCTCTATATATACTGTCTCAGTCCACCATAATGTTTATGGGGGGTTGGTGTAAAAGTGTTGATACATAATAGGCGAAGGCGAACATATGTTCCTATAATGCACCTTCTGTTCCCGCTTCATTGTGTTCCTAAGAGGAGGGAGGGGAGGCACTTAAGTTAGACACAGACAACGCACATCTCCAGAGACTGGGGCAATGTTCATAAAGTGGTAACTGCCTGGCTAATGAAATATGTCTCCCTCCCTTTCCCTTTCAGCTCTCTTACCCTGACTCCTCACTCCTTCCTTCCACTTTTGATTCTCTCTCTCTCTCTCTCTCTCTCTCTCTCTCTCTCTCGCTCGCTCTCTCGCTCTCTCACCCTCTCTCGCTCTCTCACCCTCTCTCTCTCTGAGCATAGCTTAAAGGGCGATGTAGCTTACACTCACTATAACAAGACAATCTTGCTAGAAAGGTTTATCTGTGTGAGTCTGTGGGTCTGGTGTGGGTCTGTCTGTGGGTCTGTCTGTGGGTTTGTCTGTGGGTCTTGTGTGTCTGTCTGTGTGTCTGTCTGTGGGTCTGTCTGTGGGTCTGGTGTGGAGGTGAGACCCCAGTGTGTCTGTCTGTGTAAATTACAGTGAATGGTTATAAATGTGGGGTAACTCGTGCTGTGTCATTGATGAAGTGGCCATAGGAAGGCTGATGGCCCTAGAGCAGGGCTGTCTGGGCCGGAGCATTCATCTGCTCATTTAAGGCCGAGAGAAGCTGTGTAGGGACTAGGAGGCTGGGGAGGACTGGGAATAGCAGACAATGCCAGTATTTTATCATCCTTTGGCCTTGGTGCATCATGAAACTGCAGGTTCTCAGGCTCTAGCACTGCAGTTGTTCTGCACCCTGTATCATCTCCACCCCGGAGCCTTGCTGTTTTTATCTCCCTCTCCTTCTTCCCTCTCCCTCTTTTGGTTCTGTGGGTTGCATTAGGAGAGTGTCAACATTGTCCCCAGCACCTTGACACATTTCAAGCTACACCAAAGAGTTAGCTCCTCTTGGTAAGCAGGCAAATAGGATTCTATTTTCAGACCGGTGCACTTCATCTGCTCTCCAAGTTCCCTCTCCACTCCTCTCCTCTCTCCTTGGCTTCTTTTTCCTGACGTTCTTTTACTCGCTTGACAACTATCTCCAACCAATCCCAATCTTCTCAGACGGATGTGTCAGAGTCTCGATTCCCTGAGTTGGAGACACCCTGGGAGACGAGGCAATGACAATAAAGACAAATCCATTGCCACGCTACTACAAATGGAGAGAGAAAAAAATGAAAATGAGGAGGCGGAGAAAAGAGAGTTTTGTCATGCCAAAGAGCCTTTTTAATCGTAGTTTAGAACCTTGAACCAGATCCAGGATGTGTTTGTGCTCCTCCTCGGTTCCCGTCTTTAATATTGTTATTAATCCGCAGAACCGTTTCGGAGTTAATTAAAAGCAATGACGTGAGCGTCACTCTCTCAGGAGGGCCCTGTGTGAATAATCACTCTGTCTCCTTCTTTAATAAGCTCCAGCGTCCTCCGAGCAGCGCATATGGCTCTTCCCCAACAATTACTGCTCCCTGCTTCCCACCATGCAAAAACACACACCTGCCCCCCCTCACTGTGTACTGCCCTCTACAACTCCTCTGCTCTGTTCAAGCCATCCAAGGTGACCTCCAGAAGTACACCGTTTATGCCCATCCCTTTATTGACAATTTAATATCAATATGTGTTTTGATTACTATTGGAGACATAAAGTTTTGCTCTTGGAGGTTAACTTCAGGAATACTGTTTTGCTTAGAAAGCAAAAACACACTTGAAAGATTCTGGCCTGTAGTATAGAAATTAGGGGAAATCTTGGCACAGTCCGTCACTGGCTCTTTTGAATTGATGTATCCAAGTAGACACACGGTGCTGTGAAGTGAAGTACTGCGATCATCTTCACAGACTGGTTTATTTATTTGTTTATTTGGATGGTCATTAGCTTTTGCAGAGACAACAGCTGTTCTTCCGGGGGGTCCACAAAAAACACAGAACATGACAAAGAACAAAACACTGATACATGGATAGCATAGGACAGTCAGCCACATTTTTAACACAAAGATATACAAACAATATAACAACAAAAACAACAGTCGCCACCATTCAATGAGATGTCGTTTTTTAAGGTCATTTTGTTGTTTGCTTGAGTAATTGGAGTTGGAAGGGAGTTCTATGTGATCATGGCTCTGTATAGTACTGTAATTTGCCATGAATAAATACTAATTGACTGTATGTACACTTCTGACCCACTGGGAATGTGATGAAAGAAATAAAAGCTGAAATAAATCATTCTCTCTACTATTATTCTGACATTTCACATTCTTACTATACAGTGGTGATCCTAACTGACCTAAGACAGGGAATTTTTACTGGGATTAAATGTCAGGAATTGTGAAAAACTGAGTTTAAATGTATTTGTCTAAGGTGTATGGTAACTTCTGACTTCAACTGTATCTGATGTTAGAGAAGCTTCCATTGAAGAACACTCTCTGGGTTCAATTGGCTAAATAATACTCCAACCTTGTGATGGCAAGTGATATAAAGCGAAGCAAGTGAGTTTCTTCAATAACAATTTATGATCAATTACATCAAAGACTGCACTGAAATCTAACAATAAAGCTCCGACTATCATTTTATTATCCATTTATTTTAACCAATCATCTGTCATCTGAGTCAGTACAGTACTAGTTGAATTGCATTGTATTAGGTCAAACACAATATTCCCCATCGGTTTACTAAGAACAGGCAGCAAACTGATTGGGCGGCTGTTAGATGCAGCAAAGTGTGCTTTACTGTTTTTAGGCAGTGGACTTATTTTAGCTTCTTTCCACGCCTGTGGACACACACTCCTTTAGGCTTTGGTTCAAGATAAAGCAAATGGGGGTGGCAATACAGTCTGCTACAATTCTCAATTGTGTCCCATCAAGGTTGTCTATACCTGGTGGATATTGATGGATAACAATAGTTCTTGCCCGTGATATCATTTAAGGTACTCCAGAGTCTTTTTACATAGTGTTTTATGTCATTTATCTTGGTTTGGTAATATCATTTCTTCTTCTTTTTGTAGACAGTATGTCAACCAATCAGCTGAGCAGCCTGACTTGTTTGCCACCGCTTTTGCATAATTTATTTGAACCAAACACTTTTTTAATTCCTCGTTAAGCCAGAGGGCTCTAACAGTTATCACAGTTAATTTCTTAACAGGTGCATGCTTATCAGCAATTGGCATGAATACTTTAACAAATACTTCCAGTGCTGCATCTGGATTCACTTCCTCATACACATCTTCAACAACGGAGTCCTGAGAAAACATGTTGTATGATCTCTTATAAATTACATGGATCCCAAAGTTCTTGTATTTATTTTCGGTAATACCAATTACCCCACTGAAGACATTCTTTTAAAAAGTATACTTAGTCATTATAGACTTTACATGGGGAAAAAATACTTTTTACATCTTAGTCTGAGGGGGGTTTAACCTTCCAGACTGGGTATTGTATTAACTCAATACCCAAGGCTTTTACTTGCGACATACAACTATCAAGTATTGCTATGGGGCGCAATCGGCCAATGTAGGCTTGTACACAATCGGCCAACCTTAACACACACACACACACACACACACACACTTTCTGTGTGTGGTTACAGTAGGCTAACGTATGTCAATGGTTTTAGGAACAGCAGTAACATCAGGCGGGATTTAGGTTATCAACTGCCTAGCCAGTTGTAGCTCAATCTTGGGTGCAATGATCACGTTCCCGCACTGACTGACCGTGTGGAGGCTTATTGATTTAACGTTACGTTAACCTACATGCTACACTAGCAAAGTTATAAATTACATAACGTTAGCTGTCGGCTATATTAGCCACGACTTACCATTTTTTGTGCAGCTTCAAATGTCGAACAAAGTTGGAAATTGTTGCGCCTCCGTCTGTAATTTTCTTCCCGCATGTTTTGCAAGTTGCAATCTGTTTTTTGCTGATACAGCTAGTCTTTATAACCAAAAATAATAATTTGGGGTATCATCTTTCCAAGGGCTCCATCTGAATTCACCCGCCGACATTCCTCTGCACTACCACGCACAACTTTTCCCCAGCTGGCACAATTTGATTGGCTGTTGTCCGATTCAAACTGTAATTCGTTAAATGAAGAGCTGATTCTTTTTTTAATAGCATCATTTTTAATATTGGGCTCGGGGAGGGTATCAAGTAAGTTCGAGTCCAAGTTAAGTCATGAGTCATTGGTGTTAAAGTCAAAGTCGAGTTGCAAGTCATCATATTTGTGACTCGAGTCTGACTCGAGTCCAAGTCATGTGACTCGAGTCCACATTGCTTATTTGAGTCAGAAAAGGATGTTCATATGATAGGTAAGATATACAAAACCTTGCAGAGAGCATATCCAACTGACAATCTCTTAGAAGAAAATATCAACAGTTGGAACCAAGACTTAAAAAGAACTGATGTTGGCACAAGATGGAGGGAATGTTGGAGCATAACTAACTGAATTACAGTTAACGAAAATGTATATTTAATCCAGTATAAACTAATGTATAGAATGTATTATGGAAGAGACTAAATGTAAAAAATGTACAGCACAATGGCAGAGTCATGTCTTAAGTGTAAAACTAACAATGACTCAATAATCCATGCTCTCTGGGAATGCTATAAAGTCCAAAAGTTATGGGCGAGATAAAAAGTTGTCTGTCAGAAGTATTGAGATACCCAATGGGCTGGACGATTCTCTTCTCATCACTCATCTTGAAAAAACAGAAACAAAAAACTTGGAAATCAATCTGTCAATTGACATAATGGAAACATCGTATTATTTATTATTGAAATAGAATGGGTAAGAGGTAGCCTAGTGGTTAGAGCGCTGGACTAGTAACCGAAAGGTTGCAAGATTGAATCCCCAAGCTGACAAGCTAAAAATCTGTCATTCTGCCCCTGAACAAGGCAGTTAACCCACTGTTCCTAGGCCGTCATTGAAAATAAGAATTTGTTCTTAACTGACTTGCCTAGTTAAATAAAGGTAAAAAAACTAATTTGTACAATTTTGAGGCAAACAATAATTCAGGCACTAGGAAAGGGGGTGTGAGCATGTGGGTCTGGGCAGATGAGATGTAGTTGTTGTTTGTATTTGGTGGGAAAAATACAAAATAAAATGACAAAAATGTAATATATAAATTACTTTAGGCCCAACCTTAGGCACTTTGGCTTTCCTTGTTATTGCCACAATGTTATGGTCACTACAGCCAATGGGAACTGATACAGCGTTGCATCAAAGCTCTGCAGCATTAGCGAAGATATAATCAGTACAAGTGGATGTCACAGATCCAACACTATTATGTGTGTAAAGTATTATCCAAAGCAACATTTAGAAAATGTCTTTGTATTTCCGCCTAGAGGGCTGTTGGAGATACAATACTGCGTGAATGATGCTGTTATCTGCGTGTCATTTCCCAACCTATCAACATGCATCTCAGTGGTTCTTTCTTCATGCCTCTGGGGGTTTCTTAAGCTCTGGTGCACATCAACACAAGACAGTTTAGCCTATTGCTGAATACCCAGGTGTGACCCATGCAGTGTGTTTAGCATGGCAATCTATACACAGAAAATTGAACAAACATGAACCATCTGGATCCAAATCTGGCATGTTATATTAGTGTCTGTCTTGATTTAATGAAACCTGTTTGAAAATTTGGAGGGGGAAATTATATAATTCAATTCACAAAAAAAGAGGGCGACTGAAAGAAAGTTCAGGCTATGTTGGGTGTTAAAATACACATACATGCATTGCATTCATTTACTTTGTAGCATCTATTATTTCAGAATCAATATAAATCTGTGGTAACACTTTATTTTAAGGTACAGATATTAGCCACTTATTTTGTAGTTTATAAGTATATATATAATATAAGGCCTTTATTATGTCAAATTAGCCATATATTGGATCTTCATTTTGCGATTTATTATTCAAAGTCATGTATTACTGGCCAATCCTTAATAACATCATTATTAAGAATACTAAAGGCATATTCATATTTAATAAAGAACAAGTAACACAAGAAACAGAGTCTTAATAAGCTGTCTCAATTTGGAACTGGTAAGGGGATTGTACCTCAATATGTGGTCCCTATTATAATTGTGACCATATTTTTACATGCAGAATTTTTTCTCTCCATAATTGACCATAAAGGACAGAAAGGGGCACACCTCACCTCATCTATGCCATACAGCCAACATTCAAGTCATTTGATGTATAAATAAAAAATTAGCAACTCATTTTCAATATACACTTCCATATATGGATGTTGACTGTAGGGCATGATATAATGTGAATCGCGAAAGGTGAGCGCACCTCCCCACACCCATGAGCAAAACCATAATAATGTTTGCCTGAAACGAATTGTTTACATCAATTGCTAAAATCAGACTTGAATGTTAGTTATATGACATATATCAATCAATGTATTATGTCATCAAACTACACAAATCCTCAGTTTCAGGCAAACATTATATGTTTTTGCTCAAGGGTGTGGGGAGGTGTGACCCAGTATATACAGTATATACAGTATATACATATATATACTGTTTAGAAATGTAGTTGTTTACATAAGAATTTTGACTAGAATGTTGTCTGTATGGCATATATGAACGGAGTTGTGCCCCTTTCTGTCCGATGAGGTAATTTATGGACAGTTATAATAGGGACCACATATTGAGGTGCAATCCCCTTATCAGTCCCACATTGAGACAGCTTATTAAGAGTCTGTTTCTTGCGTTACTTGCTCTTTATTAAATGTTAATATGCCTTTATTATTGCTAATAATCATGTGATTAAGGATTGTCCAGAAATACATGACTTATAATGTTTGAATAAGAAAATACTTAAATAAGGCCTAATAAATGGCTAATAAGACCTAATTAAGGCCTTATACGCTACTTATATACACACTTATAAACTACAAATTATTGGCTAATATGTGTACCTTAAAATAAAGTGTTACCATATCGGTATATCTGTCTCATCAGCTAAACAGTCTACTCAACACTCTGGTGCTAAAATAAAGCCTGAGAATATCTTTGGGCTAGGTTTAGGTTATTTAGCAGTGAGACTGAGGGGCCGCTGTTCATCTCTGTATGTCTTCAGGAACAGAGAGCCTCTGTCTAGAGTAGACGGAGGTGTCTGGGGTAGGGAAAGGCGAGCTGCCCTCAGCCCTTGGTATCGATCCCACCATGTGCGTGCGTGTGTCTCTGTCTGTGTGCGTGCATTCATGCATGTGCCTGCGTGTGTGTAACCCGTTCCCACTCTGACAGACCCAGGATGTAGTCTATGACCCCCACTCTATAATCAGCTGGAGGGGTAGCAGAGGCGGCCCTCTGGCCTTGATTTGCTGTGTAATTGGACATCGGATTTGACACTCTGCCGAGTGGAACATTAGAAGCAGCCTAATTAGGTGCGGTAGGACTATTAAATGAAGATTTGCCCATGTTGTTAAGAAATACCACACACATTGGAAATGTCAAGATGACACCCGGCTGTCATCGCCAACCAACGGAAGAAAATCTATCACTTATCGTAAAAGTTTCCCAGCGGAAAGCAAACACAATCCCCATACTACTACTTCTCTCCAACGCCATCTCGTCTTCAGCCTCTGCGGTCTTGTCCCTTTAAATAGCAGAGCAGCAGCCAGACCTCGCTAGGACTTCATCTCCACTGTCATCTCAGATTGAATAGTTTACGAATAAGTGCTGTAACATCCCCATACATTGAAACACAGGAATCTAAAATAGCCTCTGGGTTTCCATCTGGAGATGACTGACTCCTGCATGACATTTGGTGTTGACTCACACGGCTCCTTCATTATAATGAGAGCACATACGGGGGACGGGAAAGCGCCCATGGGCCTGTTCTCATGTAAACATCTCTCTCTAAGCCCTGACATCTCGCCATCACCCAATTCAATCCATTCTGATAACCCCCAACCCCCTCTCTCACAGCACAGGGAACCCTCATGTTAATGGCTCCAAAGTGACTCACTCTAAGTTACTGTATGTGCTTAACAAGGTGGCTCTAACCTCTAAACATGAATATGGGCGATATCAACAGTGAGATATCAACAATCCATCCAGCCAGAATTGATGAATAGGGCACTTCATGAAAAATGCATGCGGCAGCAAAACGTCTGAACCTGCCTCTCCTTCAAGACTATTAACACTTTCTGCCTAAGCTTTGCCTCGTTAGGGAGGTTTCTCACACTGCAAGACGCGCCTCTCAATATCCCACAATACGTTGTGTTGCATTTCAAACAATAACTGTTTTTTAAAAATTCATAGCGACTAAAATAACTTGCTTTATGTTGTGCCAGGGTTCAACGTGTCACCAGATTCTACCCGAAAAACACTGTGTTACCAAGATGCAGGGAGTGAGTGGGGATTGAGACTGAGCAGTGTTGAAAGTTGAGCATTTCTCACAGCATCTGACTGACAGGAGTGAGTCACAAACAGGCAAGAGTGGCTGGGCCACACACAGGTCAGAGTTGACCCCTCCCCCTCTACCTCTCTCTGTTTCTCCTCTCCTCCTCCTCCCCTTTCCCAGTGATAAGTCTGTGCCAATACATCGGCATCACAACAAGCCAGAGGATTTTACAGCCCCATTGTTATCACTGTTGCCCCATCCATCGCCTCTGTGTTTTGTTGTGTCATTATCCTCTCGTTGTAATACATAATGCATTTCCGTGATGACAAGCTTTGATTTGCCTTGACACCCAGTGGGAGGGACACTTTGGCATTACGTAAACAATTGTATAAACTGTGGAGAAGTTCATGCAACGAAAGGCATTCACGTTACCAGGAAAAAAAGCCCTGAAGGTACAAACAGTACAGATGCAGTGATTAACGCACAAAGCCTTTCTCTCCTTCTCCTTGACAGATGGTGGCTCTCCCGTACCATCTCCTTCTCTCAACAACGTATCATGTATTTAATCATGTTTCTACCACAAATACACCAATAACACAAAAGAGGAACGGAGGTTTTTGACACCATGACAACCTTGCTCAGAACAACAGCTGACACCAAAAATCTGTGGGGCAACGGTCTTTTGACTAGGTTTGTGTGTGTGTGTGTGTGTGTGTCTTTGAGCACGCGCAAATGTGTGTGTGTGCGCGCATGTGTACCTCTGTGTGCGTGAGTGTGCGTTGGTGGTGTGGGTTAGGAGATGTGACAGGGTTGTGACAAGGTGGCTAAGCTGCCATCAGGCATGCGGCTCACGGTTGGGTGTTCAAACCCAATTTGGTGGCGGTACACTTGGATTTAGAAAGAGGCGAGCGAAGTTTAAAAATGGAAGCTTAATGGTGACTCAACAAGTCCCTGCCAGAGAAACGTCAGAAGCTGTCCTCCATCCAGACATGTCCTTGTCACCACTACTGGAGAGAACATATCAGTGTCCAAGAGAGGAGGGACTGTTACTGACACCAGCAAACAGCTAGGCCAACAAGGTCCTATTCCAGTACAATATTTCAATGGGTTGTTTGGATCTTTTGTATTGGCAATCAAGACAACAACACAACACCAGGCATTTCAGCTGTTAGCCATAGGATAATGCAAAATGCCATCGCAACTCAACATGATTCCCAACTCCGTAGGACTAATCAGTTTTAGCAGAGGACAGTGAATATGCAAAAAGCTGCCATCCCTTCATCTCAGAGGCCTATTATAGGTACGAGTGCTGTCATTATTGATAAACTCCACATTCATATTCAAATGCATTCAGAATGCGAGCGGAGTCGGGTGGAGTGGTATTCACTGTGGAGTCTGGGGGGGGGGGGGGGGGGGCATTATCTATTAAGCTGAAGCAGCCCAGCCTCAGCCCTCAGCTCCCATCTCTCTCTAGTGTTCCAGTACCACGCAGAGCATTATTCAATCAGAGACATCACAGCGACAATGTGACGGATGCTAACATGCTTCAGCAGCCACGGCAGGGGGAGACGAGACAACGTCAGACGACTCTGGGGCCATTTGCATTCGCTGGAGTAGGCTAGGCTGGCCTGGGCGCTCACGCTTTGTTTGTTGTGTCAAAAGTTCCACGTCGTATTCTATTTTGAGGCCATGCTCTGCAGTTGCCATTTTGTTCTCTCTTTCCATCTCGCTGCTTCTTTTGCTCACTCCCTCTTTCTCTCTCTTTCTCTCTCTTTCTCTCTCACTTTCTAAAGTCTAACCTATGGCTGTCACACTCGTCGTACGAACTGGAAGCATACTCGGACCAACGTGCAGCGTGATCTGGGTTCCACATCTTTATTTAGTGAAACGCACAAAACAATAAAGCAAGAACGAAACGTGACGACAATGGAGTGCTGACATATAACTATCCATAAACAAGATCCCACAAAAACCAGTGGGGAAATGGCTGCCTAAATATGATCCCCAATCAGAGACAACGATAAACAGCTGCCTCTGATTGGGAACCATACCAGGCCAACAACGCTGAACACTTCCGGGTTGGAGCGAGCGGTCGCACTTCGCACTTTGGTCCGCAGGTAGTATAACTTTTCATTACATTTCATTACATTTCATTATAGTACAACGGTTTAATTTGTCTAATCTTAGCAATTTCTTCTTAGCTAGCTACATAGCCGTCTTTGTATCAAAGATAATTGCGTAATTATCGTATTTCGTCGTCCTAACGCAGTCTACACTGCTATCTGCCATCTGCCCAGCAGCTAGCCAGCTAGCAAACGTCCACCGTCTACCGAATAGCAGCACTTTGGTCCGCAGGTAGTATAACTTTTCATTACATTTCATTACATTTCATTATAGTACAACGGTTTAATTTGTCTAATCTTAGCAATTTCTTCTTAGCTAGCTACATAGCCGTCTTTGTATCAAAGATAATTGCGTAATTATCGTATTTCGTCGTCCTAACGCAGTCTACACTGCTATCTGCCATCTGCCCAGCAGCTAGCCAGCTAGCAAACGTCCACCGTCTACCGAATAGCAGCACTGTAGCAACTATTACACCCAACTGAACGACTTGATTAGTGTAGTGTTAGCTAGCTACATAGTTGTCTTTGCTGTCTTCGTATCCAAGATAATTGTGTAGTTTAGAGTGTGTAGTTTTAGAGTGATTATCTTAATTTACCGAGGCTAGCTAGCCAGCTATCTGTCGTCCTTAACGTAGGAGACACTGCTAGCTAGCCAACAGCTAGCCAACGTCTACCGAATAGAACTTCTGCACTCAACAACCCGGTCGCATTCCGCTTCGCTCCACAGGTAGTATCACATTTTCATTTCATTTCATTACAGTACAACGGTTTGATTTGTTTGATCGTAGCTAGCTACATAGCTAGCTGCATAGCCGTCTTGGTATCAAAGATAATTGTGTAGTCTAGAGCGATTTTCTAGGTTAGCTAGCCAGCTATTGTCGTTCTTTTAACGCAACGTAACGTAATCAACACTGCTAGCTAGCCAGCTAGCCCCCGAATAGCAGCACTGTAGATACTATTACACTCAACGGAACGACTTGATTAGTGTAGTGTCAACAACGCAGCCACTGCCAGCTAGCCTACAAAGTCAACAACTGCCAGCTAGCCTACAAAGTCAACAACGCAGCCACTGCCAGCTAGCCTACTTCAGCAGTACTGTATCATCTTAATCATTTTAGTCAATAAGATTCTTGCTACGTAAGCTTAACTTTCTGAACATTCGAGACGCGTAGTCCACTTGCCACTCCAATCTCCTTTGCATTAGCGTAGTCTCTTCTGTAGCCTGTCAACTATGTGTCTGTCTATCCCTGTTCTCTCCTCTCTGCACAGACCATACAAACGCTCCACACCGCGTGGCATCGGCCACCCTAATCTGGTGGTCCCAGCGCGCACGACCCACGTGGAGTTCCAGGTCTCCGGTAGCCTCTGGAACTGCCGATCTGCGGCCAACAAGGCAGAGTTCATCTCAGCCTATGCCTCCCTCCAGTCCCTCGACTTCCTGGCACTGACGGAAACATGGATCACCACAGATAACACTGCTACTCCTACTGCTCTCTCTTCGTCCGCCCACGTGTTCTCGCACACCCCGAGAGCTTCTGGTCAGCGGGGTGGTGGCACCGGGATCCTCATCTCTCCCAAGTGGTCATTCTCTCTTTGTCCCCTTACCCATCTGTCTATCGCCTCCTTTGAATTCCATGCTGTCACAGTTACCAGCCCTTTCAAGCTTAACATCCTTATCATTTATCGCCCTCCAGGTTCCCTCGGAGAGTTCATCAATGAGCTCGATGCCTTGATTAGCTCCTTTCCTGAGGACGGCTCACCTCTCACAGTTCTGGGCGACTTTAACCTCCCCAGGTCTACCTTTGACTCATTCCTCTCTGCCTCCTTCTTTCCACTCCTCTCCTCTTTTGACCTCACCCTCTCACCTTCCCCCCCTACTCACAAGGCAGGCAATACGCTCGACCTCATCTTTACTAGATGCTGTTCTTCCACTAACCTCATTGCAACTCCCCTCCAAGTCTCCGACCACTACCTTGTATCCTTTTCCCTCTCGCTCTCATCCAACACTTCCCACACTGCCCCTACTCGGATGGTATCGCGCCGCCCCAACCTTCGCTCTCTCTCCCCCGCTACCCTCTCCTCTTCCATCCTATCATCTCTTCCCTCTGCTCAAACCTTCTCCAACCTATCTCCTGATTCTGCCTCCTCAACCCTCCTCTCCTCCCTTTCTGCATCCTTTGACTCTCTATGTCCCCTATCCTCCAGGCCGGCTCGGTCCTCCCCTCCCGCTCCGTGGCTCGACGACTCATTGCGAGCTCACAGAACAGGGCTCCGGGCAGCCGAGCGGAAATGGAGGAAAACTCGCCTCCCTGCGGACCTGGCATCCTTTCACTCCCTCCTCTCTACATTTTCCTCTTCTGTCTCTGCTGCTAAAGCCACTTTCTACCACTCTAAATTCCAAGCATCTGCCTCTAACCCCAGGAAGCTCTTTGCCACCTTCTCCTCCCTCCTGAATCCTCCTCCCCCTCCCCCCCCCTCCTCCCTCTCTGCAGATGACTTCGTCAACCATTTTGAAAAGAAGGTCGACGACATCCGATCCTCGTTTGCTAAGTCAAACGACACCGCTGGTTCTGCTCACACTGCCCCACCCTGTGCTCTGACCTCTTTCTCCCCTCTCTCTCCAGATGAAATCTCGCGTCTTGTGACGGCCGGCCGCCCAACAACCTGCCCGCTTGACCCTATCCCCTCCTCTCTTCTCCAGACCATTTCCGGAGACCTTCTCCCTTACCTCACCTCGCTCATCAACTCATCCCTGACCGCTGGCTACGTCCCTTCCGTCTTCAAGAGAGCGAGAGTTGCACCCCTTCTGAAAAAACCTACACTCGATCCCTCCGATGTCAACAACTACAGACCAGTATCCCTTCTTTCTTTTCTCTCCAAAACTCTTGAACGTGCCGTCCTTGGCCAGCTCTCCCGCTATCTCTCTCAGAATGACCTTCTTGATCCAAATCAGTCAGGTTTCAAGACTAGTCATTCAACTGAGACTGCTCTTCTCTGTATCACGGAGGCGCTCCGCACTGCTAAAGCTAACTCTCTCTCCTCTGCTCTCATCCTTCTAGACCTATCGGCTGCCTTCGATACTGTGAACCATCAGATCCTCCTCTCCACCCTCTCCGAGTTGGGCATCTCCGGCGCGGCCCACGCTTGGATTGCGTCCTACCTGACAGGTCGCTCCTACCAGGTGGCGTGGCGAGAATCTGTCTCCTCACCACGTGCTCTCACCACTGGTGTCCCCCAGGGCTCTGTTCTAGGCCCTCTCCTATTCTCGCTATACACCAAGTCACTTGGCTCTGTCATAACCTCACATGGTCTCTCCTATCATTGCTATGCAGACGACACACAACTAATCTTCTCCTTTCCCCCTTCTGATGACCAGGTGGCGAATCGCATCTCTGCATGTCTGGCAGACATATCAGTGTGGATGACGGATCACCACCTCAAGCTGAACCTCGGCAAGACGGAGCTGCTCTTCCTCCCGGGAAAGGACTGCCCGTTCCATGATCTCGCCATCACGGTTGACAACTCCATTGTGTCCTCCTCCCAGAGCGCTAAGAACCTTGGCGTGATCCTGGACAACACCCTGTCGTTCTCAACCAACATCAAGGCGGTGGCCCGTTCCTGTAGGTTCATGCTCTACAACATCCGCAGAGTACGACCCTGCCTCACACAGGAAGCGGCGCAGGTCCTAATCCAGGCACTTGTCATCTCCCGTCTGGATTACTGCAACTCGCTGTTGGCTGGGCTCCCTGCCTGTGCCATTAAACCCCTACAACTCATCCAGAACGCCGCAGCCCGTCTGGTGTTCAACCTTCCCAAGTTCTCTCACGTCACCCCGCTCCTCCGCTCTCTCCACTGGCTTCCAGTTGAAGCTCGCATCCGCTACAAGACCATGGTGCTTGCCTACGGAGCTGTGAGGGGAACGGCACCTCAGTACCTCCAGGCTCTGATCAGGCCCTACACCCAAACAAGGGCACTGCGTTCATCCACCTCTGGCCTGCTCGCCTCCCTACCACTGAGGAAGTACAGTTCCCGCTCAGCCCAGTCAAAACTGTTCGCTGCTCTGGCCCCCCAATGGTGGAACAAACTCCCTCACGACGCCAGGACAGCGGAGTCAATCACCACCTTCCGGAGACACCTGAAACCCCACCTCTTTAAGGAATACCTAGGATAGGATAAAGTAATCCTTCTCACTCCCCCCCCCCTTAAAAGATTTAGATGCACTATTGTAAAGTGGCCGTTCCACTGGATGTCATAAGGTGAATGCACCAATTTGTAAGTCGCTCTGGATAAGAGCGTCTGCTAAATGACTTAAATGTAAATGTAAATGTAAACATAGAAATCAACACACTAGATCATTCACCCTAGTCACACCCCGACCTAACCAAAATAGAGAATAAAAGGCTCTCTATGGTCAGGGCGTGACAATGGCTTGCACTTCCAGCTTGTGAGTTGTTCCGAGTACAGTGTGAGGGTAAATGATGTGGCTTCTCTGTCGTTGTGTACAACAGTGACCGAGTGAAAGAAATAGAGAATGAACAATGAATTGAGCAATGAATGACAGTTTCAATCTCAATTATTTAATATCACTACAGCGTGGTCAGAGTCTTTGTAATCAATAGTTGCTGAGAACAAATAAATTGGATTTCTACTAGCTTAAGGATAGTCCTTGGCAAGTTGACTTCCTTAACTTTCTAACACAAGGAGTTGAAGCTAGTCATATCACACACCTCTGATACCAGAGGTCCCAGAGTTCAATGTGAACGCAATAAGATAAATATTTGACGAAGTTTCCCCATTTGAAGAATCCCCATAGACAGATCCAACCAAGTCCCTATCCGCCGCCCACATCCGGCACAAAGCAGCAACCTTCTAATAAGAGCGTGTTGACTTTGTGTGCTCAGGGCGAGTCATCTCATATTAATATGCAGTGGACGACTGCTGCTACGGATCAGGAGAGAGAGCTTTGTTTGCACATCGATATGAGCCTTACGATTTAATCAGGAAGGTAAACAATGAAAAAAGACTCATAGATGCCTGTAGTACATTGTGCCATATATAAACCTACACCTTTAAGGCTGGCTTCAGCATAACTGTTTGGCATAGACCTTCATAGCATTACTCAGAGTACTTCACCTTGAAAGTGTTCTCCGATACGGCAAATATCTCCATGCAAGCTGGAATGTCTTAGTTACAGACAACTGTTACTGAACATTCCTCTTATTCTGGCTGAGAATAATCTAAGGTGTCTGGCATGATTGTGTCTCAACAGCCACAATGACTTTCTTCCTCTGTAGTGAGAAGAGTGGAACAGACAAGAGGGGGATAAACTAAGGAGAAGGCTTCATGAAATCACTGAGATTTCACAGATTCTCATTATCGTGACTGTCTGATGGTCAGCAGGGTGCTTCATACCCAGCTGTCAAAGAAGTAGGCCGATTCCAAAGGACTGGCAAGGCTTCCAAGATGCCTGAATGTGATGAAAGCGATGAGGCACTGATGTCAGTAGATCAAATGCCGCTCCATGTGAAATAGGGTATTATCGTATTGTCTCCATGGTGAAAAAGTTCCGCTTTTCCGTCTGTCACAAGACCTGCTAAAGAGAGGGGATGACAGGCACATAAGGTGTTAGCAGTGGATGTGTGCCCTATCAATGTTGAAAATTATCTTGCCAAATACAACAGGTGTATACTTTACCGTGGAATGCTTACTTACAAGCCCATTCAGAGTTATGTAGAGTTAAAAAGACAAATATTTTCGAAATAAAAAAGGAAATAGTAACACAATAAAATAGCAATAACAAGGCGATATACAAGGAGTATCAGTACCGAGTCATTGGGCAGGGGAACGAGGTAGTTGAGGTAATTGCGGTAGTTGAGCTATTCTCAACTCTTCTTCACATCCCCTTTGAGAAGCTTTCCGTTTCTCTCTCACTCAGTTCTAGTCTTTCATAGTTTCTAAAGACTTTCATAGACCGCCTTTGGAAGACTGGACAAATGTTTTCCCAGCTTTAAAGGAGAAAAAATATGACCATGTTTTTTCATATTGGTTGATTTCTTAAAGCCTTTAGAGGACTAAATATCCTTCCTCTGACAGTTGTCATTATGCCCGCGATGATGGGACGTTTTCAGTAAATTCCGTGATTTATTGATCATGCATTGTCAGTCACATCATAGCTTAGCTTAGACAGGTTTTTAAACACAATGTGTCAAATCAATACATGTATCTGTCAAAACACTTTGTTCAGCACTGACTAGGGACGGACTCAAACTCTGTTATTTGATTAAATTGAATAGACAGCTTCAATGTCCCTGCCTGTTGCTTGTAGTGACTCACAACCCATCATAGCTATTGGGCATTAGTTCACTTTGCTTTCATTGAATTAGCTTTCATTGAATTAGCTTTCCATTGAATTAGCTTTCATTGAATTAGCTTTCATTGAATTAGCTTTCCATTGAATTAGCTTTCATTGAATTAGCTTTCATTGAATTAGCTTTCATTGAATTAGCTTTCATTGAATTAGCTTTCCATTGAATTAGCTTTCTTTGAATTAGCTTTCCATTGAATTAGCTTTCCATTGAATTAGCTTTCATTGAATTAGCTTTCCATTGAATTAGCTTTCCATTGAATTAGCTTTCATTGAATTAGCTTTCCATTGAATTAGCTTTCATTGAATTAGCTTTCACACAATGTGCATATTATGTTTCTCCAATTAAAATGTCAGTCAAATTGTCAGATAATTTAAGTTTTGATGACTTTATCTTTATATAGACTACCTTCTAGTAAAACATTTAAAGATTGACATTACAGGACATAATGCATATGGTTTACTATCTGCTCTCACGACTTGGAAAAGATGAAAACAAAGACATTTTAACTGACACTCTTATCCAGAACAACATTCAGTAGATACATGTTAATACTTTTTCCCGTACTGGTCCCCCGTGGGAATCGAACCCACAACCCTGGCGTTGCAAGCACGGGACCCTCATAATTACAGCAGTAGTAGAGGGAGGGAAGTGAAATACATAGATACATTAGACAGCAAGTCTCACTTCCTGTCTCTCTCTACTCCTCCACCCATCCCTCTGTTGTCCTGCTATCCCCTAACTCTGGCACACAGACAATCACTGACAGGTCTACAGGGTTAAACCCCATCAGTGCATTGTTGCAGGAGGTCTGTGCCAGCACCCTGGCACTCAGATGTGTCAATAAATCCATTGTGTGTGGCCCCTGGTTAAACGGGCCAATTAATTGTCCCATCTTATCCCTGCCACCTGCTCAGCCAGGCTGCCGGGCGGCACACCAGATCTGGGACCCTGCCCATACTTTAGATTCAGATACAGAAGCTTTTTAGAGAAGGAATGCATGGGAAAAGAGTAGTTTGATTGAGTTTATGACAGCTGTGTTTTACATTGGACAGATTATAAAAGATTCTTAGCTACAGACAATATCTGAGTTTATGGCAACTAGATGTATATCTCAGATGCTTTGGTCTTCCAAAATGTATGGTGCTGATGCTATTTATTTAGGCCCTTATCTTTGTGTGCTTGTGTACTGGTGATGTGATGTCTCAGTGCAGTACAATACTGCCGCACTTCAGTTTCTTTTTGTAAAACTCTACATGAATGGTCAATGGTTAGCTTTAAAAAGTATTTATTTCTGTCGCATACGCACGCACGCACACGCACACGCACACACACACACACACACACACACACACACACACACACACACACACACACACACACACACACACACACACACACACACACACACACACACACAGAGTTATTACTGTCAGGGCACCCGTTTCTCACTACAGCCCACACCGTTCTCCCAGGAGAGAAGAGAACGTTTCAGATGGAGCTTAATTAGCCAGGACCAGAGGTCAGGGAGATCCAGCTCCAAATCCTCAGACTGCCAGGCTGCCTGGCAGTACCATACTCACCACATAGGCTACGGCCAACATAAATGCAATTGCTCTGGTAGATTTACAGTAATTTATTAATTCAATCACACATACAACATATCTTACTTTCACAGTATTTTCTCATTCACTAAAGAATAGGGATCTATTTTTCACTTTTTATAAGTTGATGTGAGGTGGGTGTCCTTGATGTATTTCACTGTAACTCCTCAGTTGTTCCCTCTACACTCTTAGAAAAAAGGGTAAGCCTTTTTGGCTTGAGGTAAAAAAAAAAACATTTTGGTTCCAGATAGAAGCATTTTGGGTTCCATGTAGAACCTTTTCCACAGAGGTGGAACCAAATAGGTTCTACCTGGAACCAACAAAGGGTTCTCCCATGGGGAGCGCCAAATTACCCTGTAGCCCTTTCCTGCATTCGAATTACCTAGTGGCATCATGGGTGGAATGTTATTAATATTTTTCATAATTAATAAACATATAGAAAAAAACTGCAGAAAATCCGTTATTCCTGTATAAAAAATGTTTTGTTATATTTCAGTCTTCTGTGATGTATATAATGTGTAATATTGGGATACAAACTGAAAAATGTAATACATTTCAATTCTATATTTGACATGATACAGGTGTGTTCTTTTTCTAAGTCCATAACCATGTGTGTGAGGTGTCTACTTTTGTTTCAAAGTAGATTTGTTTAAGACTACCAAGAAACCCTCCCTGTGACCCTGATTTCACCCACTGCAGTAAAAGCTTTTAAGGTTCTATGGTACTTTTTTATTTCTAAGTGTATAATAGAACCAGGTCACCAGGAGAGTGAGACCTGT
Organism: Salvelinus alpinus; assembly: GCF_045679555.1. Lineage (NCBI taxonomy): Eukaryota > Metazoa > Chordata > Actinopteri > Salmoniformes > Salmonidae > Salvelinus > Salvelinus alpinus. The sequence goes on from NC_092086.1 coordinate 48,444,779, forward strand.
TGTTGGGTTTCTTAGAATGTCTACTCAGGTGGGGAACACTGAGCAGCGCTTTGAGCAGAGACAACAACCACCTGACCCGACACCCCAGTCCACCGCCTTCAATTCATGGCGGAACATTCAATGACAAACCAATGACAGCCTTATTAAAATCATGTTGTGGTGTGTGATGCGCCAGAAGGCTACTGCCCCGTCACTTGTTCTTTTTTGTGAACAAGGCAAAATCAAAGCATGACAACAGAAATGACTTCCATTTCAGATCAAATGAGTGCAGTATGTTTCTCTAACCCATACATCCTCTCTTTCCTCTCCTCTCTGTTCCAGGTGCGAGCCAGTGCCATTGCCCAGGACGCTGACCAGAACTATGACTACGCCTCCAATAGCGTCATCCTCCACCTAGACGCAGGCGACGAGGTCTATATCAAGCTGGACGGGGGCAAGGCTCACGGCGGCAACAACAACAAATACAGCACCTTCTCTGGGTTCATCCTCTACGCCGACTGAACCCACGCAGGTGGCACGTCCAGAGAGAGAAAGACAAAGTAAGAGATTAAGAAAAAAAGTTGTAATGAGGGAAGGAAGGGGTTAAAAGCCGGAATGCTTTCTAGTTTCCTGGTTCTTTCCATCGTCACACCAACCTCTGCTTATAAAACACATCAGCCCCAAATCAAGGTTCTCCAGCTCAGCTCGGCCTGCCTGCCTGTCTGCCGTGCTGTGAGGGAGGGAGGGAGGGAGGGAGGGAGAACCCGATGATAGGGGAGGGAGTAGTGAGGGGTGAAGCTTGGTAGAGAGAGGTGCCCTCCTCATCAGAATTCTAACCTGTCAGTTGCTCCTTGCTTTCCTCCTCCTCAAACTGGAAAATAAACCAACTAACGCCAAGTGGATCCGGCCTCATCATCTTCTCTCCATAACAGTTGGCTATATGGACTCTGTTGACTGAAATTGTCGTATCTTGTCGTTGTGTGCTTTTCCTTAGAATGTCAGTATTTTACTTTTGTAAAAGATACTACTACATCGTATATTTACACAAAAGAGGATATTAAAAATATGTTTGTCCCTTGTGAGAAAAAAAACTTGATTTTGAGAGAATGGTTTTGTGAGATGTTGATTGTGATTCAGAAGCCTTTAGTTGAGAAATGGAAACGAAAGGTGTCATTATGGTTTCTAACGGTATATGATTTCTTGCATTTGACAGCTGGCGATCACATGGTGTTTGTTTATGGGTGATGTCAGCTGTGGGAACACAGACCTGGTTTGTGGCTGAATGTTATTCATGCATAGGATGTTATACAGATACAACATTACATTTTCCTTGTCCCATCCAACGTATCTAGAGTCTCTATCCTTGCCCCTTGTCCCATCCCTATACCCCAATCCTATTTGTCTATACAGGGCCAAAGTGGGTTGAAAATAGACTAAAATGTATATTAGATATTCTAGTTAAGTAGATATCCTCCACCATCAATGAAGCCACATATTCAGATTCTGAGGTAACCTAGAGAGAGAGAGAGAAATGGAGCGAGAGAGAGAGAGAGAGAGAGAGAGAGAGAGAGCGAGAGAGAGAGAGAGAGAGGGAGAGAGAGAGAGAGAGAAATGGAGAGAGAGAGAGAAATGGAGAGGGAGAGAGAGAGAAATGGAGAGGGGGGGTGGGAAGTTTTTATGGCAGATTTTCTGTTTCAGTGTCTGAGGCTTCACTGGATGTAATTCGTCATTAGCTGCATATTCACTGATACATACAAGCATTATGGTAATATTTACTCAACATGGCGGGCTGACAGCTTGCTTAAGAATTAAATTGATTGGGTGAGTGAGTGACTTGGCTTCTTAGCATTGTGTGTATGTGTATGTGTGTGTGTGTGGGTGTGTGTGTGCGTGTGTGCATGTGTGTGTGTGTGTGTGTGTGTGTGTGTGTGCGTGAATGTCTGTGTTGGTGTATTTGAGTGTTTGCATCAGAGCATGCGCCGTGCCATTGCTACATTGTTGTTTTTCTGTTAATCTGTGCTACAGCCAATGACAGATATTTTACTCAGCAGACAATGAGATTGCATTACGTAGGGAGGGGAGCCTCTGTAGAGATGATGATAAGAACAAACAGCTTGTAAATGAAATCTATGCTATGTTTGTCTATCTAATTGTATCTTTTTGAATTGTTGAATACATTTAAATAATAAATGGGATTTTCGGAGTCACTTATCTCAAGATAGTTATTTTACCCCAAATGCTCTTATTGTGTTGAACTATTTAGAGTGCCAAATTCTCTCAAACAACGTTGGAGGCGGCTTATGGTAGAGAAATTAACATTAAATGATCTGGCAACAGCTCTGGTGGACATTCCTGCAGTCAGCATTCCAATTGCACGCTCCCTCAAAACTTGAGACATCTGTGGCATTGTGTTCTGTGACAAAACTGCACATTTTAGAGTTTTATTGTCACCTGCACAAGGTGCACCTGTGTAATGATCGTGCTGTTTAATCAGCTTCTTGATATGCCACACCTGTCAGATGGATGGATTATCTTGGCAAAGGAGAAATGCTCACTAACAGGGATGTAAACAAATTTGTGCATTTTGAGAGAAATAAGCTTTTTGTGTGAACGGAACATTTCTGGGATCTTTTATTTCAGCTCATGAAACATGGGACCAACACTTTACATGTTGCGTTCATATTTTTGTTCAGTATCGTTTAAACTTTCACAAAAAATTATATAATAATCCATGCATACATTTTACATATAGGTGGCCCCTGGGAATCGAACCCACAATCTTGGCATTGCAAGCGCCATGCTTTACCAACCGAGCACCAGAAAACCAATTGTCTGTTTAAGCAAACATGAAACAGATCCTGTTATAAATGCCTTCTCCTCTCTCTCTCCTTCATATCAGTCTAACCAGAGATTATTTGGGATGATAGGTATCAGGGAGGCAAGGAGGGGGGTAGGAAGGGTGCAGCCCTTCCAATATCCTCCACTCCTCTCCTCTCCTGTGGAGATGCTATGGATCTGAAAAGGTGGGCTGCAAGATAAAGTCCATCTGACTCCAGCGAAGTCCGCCAGCGCAGCAGTGGAATAAATCTACTAAATATAATGCTCATTTTAAAAGCGAATGACTCCTGAACGAACACCACAGTCTGAGATCTCAGCCTATACTCACAGATACTCATCAACAGCGGAACCATTTATCCACCGAAGAAGGCTAGAGGGGGAGACAGAGAGAGAGAGAGACAGAGAAGAGGATGGAGAGACTGAGAGGGAGAGAGAGAAGAGGATGGAGAGACTGAGAGGGAGAGAGAGAAAAGATGATGGAGAGACTGAGAGGGAGAGAGAGAGAAGATGATGGAGAGACTGAAAGGGAGAGAGAGAATATGATGGAGAGACTGAGAGGGAGAGAGAGAATATGATGGAGAGACTGAGAGGGAGATAGAATAGGAGCAGAAGGTGTTGTGACAGAGACAAATGTAGAGGAGAGAGGAAGAATGAATGACGGAGAGAAAAGGCAGAGGGGGATGAGGAAGACATGAAAAGGGGGAGGAGGATGGGAGGGAGAGAGATAAAGAGAGGACTAGACAGAAGGATAGGGATGGGGGGGACTAATATACAGTAGATTGGGTCTGAACAGAGAGAGGGAAGTGGATTGCTTTTAGGAGTAGAGTGGGAGGGGTGGACCATCCTTAGACTAGGAAGGAATGGGATATGACACTGGCAGGCAGAAATGTTGGTCTGCTCTGGTTCTTGGGAAGGCCATCACCGCCTCTGCAATACATGCTTCTAATTAATAATAACAGTGGTGCTAAAACATAACCACATCTATGGGAGAAAAGTCAACAAAAATTCCTATCAAAATCCTATTATAATCTGCAGCTCCCTCTCTGTATATAACCTGTTTACAGTACACTCACCCTCTATGGCTCTTTTTCTCTCATCTCTCCCTTTTTCTCAGCTGTACCAGTCTTTCATTTGTTCTGACAAACACAAGGGTCAGAGAAACACCCAGTTGTTATGGAAGCATCCACAAGCCCCCAACCCACCCTCCAGACTCCCAAAGTCCCCCAACCCACAGCCACCCAGCCCAGCCCAGTCAGCACGGCTCTGTATCCCACAGCCCCTCCTTCAGACTCCCCCCATCCCCAGTCGCCTAGTCACCCTGACTCTATCTGCTCCTGCCTCCGTACATGATTCCCTTTGTCACTTTAGGCCACAGCCGAGGAAGAAGCCTTTTCCAGTTTTCCCTGGATGGGCTGAGGCCGCCAACACAGGTGTACTATCCAGTCAGTCCCCTTTACACGTGGGAGAGAGAGAGAGAGAGAGAGAGAGAGAGAGAGAGAGAGAGAGAGAGAGAGAGAGAGAGAGAGAGAGAGAGAGAGAGAGAGAGAGAGAGAGAGAGAGAGAGAGAGAGAGAGAGAGAGAGAGAGAAAGAAAGAGAGAGAATGTGCAAGGCTGAGAAAGAAAGAAAGAAAGAGAGAGAATGTGCAAGGCTGAGAAAGAAAGAAAGAAAGAGAGAGAATACGTGAGAGAGTGAGAGAGTGAGTGAGTGTGAGAGTGAGTGTGAGAGTGAGAGTGAGAGAGAGAGAGAGAGAGAGAGGCGCTAGCAGGTTGCGTACTCCAGGGCCAAGGTTTCTACCCTGCCTTGTTGTTCCATTTCTCCGTCTCTGCTTTCTCAGAACCATATTCACGATCACTTCACAACTTTACTTGAACAAACTCCATACCACTCTAACCTTCATGCTGCAGACCTATTCTTCACTAACTATCCCTTTCTTTTCCTACAGACACCTTCCTCTTGGTAAATGCATCGTCACATTCATAATGCTCCTTTATGGCTGCAGCCTGAGATACGCAGCGCAGATCACAGAAGGTCATGGCGTACAGCATCGCAGAGTTGTTCTCTCCCTCTGAGTGAACAAACTACAGTATTCTCACATGATGTAGCTACCACCATGTCTCCAGAGAACTCACTGAGAACCGACATAAAAAGACACAAACAAACATCCGACATGCCTTTTGTCTGTGACCTTTCAAAGCTTAGTTTCCCCTAGTGTTATGCACAAGCCTCTCAGAAAAGCAATGACACACTTTAAACAGAGATCAAGCTATCGGTCCTAATATTGTGATTACACTAACGTTTGGGTAGACATGTCAACACACACAGAGCATTCTCTCAGATCTGTTTAGCTTTGAAGGTGAAAATAATAGAATAGACTTTGGTACAGTGCCTTCAGAAAGTATTCACACCCCTTGACTTTTTAAAAACATTTTGTTGTGTTACAGACAGAATAAAAAATGTATTAAATTGAGATTTTTTTGGCACTGGCCTAAACACAATACCCCATAATGTTTTTCGAAACTTTTACAAATTAATGAAAAATGAAAAGCTGAAATGTCTTGAGTCAATAAGCATTCAACCCCTTTGTTATGGCAACCTGAAATAAGTTCAGGAGTAAAATTAACAATTCACATAATAAGTTGCATGGTCTGTGTACAATAATAATTTTTAACATGATTTTTGAAAGACTACCTCATCTCTGTACCCCACACATCTGTGAGGTCCCTCAGTCGAGCACTGATATTCAAACACAGACTGAACCACAAAGACCAGAGAGGTTTTCCAATGCCTTGCATTGGAAATGGAAGGGCACCTATTAGTAGATGGGTAACATTTTTAAAAAGCAGACATTGAATATCCATTTGAGCATGGTGAGTTGTTAATTACACTTTGGATTGTGTATCAATACACTCAGTCTCTACTAAAATACAGGCGTCCTTCCTAACTCAGTTGCCGGACAGGAAGGAAACTACTCAGGGATTTCACAGTGAGGCCAATGGTGACTTTAAAACAGTTACAGAGTTTAATGGCTGTGATAGGAGAAAATGGAGGATGGATCAGCAACATTGTAGTTACTCTACAATACTAATCTAATCGACAGAGGGAAAAGATGGAAGCCTTTAGAGAATACAATTATTCCAAAACCCCAGTGGTGATTTTAGCATGTAAATCTTGGTGGGGCAAACTCCAACCCCCCAATTTCTTTTTAGATGCATGACAGGAAAGCCAATACACAACACAAGACTAAACAATACATTCATTAATTGCACTATAACGGCGACAAGCGGTGCTCACAATCTGTTAGGGCTTACATAAAGCTGTCCCAAAAGCAGAGCTTTCTTTCCAGCAAATTGGCGTGAATCCTTACCACTGATACACCTGGCTATCAGCGGAGCCTTGTCTGGCAGCGAAACAATTCATTCAGCCTCATTTACTGCCTTTTTAAAAAACATAGTTGATAAGGCTGACCACCACTCCATGGCATATTACATAATTTATGCAGCAGCATATAAGACATTTCTGGACTCACCTTGTTGTGCGCGGCGGTCCTTGGTTGGAAAATTCTGTCATCAAAGAAAAATATTTACAATATCAAGTTGAAAACGTATTTTCCAAGTCTGACTTCCCAGTTGCAATGCTTGTGGTCAGCATCCCAGAGTAGCCTTTTCACTGTTGACGTTGAGACTGGTGTTTTGCGGGTACTATTTAATGAAGCTGCCAGTTGGGGACTTGTGAGGGGTCTGTTTCTCAAACTAGACACTCTAATGTACTTGTCCTCTTGCTCAGTTGTGCACCGGGGCCTCCTACTCCTCTTTCTATTCTGGTTAGAGCCAATTTGCGCTGTTCTGTGAAGGGAGTAGTACACAGCGTTGTACGAGATCTTCAGTTTCTAGGCAATTTCCCGCATGGAATAGCCTTCATTTCTCTAAACAAGAATAGACTGACGAGTTTCAGAAGAAAGTTATTTGTTTCTAGCCATTTTGAGCCTATAATCGAACCCACAAATGCTGATGCTCCAGATACTCAACTAGTCTAAAGAAGGCCAGTTTTATTGCTTATTCAATCAGAACAACAGTTTTCAGCTGTGCTAACATAATTGCAAAAGGGTTTTCTAATGATCAATTAGCCTTTTAAAATGATAAACTTGGATTAGCTAACACAATGTGCCATTGGAACACAGGAGTGATGGTTGCTGATAATGGGCCTCTGTACGCCTATGTAGATATTCCATAACAAAATCTGCCGTTTCCAGCTACAGTAGTCTTTACAACATTAACAATGTCTACACTGTATTTCTGATATATTTGATGTTATTTTAATGGATAAAAAATGTGCTTTTCTTTAAAAAACAATGACATTTCTAAGTGACCCGAAACTTTTGAATGGTCGTGTATATATACATTTTTATTTTTTATTTTGCCCCACCTGCCCTTAATGACGGGTCGCCACTGCAAAACATGCATCCTGTTTTCAACAAGGCACAAAAGTAATACTGCAAAAAATGTGGAAAAGCATTTAACTTTTTGTCCTGAATAATTTTATGTTTAATCATAGTGGTGGCTGCATCGTGTTATGGGTATGCTTGTAATCGTTAAGGACAGGAGAGTTTTTCAGGATAAAAAATTTATGGAATGGAGCTAAGCACAGGCAAAATTCTAGAGGAAATCTTGGGAAATGAATTCACCTTTCAGCAGGACAATAACCTAAAACATAATTCCAAATCTACACTGGAGTTGCTTACCAAGACAGTAAATGTTTCTGAGTGGCAATTTACAGTTTTGACTTAAATCTACATAAAATATATGGCAAAACCTGAAAATGGTTGTCTAGCAATGGTCAACAACCAATTTGACAGAGCTTGAAGAATTTTGAAAAGAATAATGGGCAAATGCTGCACAATCCAATTGTGGAAATCTCTTAGAAACTTACCCAGAAAGACTCACTGCTGTAATAACTGCCAAAGGTGTCTCTAACATCTATTGACTCAGGGGGTTGAATACTTACCTAATCAAGATATATTTGTTTTTAAAAATTTTCATACATTTTATCACCAATTTTCAAATTTTTCTTTCACAGTTAGACAGAGTATTTTGTGTAGATCGTTGACAAAAAATGACAATTAAATCAATTTTAATCCCACTTTGTAACACAACAAAATGTGGAAAAAGTCAAGGGGTGTGAATGCTTTCTGAGACGCTGTAGCATCTGTCACACCATTACAAATTGCTATTTGTGAAGAGTCCATTTCAAACAGTGGAACATTAAGGGCCAGTGTCCCTTAACTCCCATGATGATCTCTCGTTTTCCTCTGAACAGGACATGATTGAGCACAGACGTGGGTGGGCGGCAGCACATGCACTTAATTGCAACGCGTGAATTTGTGTTAGTTAGAGTACAAGTGAAACGGATCCGACAGAGAAAGATGAGCAGAGTCAAGGGGGAAGAAGCCACAGGAGACATGCTCCCCACACCTTCTACACTCACAATATACTCAATATAATGTATACACATGAAGACATACAGTACACTCATACATGAAGGCATGGAGTTCACCTACCTTTTGACAAATGCAAACAGATAGTTTACCTAATGTGCCCTAGTTGCAAAATAATCAACTATTTAAATAACTACCTCAAACATACCTATTTTTTCCTCCTGCCTGACCTGATGGTGGGGTGTGTGGTGGGTAGTAGTCATGCCCACCTGCGCTGAGAGGCGGACAGGCAGGGGTGGAGCCATGGATGGTCATGAACAGACCAGTGTGGACCGGGGAAGGAAAAGACATCTGTGAAGAATACATACAGATGTGTCACTGTTGAACATACTATTCATAGAACACAGACACATTCACACAAAATCACACTTGGCTAGAGGTGTTTGAACAAAAAATACTGTTAATGAAGGATAACACTTTATTTTAAGGTACACATATTAGCCACTCAATTATTATGTCTTATTAGCCATATATTAGGACTTAACTAAGTGTTTTCCCATTCAAACATCATGTATTACTGGCCAATCCTTAATAACTGAATTGTTAGCTATAATAAAAACGTATATACAGTACATGAATGTCGTCTGTATAAGGTTATATTATGAATCACAAAGGATTGTATCTCCCCACACCCTTTAGCAAAAACATATCATGTTTGCCTGAAACTAAGGATTTGTGTAGTTTGATGACATAAAGCATTGATTTATATATACAGTACCAGTCAAAGGTTTGGACACACCTACTACTTCAAGGGATTTTCTTTATTTTTACTATTTTCTACATTGTAGAATAATAGTGAAGACATCAAAACTATGAAATAACACATATGGAATAATGTAGTAACCAAAAAAGTGTTAAACAAATCAAAATGTGTTTAATATTTGAGATTCTTCAAAGTAGCCAACTTTTGCCTTGATGACAGCTTTGCACACTCTTGGCATTCTCTCAACCAGTTTTACCTGGAATGCTTTCCCAACCGTTTTGAAGGAGTTCCCACATATGCTGAGCACTTGTTGGCTGCTTTTCCTTCACTCTGCTGCTTTTCCTTCACTTTTCTACAGTGTAGAAAATAATCAAAATAAACAAAAACTCTTGAATGAGTAGGTGTGTCCAAACTTTTGACTGGTACTGTATGTCATATAGCCAACATTAAAATCTGATGTAAACAAATGATGTAAATAATTAGTTGCAGCCATTATATGGTTTTGCTAATTGGTGTGGGTGTCACGACTCCCACCGAAGGTGGCTCCCCTGCCTGTTCGGACGGTGCTCGGCGGTCGTCGTCGCCGGTCTACTAGCCGCCACCGATCCCTTTTTCCTTTTCTGTTAGTTTAGTCTTATTAGTTGCACCTGTTCCTTTTTGTGTTTCTTGATTTTGGTCTATTTAGGCCTGTTAGGCCCGCTTAGGTTTGTGCGGGATTATTTTGTGTTCTCTGTCGTTTGTGGATGTGTTTTGTTCTCTGGATCGTTTGCCCTGTGTTCTGGGTTGGTCAGTGTGTATGCGCCCTGTGTTTGGCGTGACCGTTTTTTCCGGAAAATGTAATTATACAAATCATTGAACCCTCTGCTCTCTGCGCCTGACTCCTACCTTCCACTCCTAGTAACCCGTGACAGTGGGAAGGTATACTCCTTTGCGATTGACATTAAATAATTATATGCCATAGAGCTGACATTCATATATGAAAGCATATTTAGTTGCTAATTGCTTACATAAAATGTTAACTTGAATGTTGGCTGTATGGCATCCAATGAAGTCGTTTCTATAGCAATTGTCTGCAAGTATAAATAAAAAATCTACAAACACAGATTGTATTTATGTTTACACCTAAACTATTTTAACACACTCATTATACTGTTCAATTAAAATGCTACAAATTCTACTCTATGGGCAGACATTTGAATCCCATTTTAGGTCACTTGAAGTTCATCAGCCCTCTTAATGAGCTAGATGCCATTGCATCATGGGAAGCACATTGTCTGAATTGTAATTTTCCATGGGAAGCGGAAGCACACGCACGCACACACGCACGCACGCACGCACGCACGCACGAACACACACACACACACACACGCACACACACACAAACTCCTCCCCCTGTGTCCCTCTACGCAGTGTTTTCACACGTCGTCCCTAAGCTCCAGGTAACAATTGTCCAGGGCCCGTGGATGATACAGTATGAATTATGAGGCATGTTTTTCAGGAGCATGGAGGACGAGGAGAGAGAGGACCCCCAGGAGGCCTACACACACACACACACACACAGGGGCACACACCAACACAGAGATGGGTTTGCGGGCCTGGCATCAGAGCTAGTCTCTGCCATACGTTCAGAGCACAGAGCCCTGTAAACACACTCAGGAACCTTCCGGAGTGGTAAAGGCTAAACACTGGGATCTATCCTCCCTACTGTATAGCACACACAGCTCTAGGAGATACCTCCCTGCACTTAGCTGTCAATGAAACAAATGGCAACTAAACCATCAAATGACTGACCCCGTCGTTGGTGTATTAGGGCCTATTCACTGACACACAAAAGACGTGTGGTAGAATGGACAAAAAAAAATCACAACACCTTTACATCTCAGAGGCTCAACTCGTTACCGTGGTGATTCAGTGGGGCTGAGAAGGAGCTCCCCTAAGCAAAGGAGGCAATGAGCCTATACAAGGTGAAGGAGGAGATAAGAATAGAGGAGAGGAGAGGTGAGGAGAGGAGCCTTGAGAAATGGGTGATTAGGGAGCCCTCCCTGTCTGGCTCTCAGCCTACTCTCACACCCCTCCATCCCTTCTCTCCCTCTGCAGTGTTCATAGCCTAAGTTGGATTCATTGAGAGGACGCTTAAAGAGTCTTTGTCTCCAAGGTGGGATACACACACACGCCAACACTTAAGGAATGGTTCTGCTGAGGATACCGAAGCCATCTGCCAAATTAGGCTGCAGAGCCACACTTTTGCCGTTCTATTTCATTTTCGATTAAAGGGCCAAAGCTCATAGACTCACTAGCATTCAGACACTCGGACCAACACTTACACAGACAAATGAATATGTTCACTGTACATGCACAACACATGCATGCATGAGTGTGAACTCTGAGGATGTTATAGGTACATTATATCATAACACCCATCATTTGGATCTCGCTCATTTGCTCGTAAAGACAGCATGAGAACAATCAGCATCTCAGGTGAGAAAACTGTGCTCAGTGGAGTGTGCAAACAGACACACAGGCACACGCATGAGGGAACAGGGGGGTGTGGGGGGTGGAGGGGACAGGGAGGGTGTGGGGGGATGGACGCAGCCACCTGAAAATGTCAGTGTCACTGGTTGCCATGACAGCCGGCAAAGTTTGGCAGAGTCTCAGTGTCACTGTTAAAGGCCAGATGATCTGCTGTGGCTAATTAAGACTGTAGTTTGTGTGTTAGCATGGGGCTATGTTAAAAATGGACTTCCTCTAACTAACTATTAAGGATGAACAAATCAACTGCCGACATATTTGGTGATAAGTTCATTATTAATGACCCTGATCTTGTTAAAAGTTAATTTGTGGAATTTCTTTCCTTCTTAATGTGCTTGAGCCAATCAGTTGTGTTGTGACAAGGTAGGAGTGGTATACAGAAGATAGCCCTATTTGGTAAAAGACCAAGTCCATATTATGGCAAGAACATCTCAAATAAGCAAAGAGAAATAACAGTCCATCATTACTTTAAGACATGAAGGTCAGTCAATACGGACAATTTCAAGAACAGTGCAGTCGCAAAAACCATCAAGCTCTATGATGAAACTGGCTCTCATGTGGACCGCCACGGAAAGGAAGACCCGAAGTTACCTCTGCTGCAGAGGATAAGTTCATTTGAGTTACCAGCCTCAGAAATTGCAGCCCAAATAAATGCTTCACAGAGTTCAAGTACAGACACATCTCAACCTCAACTGTTCAGAGGAGACTGAGTGAATCAGGCCTTATGTGTTATTACATAGTTTTGATGTCTTCACTATTATTCTACTATGTAGAAAATAGTACAAATAAAGACAAACCCTTAAATAGCAGGTGTGTCCAAACTTTTGACTGGTACTGTACATTTTTATGACCCAGGAGAAAAAGGATGGCCCTGGGCTACTCGAGGGATAGGTCATCTCAAAAATGTTCATATTTATTTGGGAGCCACGTGGCACTGCTGAAGAGACAGAGGACATACTTGGGAAGAGAAAAGGGAAAGAGGGATACCTAGTCAGTTGTACTACTGAATGCATTCAACTGAAATGTGTCTTCCACATTTAACCCAACCCCTCTGAATCAGAGAGGTGCAGGGGGCTGTCTTAAAACTTCTTATGGCTGCAATCCCGTTACCGGGATGATATGACAACAGCCAGTGAAAGTGCAGGGCGCCAAATTCAAACATCAGAAATCTCATAATTAAAATTCCTCAGACATACATGTGTATTATATAATTTTAAAGGTAATCTTGTTGTTAATCCCACCAAAGTGTCCGATTTCAAATATGCTTTTCAGCGAAAGCACTACAAACGATTATGTTAGGTCACCACCAAACCACAATAAGCACAGCCATTTTTCCAGCGAAAGATAGCTTTCACAAAAAGCAGAAATAGAGATAAAATTAATCACTAACCTTTGATTATCTTCATCAGATGACACTCATAGGACTTCATGTTACACAATACATGCATGTTTTGTTTGATAAAGTTCATATTTATATTAAAGAATCTGAGTTTACATTGGCGCGTTACATTCACTAGTTCCAAAAACATCAAGTGATTTTGCATAGCCACATCGTTTCAACAGAAATACTCATCATAAATGTAGATGATAATACAAGTTATACACAGGGAATTATAGATATACCTCTCCTTAATCGACATTGGCGCCCAGGGAACAGTGGGTTAACTGCCTTGCTCAGAGACAGAACAACAGATTTTTACCTTGTCAGCTCAGGGATTCGATCCAGCAACCTTTCGGTTACTGGCTCAATGCGCCTACCCGCCGGGCTACCTGGCAGGTAGGAAGAGACAGTGAGAGAGAGAGGAGAGAGAGAGAGAAAGAACATGCAGAGGGAGAGAGAGGAAGACACAGTCAGAGAGAGAGAGAGAGAGAGAGAGAGAGGAGAAAATAGAAGAAAGATATTCTGTATATGGAAGGAGAGAGAGAGAGAGAGAGAAAGAGAGAGAGAGGTGAACGGTGGCCCTAGGCTGCTGGGCCAGATCCTCCACACAGTGCTCTGAGATCATCCACAGAGTATCGATCATCATTACAGAGTGAGTGAGTGGCCATGTTTCTTTCTCAGGGCTGAGGGCAGGGCGGGGGCCACTCTACAGGGCTGGGATCACACTAAGGTAATGAATCCTAATTCCACACAATGGGCAGCCATGCCTAAATTCTCACAGCTATCTACTGTGCACTACCTACCCTGGGTCCTTACCCTAATCATTGTGCTGCAGCAACTGACCCAAAACACTACTGCTGCCTCTGTCTGCATGCCATTAGTCAGACACATACTACGAGGACAGCCCAACCCAGCGGGCAAAAGTGGTCGCAGTGACGCCAGGCTGACGTCTCTCGTGACGTCATGGTCAGGTTGTTTACTGATTGTAAAAGGAATGTTTCCTGGACCTAAGTGAGGTGAATCTGACTAGAACAATATTGTTGATCGTTTGATTACTTTAATGAATTGGATGAGTCATGAAAGCTTCATTTGGATCTTGGGAATGTTCTCTGTTCACTTCCTGCTCTGTCTACAGTGCATCTCAGGCAGCAGAGTACAAAGCTTATAGGTCTCCGCTGTTTGCCAATCAGTTGATTGACAAAGCCCAAATACAAGCAATTATGGGTACTTGTATTCAGTGTTTTTCGCAGAAAGTTGCAGAATGGTCCTTTCTATGTGCTGACACTTCTGTCTGTAATAGGGATCATTATGGATCTTCTATAAATCCTGGCATTATGAAAACACTCACAAGCACAAACAAACAGTGTGTGTGTGTGTGTGTGTGTGTGTGTGTGTGTGTGTGTGTGTGTGTGTGTGTGTGTGTGTGTGTGTGTGTGTGTGTGTGTGTGTGTGTGTGTGTGTGTGTGTGTGTGTGTGTGTGTGTGTGTGTGAGAGAGAGAGTCAGGTCAAGACCCTGTTGAAGGCGACAAACATGCAGATGAGCTTCCCTGAGACGGTTTCTGACAGTTTGTGCAGAAATCAGTTTCATCGGTTGTCCGGTTGGCTGATCCCGCAGGTGAAGAAGCCAGATGTGGAGGTCCTGGGCTGGCGTGGTTATACATGGTCTGCAGCTGTGAGACTGGTTGAACGTACTGCCAAATTCTCTAAAACGAAGTTGGAGGCGGCTTATGGTAGAGATATTAACATTAACATCTGGCAAAGCTTTGGTGGACATTCCTGCAGTCAGCATGCCAATTGCACACTCCCTCAAAACTTGAGACATCTGTGGCATTGTGTTGTGTGACAAAACTAAATGCACATTTTAGAGTGGCCTTTCATTGTCCCCAAGATGTACCTGTGTAATGATCATGCTGTTTAATCAGCTTCTTGATATGCCACACCTGTCAAATGGATGGATTATCTTGGCAAAGGAGAAATGCTTACTAGCAGGAATGTACACACATTTGTGCACAAAATTTGAGAGAAATACACTTTTGCGCGTATGGAACATTTCTTGGATTTTTTATTTCAGCTCATGAAACATGGGACCAACACTTTACATGTTGCGTTCATTGTCAGGTTGTTCGTCTGAGGAAAAAGGAGTAGACCAAAACGCAAAGTGGTACGTGTTCATGATGTTTAATAAAACCTGAACACTGAAACAAAAAAACTAAAGTGGAACAAAACGCAACAGTTCTGTCAGATATTCACACAAAACAGAAAACAACTACCCACAAAACACAGGTGGGAAAAGGATACCTAAGTATGGTTCTCAATCAGAGACAACAATAGACAGCTGCCTCTGATTGAGAACCACACCCGGCCAAACACATAGAAATAGACAACATAGAACAAAAACATAGAATGCCCACCCCAACTCACGCCCTGACCAAACCAAAATAGAGACATAAAAAGGATCTCTAAGGTCAGGGCGTGACATTCATATTTTATTTTTGTTCATGTTGTGTGCATGTGTGCATGTTCAAAAAAAAAACATGCAATGGTTGCAGGTCTGTGGAGATCTTACCAATTGCTATAATAATCTGAGCAGAATCTCAAACAGCATTGATCACTTGCACCATGTACATTTAACGTTATCTCAACTACAATCCAGGTCATTTGGTTGTGCTATTAGATGAAGCACAGTGATAACACATTAAGGTGTTGTATAAATGCAAAATATGTGACATTGTATTCACATTTGAACTTTGTTGTGTTTTTAAATGGTTGAACGCGCAGTGATAACACATTTAGACGACAACTAAACCCAACATCTGATATTGTTTTTCCATTGGAATTTGGTTGTGCTTTTAGATGGTTGAAAGCATAGTGTAAACACATTGGGAATTCAACACACTTCTGGCTGTCTTATTGAGTAGGTGAGTAAAGGTTGAAATCTCATTGATCAACATCTCTACCAAATATTACTCAAATTTCCACATTGATATGATGTGGTGTGACCAGTGAGATGGCTGGTGGTGTCTTGTTCTCATGTCCAGTCTAGTCTGAACCAATCTCTGCTTTCTGTCTGTCTTTCTACCACACTGTGTGGCAGTCCAGTCTATCTCTGTCTCTCTCTCTGCTATTTCTCTCATGCGCCACAGGGGAAGTTTGAGATTGGGCCTCCAAGAGTGAGACTGAGAGTGGGCCTCCAAGAGCAAATTATGCACATTTAAATGAACCATTTCCTTAAGTCTGCTCAGCACTGTGCAGGGAGGTGAGCTCAGATGGAACGGGCTGGGAACACGCTCCGAGGAGGGAGGGAGAGGACTGTGCAGCAGCCACGGGTAGGTGTGTAAAACTTGAGTGGACCCCAGGCCCTCAGTAAGACTTAATGGCTTCCCCATCCTCTCCTCCTCTCCTACTCTTGCTGCATTAGAGTTAGATTTCCTCTTTGAGGTCCTCTCCTCCATGTACATATTTATTTATTCTATTTTCTATCCTTCCTTTCCCAAATGCTCTTAGTTCACCACCCGGCACGCGACTCGCCTTCACAAGACATAAAGATAAGGGCTCACTTAAGCAGGTCTATCTGTCCTTACAGTGTTGCTTGGCAGTGGGATTCAGGAAGTGTCCAGAATGCATCTGTTCTTGGTACACACCTGTGGCTTCACTTTGGTTGAGACAAAGACATGGCGGTTTCCTTTGTTTGTCAGGTTTTTGTATTATTTTTCCTCTCACCTGGGCCATCTGTCATCACTGTAAAATCCCTGCAGGCATGAAAATGAACATGTTGATGAGTAAGTAAACAAGCTTTCTCCCTAACTGTGGTAGACTTCCTGTTCTATCACCGGACCACAGACAGGAGTCATGCAGAGTAGTAATATGAATTAGTCATATCAGACACTCTACCTCTACTATGTCCTCTCATTCACTGAACTCAAAGAAATCAGTCAATATATATCTTCCTATTTTTCAATGTCACTTGGTCAAGGCTATACTTCTGATTCACAACTCACCAGTTGAAAATAATCTCTCACATGTTGCTGTGAATAGACATTAATGCCAATTCCATACTAAGCTTTCACGCACAGTGAGCCAGTCCATCCTCTCCCTGTGTCTTCCCCATTGGCCTTCATCCCAGCACAGCACAGCAGCGGGGCCAGCACCATCCCAGCATCCCTGTCCATCCAATGAGCTTGACTCAGCCAAGTGGTGATTTGCTGCTAGCTATTCAATTATAGCTCCTGAGGTTTGCTGGTGGGGGGTGAAAGGGAGGCTGAGCTAAAATGTTCTGTTATAGCTGAGGTAGGAGAGGGGGGTATGGAGGAGGAGGAGAGGGGGTGGAGGAGGAGGAGAGGAGAGGGGAGGAGAGGGGGGATGAGAGGGGAGAGTGAAGGGGTAGGATGGGTGGAATGGAGGAGGAGGAGAGGGGAGAGTAGAGAGGGAGGAGAGGAGAGGGGAGGAGAGGAGGATGAGAGTGGGAGTAAAGGGGTAGGTGAGGGGGGAGTAGAGAGGGAGGAGAGGAGAGGGGGGATGAGAGGGGGGAGTGAAGGGGGAGGATTTGGGGAATGGAGGAGGAGGAGAGGGGAGAGTGGAGGAAAAGGAGAGGGGTAGTGGACGGGGAGGTCTCACGAAAGCACAAGGCTCATTTCCACCGTAGTAGCCCAGAATCAGGACAGATTTCGCCCATTAGAAAAACAAGAACTGGTTGCCATACAATTTGCTTTAATTGCCTGCCAACCTGTTTAGTTTCTTCCCCACCATTGTTCCCTGTTTTACTGTGCACGTGTGTGTGTGTGTGTGTGTGTGTGTGTGTGTGTGTGTGTGTGTGTGTGTGTGTGTGTGTGTGTGTGTGTGTGTGTGTGTGTGTGTGTGTGTGTGTGTGTGTGTGTGCGGGTGCGGGTGTGCGCGTGCGGGTGTGTGCGTGCTTTGACAGTGTCTATTTCCACATGTAGAAAATTATACGCAGTAGAACTCCCTCGTGACCTGTGCTCTCTAAACAACTTTTAGTACCCCTAATCCTAACATATGTCTGTGCCCCAGGTGTCGGCTCAATTAAATATATACTATATATACAAAAGTATATGGACACCCCTTCAAATTAGTGGATTCAGCTATTGCTGACAGGTGTATAAAATTGAGCACAATCTCCATAGACAAACATTGGCAGTAGAATGGCCTCACTGAAGAGCTAAGTGACTTTCAACGTGGCACTGTCAGAAGATGCCACCTTTCCTACAAGTCAGTTCATCAAATTTCTGCCACACTAGAGCTACCCCAATCATCTGTAAGTGATGTTATTGTGAAGTGGAAACACCTCTGGAAGCAACGTCAAGAACTGTTTGTCGGGAGCTTCATGAAATGGGTTTCCATGGCCGAGCACAAGAGCATAAGATCACCATGCGCAATGCCAATTGGACTCTGGAGCAGTGGAAACGCGTTCTCTGGAGTGATGAGTCACGCTTCACCATCTGGCAGTCCGACGGACAAATCAGGCTTTAGTGGTTGCCAGGTAGAACGCTACCTGCCCCAATGCATAGTGCCAACTGTAAAGTTTGGTGGAGGAAGAATAATGGTCTAGGGCTGTTTTTCATGGTTCCAGAGAAGGGAAATCTTAACGCTACAGCATACTATGACATTCTAGACGCTTCGGTGATTCCAACTTTGTGGCAACAGTTTGGGGAAGGCCCTTTCCTGTTTCAGCATGACAATTCCTCTGTGCGGTCCATGTAGAGGTCCATATAATAATGGTTTGTCGAGATAGGTGTGGAAGAACTTGACTGGCCTGTACAGAGCCCGGACCTCAACCCCATCGAACACCTTTGGGATGAATTGGAATTCTGACTACGAGCCAGGCCCAATCACTCAAAATCAGTGCCCGACCTCACTAGTGCTTTTGTGGCTGAATGGAAGCAAGTCACCGCAGCAATGTTCCAACATCTTGTGGAAAGCCTTCCCAGAGGAGTGGAGGCTGTTATAGAAGCAAAGGGGGACCAACTCCATATTTATGATTTTGGAATGAGATGTTCGACGAGCAGGTGTCCACATACATTTGGTCATGTGGATTGTTTTACCTGCCGCTAGACAAAGTTATTCTTCAGTTACAGGAAAAATACTGTCTATGAGGCACTATCTTAATACAGGCTGAAACCAAAAGCTCACAGGGACCAATTGAAATGAGCCTTTCCCCTGCTTTTGCTTTGTGTGCTAATTATGAGGGTCAAAGAGACTGATGATTTAACGGAGGAAGATATGAAGTGACGTTATGAGTCTCTCTCCACATCTCTCTCCAGGGGTGACATGAATGGATAACGGTGGTGGAGGAGTCTGGATGGCAGTGGTGGAGGAGTCCTGGCTCTCTCTCCCTCATTCTCTCTCTCTCCCCCTTATTCTCTCTCTCTCTCTCCCTCATTATTTTCTCTCTTCTCCACACTGGTGAACTAAAACGTATCTTTCTTTCTATCTTTTCTTTGTGTATCTCGGTGTACCTCACGAAAGTCTTAAGTAGTATACACCAAGTGTCATGCTATTATGTGAAGGACTCTGGATCACTGTGGTTCTAGAACATAAAGGTCATCTCATTGAATTCATTCCATTCCAGGCTCTCTCTCCACGTCTCTATCGCTCTTTCCTCTCCTCCCCAGGCATGTCTTGCTTCCTCCTCTTCTCCAGCTCCAGAGAATGACACAGGTGTCAAGCTCCCCATGTTGTCCTGAAGATGACATGTAGTCGAGCATCAAGCTGTGTGCTTGACTCTGAGGATGACATAGAGTTCAGTATAACATCAAGCACTTCTTAAATCTGCCTCGCCATAACCCCCCCCCCCCTTTCTCTCTACTGCTCAATTAACTCCCAGAACATTAGCTGGGAGTCACATTGCCTCGGTGCAATTTCAAATCAGCCATCACACTACAGCCCCTTCCTATTTATCACCTTCTCTTAACCTTGTCATCCCTTCATGTCTCTGTGCGTATGCATGAGTCTCTCCCTCCCTCCATCCCAGAGGAATCCCACCGTACCTCAGTACACAGAACATGCCTATTCTTTCGAAAAGTCAACAGTCTGGGCAAGCATGGTGCTCCAGATATCATTACTGTTGTCATATGAGGGGATCAATGAGAGAGGCGCTACGGAGTGGTTGAGTTATGCTCCAGGAGTTACAGCATAGGCCTACTACTCCATTCACCCTCCAAATGATGATGATACCTCAACATGACCACAGTCATCCAGCCGTGCAGAGCAAAGAGAGCAGACTCAAACTTCTACATATTAAAAAATCACACATGATGAAACCATTTAGTGCTCCCCAGCCCACCCACTCCCTCGTTCCGAATGACCTAATTAATCTTCAAACTAGATGTCTGCTGGTTTGTAATAATCTAATTTGGAGGGGAATCTGAAGGGAATCCAGTGAGAAGGGGTGAAAAAGCTCTGCGGCCTGGATAGCTGGATAACTGGACCAGGGCAGATTTCACAGGCCCTGGCATCTCCACTATTGACTGTCCTCTGGAGGGCTGGACCAGGGAGGAGGCAGGGAGGCACAGAGTCCCCAGGTCCTGAGTGTGTTTCTGGGGAGCTTCCCTCTGCCTCTCCAGAGAAGAGCCAGGCACCTCCAGGTCCTCATTAGTACTAGAGTTCAGTGAACCTGACAGAGGAGATAGGCCCTTCTCTCACTCCATCCTTCTCCTCCTCACTCTATCCTGGTTTCCCCCAAGCAACAGTCCACACGCTGCATTCTATGGGCAGCTATACTGCAGAGTGGAACTCTCCGAATCAGAAAGACTGCTCAAGACCCAAGTGAAAGTACTGTACATATAAGTATAAGACTATGTCATTTTAGATATGTATTCAGTTACATTTATCATAATTAGTAGTGTTCATAAATAGCTGCTATATATATAGTGCTCTGCTAAACCAGTACACTCCATCTGCAAACCAGTCCAGTTTGAATTCAGTTTGACTGTAGCCTACAGCAGTGTCAACCATCAACCATCACAACCATGAGAGATTCACATGACAGTGTACATGTGTGTTCTTAACACCAAATGGCATGAGGGTGCTTCTAACCACCATGCACACATTAAACCCCGGCCTGTGCTCTGGGGTCTGGGATAACAGTCGACTGGGTTTGGGGAGGGGTAAAGCCCCGTTCTGAAGGGAATGCAGTGGGTCAAGAACAGTTCAGGGAATGATATTGAGGGGAGGGTGGGGGCTATTGAGCTATTGTGAGCTATTGTTGTAAAACACCAAACTCTCCATGCACTTTGTGTGAACAACGACGATCCATCAAGGACATCATGGCCTTTCTATGACAGGCAGGGGGCAGGCTAAATAAAACCCTATGGCCATCATCCTACTAGTCTAGCCCAAGACCATGACGCACAGCTGTATACAACTAACTCATAGAAAACATATAGAAAAATACAAGATGTCAGGTCAAATCTGATTTGATTTTGTAGACCATTGCGAGAATGCTCTCTTCTTCTCCTCTACATGATCAGTGAGTCACCCTGTACTTAACCACACTCGCACACACACACACACACACACACACACACACACACACACACACACACACACACACACACACACACACACACACACACACACACACACACACACACACACACACACACACACACACACACACACACACACACACACACACACACACACACACACACACACACACACACACACACACACACACACACACACACTGATGATTGTTTGTCTAGTGTTGCTGCAGATGTCCCAGCATTTGCGGGTGGATAATTACTGGCCCCCTCGCCTCCCCCTCAGCCCCCTACATTCTGCTTGGCAGCATGCCCGAGACTGACAAGGTGACACTGCCTCTTCTCCCCACACAACACCATACTAATCACAGACTCAAAAACAGCTTCAGTTCACAATGATGTCCAGGCTATTAAAGGGTTTGATAAGCAGTAATCTATGGACCAATCACTACATTAGTCATCAGCTGACCACTGGCAGCTCATCAATGTTGTTTTCTGGTTATACCCCCACCGCCTTGTCATTTGGTTTCACACGGCTTCTTTGTCAGTTGGTTTTCCCCACCTAGCTGTTCGTTTTACAATGGTGCCATTGGGGAGAGTCTGACTAATTCACTCCGACAGTAAAATAGAGAGGACTACGCCAATTGTTCTGACGAAAGAGGGCCATGCCATTTTGCATTGTTATGAATGTTTTACAAGAGAAGTAAATATGAGTTATGTATAAAAGAGCTTAGACTACAAAGAAGGGCATGACAGATGAGGAGCGTATGGGATAGTCCCCATGGGCTTGAAGCATCGCACAAAAACACAGTCCAGCCCTCCAGCCTACCTACGAACACTGTCTACACAAGGACCATCTGAATGTATTAAACTTCCATAAGGTCTGGGCATACTAGTCGACTCTAAGACGATACGCGGTGTGCCCCACTGAGGCACGCCTCCAGGCAAGATATTAAATCACTAGCGCATTACAAATGAATGAGAAAAAAGAACAGATCATCCTTATCTCTCTTTGACTAAGTGTGACACGACAGCTACATCCAAAGCGAGGGTCATTTGATATGTGGATTTCCAGTCCCCCAAATTGCAACGTCCCCTCTCTAAAGCCAGATTTTTTTAAATTTATTTTTTGGTACAGAACTCAACAAGTGCATAGAAAACACTGACAGCTGTAGTATTCACCATTCACCTTGTCCAAAGGCAGACGTTGAATAATCAACATTCAAACCAACGTTGGCAGTTTAAAGCCATTTTCAGAACACCACTACAAGTCCCATGAGAACAGTTTGGGGCTGCCTGTTCCTCAGTCCTCCTCACACAGTCTGGCGCCACAATACCGGGGTCTGTTCCCATCCGCTCCGTGAAGGCTTTACTCTCAGTTCAACACGTACACATTACACACAGACAGAGACAGAGATGAGAGTGAGTAGAGGGAGCATGTTGAGGGAAGTAGTTCGAGTTAGTGAGAGGCAATACAACACAGTTTAGCCTACTACTTCCTGCTTACTGGAGATAAGAAATGAGGGAATGAGGGCAAATGAATAAGTAAAGGAATGATGCTGTAGTTCCACATACAGACTGTTAAACGGTGGCTTTGTAGTTTTCAGGAAGCCATAGCATCTGGGGCAAATCTTCTTCTCTAAAGCTAGTGATCCCTGTTTATTTATGCAACCTTTCAAATATACACTGAGTGTACAGAACATTAGGAACACCTTCCTAATATTGAGGTGCACCCACTTTTGCCCTCATAACAGCCTCAATTTGCCAGGGCATGGTCTACAAGGTGTGGAATGCATTCTGCAGTGACACAGGCCCATATTGACTCCAATGCTTCCCACAGTTGTGTCAAGTTGGCTGGATGTGCCTTCACTCTCTGAATAGCATACATACACAATCCATGTCTCAATTGTCTCAAGGTTTAAAAATCCTTCTTTAACCCGTCTCCTCCCCTTCACCTACACTGATTGAAGTGGATTTAACAGGTGACATCAATAAGGGGATCATAGTTTTTACCTAGATTCACCTGGTCAGTCTATGTCATGGAACGAGTTCCTAATGTTTTGTACACTCAGTGTACATGAGCTTTACCAGTTGTGTAAAGTACTTGGGTAAAAATACTTTAAAGTACTACTTAAGTCGTTTTGGGGGGTATCTGTACTTTCATTTACTATTGATATTTTTGACTACTTTTACTTTTACTTCACTGCATTCCTAAAGAAAATAATATATGTTTTACTCCATACATTTTCCCTGACACCCAAAAGTGCTCATTTCATTTTAAATGCTTAGCAGTACAGGAAAATGGTCTAATTCACACACTTATCAAGAGACCGTCCCTGGTCATCCCTACTGCCTCTGATCTGGTGGACATGCTAAACACAAATGCTTATTTTGTAAATTATGTCTGAGTGTGCCCCTGGCTATGCGTAAATAAAAAAACAAGAAAATGGTTCTCTCTGGTTTGCTTAACATAAGGAATTTTAAGTGATTTATACTTTTACTGTTGATACTTAAGCATATTTCAGCAATTACATTTACTTTTGATACTTAAGTATATTTAAAACCAAATACTTTTAGACTTTTACTCAAGTAGTATATTACTGGGTGACTTTCACTTTTACTTAAGTCGTTTTATATTAAGATATCTTTACTTTTACTCAAGTATGACAATTGGGCACTTTTTCCACCACTGAGTTTTACAAACGGTATGAGTCCAGGAATCTTTTAGATTCATACAAAATACTGTACTAAATCTATTTACTGCTAATTTTTACATTCTAATGTCAAAAGGTTTGTAAGGCTTCCTTTTCACTCAATCTCTTCCTCTATGAGGAACAAGGACACTGAGTGTGTATGTGTTTTGTACGGTCACACTGAGTTTCAGCAAAAAAGCCACTCCACTCCTCAGTCAGACCAAGGGATGGACCCAACCGAGAAGGAAAGCAGAAAGTATTTTTAAATGGTAAATGGACCTTGCAGCGATGCTGTGAGTGGGAGGGATTTGAGAGGAGCTGACAAATAAATGAAACGTTACCTTGTTGAACGAGGGAGGCATTGTTTTCCTAAAGGCTGTCTTTGATTAAAAAGCATAGAAAGGAGGGAGTCCATCTGCATTTGACAACCCCAAGGTAAGCACAATGATAATGGAGGATTTAATTGAAAACCTGCACACAGTTTATGGGATATAATGAGAAGCCTGCCTATTTAAAATACAATTCATATTAAAAGTGCACAAAGAAAAGGTAAATGAAAAAAGGGAAACCAGAGAAACACTTCGATTCATTTTAGTAAACTAAATTAGAAGAATGTAAAAAAAAAAAGCACACAGCTCTTTCATAATTTTTGTGACAATCACATTTGGATAATTCCCTGCCATATTTTTTAACTAGGCAAGTAAGTTAAGAACAAATTCTTATTTATGATGACGGCCTACCGGGGAACACTGGGTTAACTGCCTTGTTCAGGGGCAGAACGACAGATTTTTTTGTTACCTTGTCAGCTCGGGGACTCGATCCAGCAACCTTTCGGTTACTGGCCCAACACTCTAACCACTAGGATACCTGCCGCCCCATATAAGGAAATGTCACTAAGGTGAAGGTGACAATGACTCAGGTTTGGCTAAGTAAGCAACGCAGCTCTTGAACAGGTGCAAACAAGGAATCCTGGAGCTGGATGACCTTAAAATACTGGCATGCATGCATATGCTCCCTCAAACACACACACACGTGCGCACACACACGCGCACGCACGCACGCACGCACGCACGCACGCACACACACACACACACACACACACACACACACACACACACACACACACACACACACACACACACACACACACACAGTCAAAGCGGCAGGTGTTGTGACAGCTTGCCAACAGGAAACAGTCACACTTCCACACACACATCTGCAGAGGGGTGTGTGTGAACCCCTGGCTTTCTCCAGAAAGGAGCAGGTAATGACTCTGTCTTGATCATTAGCTGTTTACACAGACTGCAATCTCAACACGTTGTCCTCTTTTCCTCCCTAGCTCTCTCCCTCAATATCACCTCTATCAGACTACAACCTCAACACGTTGTCCTCTTTTCCTCCCTAGCTCTCTCCCTCAATATCACCTCTATCAGACTACAACCTCAACACGTTGTCCTCTTTTCCTCCCTAGCTCTCTCCCTCAATATCACCTCTATCAGACTACAACCTCAACATGTCTTCCACTTTTCCTCCCTAGCTCTCTCCCTCAATATCACCTCTATCAGACTACAACCTCAACATGTCTTCCACTTTTCCTCCCTAGCTCTCTCCCTCAATATCACCTCTATCAGACTACAACCTCAACATGTCTTCCACTTTTCCTCCCTAGCTCTCTCCCTCAATATCACCTCTATCAGACTACAACCTCAACATGTCTTCCACTTTTCCTCCCTAGCTCTCTCCCTCAATATCACCTCTATCAGACTACAACCTCAACATGTCTTCCACTTTTCCTCCCTAGCTCTCTCCCTCAATATCACCTCTATCAGACTACAACCTCAACATGTCTTCCACTTTTCCTCCCTAGCTCTCTCCCTCAATATCACCTCTATCAGTTTGTATCACTCAACCCTCACAATTTTCCATTTCTCTCTTGTCTCACTTGGTCCATGCCTGATGATGACACATTGTGTTAGCAGGGAACTTGTCATCTGCCAGTTCACCTAAATTGCCCCATAGAAAAGGTGCTGATTAGGATGACACACAGGGTGCCATGCAGTGCCATTTTCACACTGTGATCACAGTGAACAGTGGGTTTTCAGGCCCAGCGGAGCCTAGTGTCCCAGGAGGGTGTTTTAAACGAGAGAGAACACTCATTTACACCTCATAAATTATTTCACATAACATAATGTAATTAGCTATTTTGTCTGTTTGTCTGCCTATCAAGGATCAACGACAAATTTAGTAACTTTTTTTTCTTTAAAATTGCTAATTAATACAAGAAAACCTGATGTGTTGGTGAACTTCTTATCACCCCTCTTCCTCAGAGTAGACATGTACCACCCTGCCTCCTCAGCCAAGGAGAGAGCAAACAAAAACGGTGGGAGAGGGCCAGGACAGAGCGTGGTATTTCATTTTAATCAAGCTGTCTGTTGGTTCAGCTGGCCATGAGCCATCTGCAAACACAACCAAATGGACACTCTTGGCTGTGTCTGGGATGGAAAGATGGAGGGGTGAAAATAAGAAGTAAAAGAGCCCATAAGTGAAAGAAATTACAGTTGCTAGGTCCTGCCAATCTGAAGTTAATTGGCCTTAGTGATGCCTGATTGGGTATAGCAGCCTGTCACAGTGAAAGGGTAGGTAGGCTCCTTCAGCTTGTCCCTGTCCAGGGGACTTTTATATAGCCAAAGAGAGAGGGGTCGACATATGAAGGCACCTGCCAACATGACAGAAGAAAGACAGAGAGAGAGTTGTATTTCATTACACTGAAATGAAAAGATTCATAATGGTCCTTTTTCCTCCACTTCCCATTAGAATCGAACAATATAAAAAGGGCAATACCCTTGTTCTGCCTGCATGAGTCATAACTGTTAAATTATGATGATAGATTTTTTTATACAGTTTGAGTCAAAACTATGACAAAGTTGACACCATAAAACTACTACTTCCTCATAGGTCCCCTTCTCTTTAATGCCTTTCTTTGCTTCCATGTGACGGGAAACAGTATCTGAGGGAGTGTGAGATGGAGAGCCCGTCTCCTGGGGGACCTCCATGTCAGTCTCCCCACACTGCAGTCTGTGTTCAGCTTGCTCCTCTACAGCTGTTCAGCTACATGTTAAACACTTAGCAACTGGTTGTATCTTCTCCCACAGTGTTTAATTGGGGAAAATAACATGGAGACCCCCGACAACCCCGTCCCCCCTGAGAGCAGCCTGGCAGATTAACCAGATTACTGTCTCACTTGAAGGCTTTCGCATTAGCCAAGGCTCCTCTCTCTATCGCTCTGTCTCTATTTCCATCCATTTCTACCAATTTTCACTTTATTTCTCCATCTCTCCCAGTCGATCTCGTCCTTACTGTAGCACACATCACTTTCTGTTCTGCTGTCTTCCCCTGACTTGGTCTTTAAGGAGCTCCCCTCAGTGGATTGAGTAGTGAGGACGGTCGTCTGCTACAGACATGTAAAGGGAGCTTGTCCTCCCGATGGGAATAGTGAATGTGAGAGTTCCATTATGGCTGACAGTCTGCTCACATTACCCAAACCATAACTACCCCAAACTGTGCTTCCATCGTCTGAGACCCTGAACGTTGCAGAGATGTATTTCATGCTATAAACCCGGATTATTTGGTTTCTCTGTGCCGTGGTGTCCTATGCTCTAAGTCTAGATCAGCCCGCAGGATCTCCATCCAAGACTGTCAGAAATAATACCATTAATACCATCTCATTAACACTCTCCTATGAAACTTCCCTTTAACTTCCTATGGATCAGTATACACTCAGATGAATTCAACAAAACGAGTCAACGTAATACTCAAATAACAGCAAGATTGGGGATAATAGCTTTGGATAAAAAGGTTATACCAATTAAAGTTTTGAATCGTAAATAACTTTGTTCCTCATAATTACCTCAGTTTGTCAAGGATTTTCTTTTTTATCTAAACCAATTATCGTTGAAACACACTAACAGAAAAATACAGCGGCGCTCATTATGATTTCCACTCTCACACGCTTTAATCTATTCCTACCAAACTCTGACGACAACAAACAAACACATTGAAAGTTTCCACCGCAGCCTGCGGCTCATTTGTGTTGTCCGCTATCCAATCACAAGTCCTATCAGTCCCTGTCTCCACTAGCCCTCAGTCAGGACAAAGCTGCACAATGACAACATAAGCCTTCATCAGGTTCTGTTAGGAGCTCTGGAACACTCATGGCTGAGGAGAATTTACTATTTCAGATATGGAGAGCTCTTTAATTAGGCTGCAATGTAGGATAGATTTTTTATGACTTTAACTACACACCATGTAGGCCTGCATTAGCCTCTCATTTCTTCTCATATTCTCTCATTTGCATTATACAATTTATACAACTTATTATACAACAAGTTACAATTGTTTGGTTTGTCAAGGTGAGATGAGGAGCATAAGGGTTGTTGTCTGAGGTAGCTGTCTACCATTCAAGTGTCACCAATCTTCACTTTTCACAAGGCTGGGTAACAGAGCTGGAGTGTAGAATGTCACGATGTGCTTAAGAATGAAATAAGCAGAGAGCAGATGGGGAAGCTAGCTAAAGTTGTCTTGAGGTGTTTGAGCTCCATTGCCTAGCACCAGAACAGCACGGGAACCACATGCCCTTTGGAACTATCTATTTATGAACATCTCATGAGACTGCATCTGGGCAATCAAATAAAACTAGTGCCATTTTGCTAGGTTGTGTAGGCAGGAAATTCAACACAGCTATACCTGAGTATGCCTGCATTGTAAAGGAGTATACTCATTCAGGAAGGACTTCTAAGGATTTCTGTGTGTTTCTTGTGTTTTTAGTGCACCATGAACAAATGTTGAAGTGTCCATGTTTTGCTGCCTTCAGGCAGTGACCCAGAGAGAGGTCCACCTCTCAGAACATGCTATCACGCCCTGACCTTAGTATTCTTTGTGATTATATGTTTTTTGTCCTGTCTAGGGTTTTTGTATGTTTATGGGGTTGTCACCAGTCTAGGGGTTTTGTATGTCTATGGTTGCCTAGATTGGTTCTCAATTAGAGGAAGCTGTTTATCGTTGTCTCTGATTGGGAACCATATTTAGGCAGCCATATTCCTTGAGTATTTCGTGGGTGATTATCTACGTATGTCTATGTTTAGTTGCTTGTGTCAGCACTATGATGATATAGCTTCACGTTCGTTTTGTTGTTTTTTGTATAGGTCATTCCGTGTTCTTTCTTTATTAAAAGAAGATGCATTCAAATCACGCTGCGCTTTGGTCTCATCGCTATAACGAACGTGACACATGCCTCCAGTAATGTAATGGTGTCCTTCACAGGGGGACTGTCGTTGGAGGAAAGTTGGGAACACAGAGCTATCCACATGAACATTGGTCCCACACTACTGCTGTGATGCTTTAGTGGCATCCTCAAATTGCAGTTTTGGGAAGGGTGAAAGACTAAGTAAGGCTGACTGATGGTTTACAAAGGAGGATTTTTAGACCATATTTGCCTCTGGACTGACATATTGGAGAGTGAACAGAAAATATTATTCACAAAATGCGTGGTGCCTTTGCTCATCAGCTTCTTAGAGAGTTGGTGACATGTCTATCATTTCTATTCTCCCTGTCTGAATAACCGGGGTATGACAATATGAAATTACGCAAAGAGGGAGCAGGGTATAGAATCTACCTCGGGTTGTGAGCAACACCTCAATAATAGTTCATAAGATCACGAATTAAGAACAATTCCTGTTGCACAGAAGCTCTCATGTCTTCCCTTTTTCTGTTGCACAGATTGGCGCGATCAATTCCAGCAACAGCTTTAGTGAGTTAATGGCAAGATCTATTGGGCCGGGTAGGGCGGAGATTTCAGTGGCACCCGCTCCTCCTCTTCCAAACCCCCTCTTTGTTTGACAGCAAGCCGAGCTAATAGAAAAACAGGCAAGGGTACGCCAGGAAAATGGAGGAGAAAAGCTGGAGGAGGTTAGTGGTGGCTAGAAAATTTAAAATTAAAAAATCTAAGTGTCTGGTCAAATAAACATAATGGTATATGTAGTAGCCTACTGTACGTCATCCTTTAAAGTGTGTGGAGTGGCAGGCATAAAAAAGGGAAATGGGAATAGAAAAGTCAAACTGGATAAGATGGTGATCATATGATAGTAATGGCATGTGTCCACATGACAAGCAATGTTTTCCCTGTATCAATGCCTCAGTCAAATGGAGCTGTACAGCAGGAGTTGTTGAGTTACTGCTGTGCAATATTCAAGTTATTTTAGAGCTCAATCTCCAAGGCAACAAAAGGACTTCTAACAGCAGAGACAAGCAATTCTACCCAAAGAGTGCCTAAGAAATGGCATTTGATACAAAATACGTGTAATGTTTACAGCCCATGCCTTAATACAATTGAGCCAATGAAGAACTTGCATTGGCTGGTTGTGGTTACTAAATTGCAGGTGCTATGACTACAAATTCCTATCAGGTTAGTTTTCAGTTGCAGAGTTAGATTACATTACAGAGGCAAAATTAAATTGTGTAGATGTTTGACAATATAATTCCTGCAGCTTGAGCCGTGAGACATCCCAGGAGCAACACGTAATCTGAGTTAAATAAACAGTGCTGACAGCAGACTGACATTGGTGTGTATATATAGCATGTGTAGGTGGTCAAGACTGCTTGAAAATGAATAACAAACACAGATATGACCTCGACGAAGCAGACAAACAGCACGAAGCTAGCTGGTAAAGAAACACCCTGACATATGGCAATAGCTCGCAGCAGGTTCCATCTGTCACTGTTTGTTTTGTGATGTAGCTCTCTCTTGACTGAGAAGAACCCTCTCGTGAAACGATAACGGAAAATGAAAACAACCCCAATAAACACAGACAGGTAGCTTTATTAGCGGTATCACCTTGTGGGCAACGTCATCAACCCACCATGTAATTGGATGGGAGTGACATTTGCAGAGCAGGGTGTCGCGGCGTTTGTGTCAGTGTAGAGACGCGCACGGCTCGCAGCTTTCTAGACGGATCACGCTCTGCTGGCTCAGGAGGCGCCTTTCTCCCCTTAAAACTAACCCCACACACACACACACTCCCAGCCTCGCTAGAGGCAGGCGCACTCACTGACTCACACGCTCACACGTTTCAATTAATGGGTGACATGCAACTAGGCATCAAACGAGCCAGATCGTAATCGATGAGCAGGATCAATTGCAGGGATTTTTTAACATTTCCATCCGCCGGCATTTGAATCCACCCCTGAGCACCTATCAACTTCACACAAATGTCACAAGCCCCGTTAATTTACTTAAATAGATATGAAAGTGTCTGTGTCTTTGCTGCTTTATCATTCTGCTAATTAGAAGCATTGTATCAAAGACCGGAGACTCTCAGGGAGGAGGGTAGAAAAACTATTTGCCTAATGGCAGCTCTGGTCATGGAATCATCCAGTATTTAGGGAGATGGCCCTAAAGCTTTGATATCTGACGAGGGGGAAGACAACACCGTTGGGAAACGTTCAGTCTGTCAGTCGTCACAAAACCACTTTAACAACAGCAGCAACCAAACTAAAGCTGGCACTTCACGGGATCAGAACAAAAGGTGTGAAAAAGGCACATTTTCAGCCAAGAATGAATTACGTTATTTTGAGTTGTTGTAATGTTACTATTGTAATACAGTTGTTATACAGTTAAATGAGTTAAACAGTTTTGGATCGTAACCAGGAACCTGGATGAAGGCCATGGTCTTGCAAGCCTGGAGAGAGGAGAGGAAAGCAAAGCTGACTGGCTGACTGGCCACGGAGAGTGTGGCAAATCCGAAGTGCTGTGAAAGTAGGGGTGGATTAAATACTCTCCTGGGCTGACCTGTGTGCACATACCGTACGCTCACTTAATGGTTTCCCTTTAGGGAAGTTTAATTTCAATAAGGTACATACAGTACATGGAAGAAAGTTTTCAGGGCTTTCGTCCTTGAGACTAAATAACACTCATTTGGCATCTTAACAGTAAGGTTATCTTGTTTTGATGGTTGCTTTTCGCTCTCGGTTTTATAGAAAATTGTGTTAATTGTGTAAGTCAAGGACAATGTAAATATCCCTTATTGACTGGTTTTACAAGGTTGTTATGTGTAAGGTGTCCTCTATTGTCACGTTCCTGACCTGTTTTCCTTTGTTTTGTATTTATTTAGTTGGTCAGGGCGTGAGTTGGGTGGGTTTGTCTATGTGTGATTTTCTATGTTGGGATTTTGTGTTCGGCCTGGTATGATTCTCAATCAGAGGCAGCTGTCAATCGTTGTCCCTGATTGAGAATCATACTAAGGCAGCCGGGGTTTCACGTGTGTTTGGTGGGTGTATGTTTCCGTGTTAGTGTTTTCACCACACGGTACTATATAGGTTTCTGCACTTTGTTTATTTGTTTTGTATTTCAGTGTTCATTGTTCGTTATAATAAATCATCATGAGCACTAACCACTCCGCATATTGGTCCGATCCTTCTCGCCTCTCCTCGTCCGAGGAGGAGGAAGAATATGACAGCCGTTACATCTATTGGTCAAAGCAGAGCCATATTTACAAAGACAGCTCTGGGTCAAAGTATCTTTTAAAAACATGAATTTATTATTTTTCATTCAAACAAGTATGATTCAAATTATTTATTTATGAGTGTTCAGACAATTAATTGGATTTTGTTTTTAAAGTGCAATGGCAGATTTGTATGGTTCTGACTAGAGTTAAATAAAAAATAGCTGCTATTTTACAGTGCACTCTCTCACATGACCTAATTTCTATCAGAGGTGTCAGCCGTGTTAAAGCCAACACACCTCCCAAACTGCTTTCTATCAGAGATGTCAACCGTGTTAAAGCCAACACACCTCCCAAGCTGCTCTCTATCAGAGGTGTCAGCCATGTTAAAGCCAACACACCTCCCAAGCTGCTCTCTATCAGAGGTGTCAGCCATGTTAAAGCCAACACACCTCCCAAGCTGCTCTCTATCAGAGGTGTCAGCCGTGTTAAAGCCAACACACCTCCCATGCTGCTCTCTATCAGAGGTGTCAGCCATGTTAAAGCCAACACACCTCCCAAGCTGCTCTCTATCAGAGGTGTCAGCCGTGTTAAAGCCAACACACCTCCCATGCTGCTCTCTATCAGAGGTGTCAGCCATGTTAAAGCCAACACACCTCCCAAGCTGCTCTCTATCAGAGGTGTCAGCCATGTTAAAGCCAACACACCTCCCAAGCTGCTCTCTATCAGAGGTGTCAGCCATGTTAAAGCCAACACACCTCCCAAGCTGCTCTCTATCAGAGGTGTCAGCCCTGTTAAAGCCAACACACTTGCCAAGCTGCTCTCTATCAGAGGTGTCGGCCCAAAAATCTGGATTCACGTGTCACGTGTAATTTCCGGTCACAACTTGCAGACTTGTTTATGTGCTGCTGTGCGTTTTGTTGCTAACCTTACTTTGCTACCTGACAACTTTACGGTTTTTACTTTTTAAATACTATTTTTAGTTTTTCCCTCACTCAACTTTTTTTTCATTCAACTTTTTCACTCCGGACGCTTTATCTGGACATGGTTCGTCAGGACCTCCACCAGCCGAAGCTAAGTAGTAACATTAACATGATGCCTTCTAATTGCAGTCGCTGTACTCATAATATACAGGACAACGATCGCCTTACGGCGAGGATAGCTATGCTGCAAGCCCAGCTTCAGACGCAATCATTAGGCAAGGGTAATTTCAGTGTAGGAAAGGATGAAACAGCGTCTGTGCCACCTGTAAGTACAGATAGTAACGTTAGTATAAATCCCCTCGCACAGTCCCCGCAGCCGGACAACTTTCTCATTGTTTCTGGAGGGAAATGCTGTAGGAATGCTCAACCGGTGTCGCTCATTCAGCCGACAGAAACTTTCAACCGGTTCTCCCCATTAAGCAGCGAGTCGGAGTCAGAGGCCGAGCCTTCTCTGGTCTATACTCCTCCCGTTACGGGGTCTGAGACGCCGAAGCCTCCCACCATTAGCTCTGACAAATTGAAAATTACCCGCAGTATTAGACTTAAAACGAATCATCCAGCGATCATACACTGTTTACCAGGGGGCAGGGCTACCGACGTTAAGGCTAATCTGAAGATGGTGCTGGCTAAAGCTAAAACTGGCGAGTGTAGAGAGTATAGGGATATTGTTATCCACGTCGGCACCAACGATGTTAGGATGAAACAGTCAGAGGTCACCAAGCGCAACATAGCTTCAGCGTGTAAATCAGCTAGAAAGATGTGTCGGCATCGAGTAATTGTCTCTGGCCACCTCCCAATTAGGGGGAGTGATGAGCTCTTCAGCAGTCTCACAACTCAATCGCTGGTTGAAAACTGTTTTCTGCCCCTCCCAAAAAATAGAATTTGTAAATAATTGGCCCTCTTTCTGGGACTCACCCACAAACAGGACCAAGCCTGGCCTGTTGAGGAGTGACGGACTCCATCCTAGCTGGAAGGTGCTCTCATCTAATCTACGAACATAGACAGGGCTCTAATTCCCCTAGCTCCACAATGAAATAGGGTGCAGGCCAGGCAGCAGGCTGTTAGCCAGCCTGCCAGCTTAGTGGATTCTGCCACTAGCACAGTCAGTGTAGTCAGCTCAGCTATCCCCATTGAGACCGTGTCTGTGCCTCGACCTAGGTTGGGCAAAACTAAACATGGCGGTGTTCGCCTTAGCAATCTCACTAGAATAAAGACCTCCTCCATTCCTGCCATTATTGAAAGAGATTGTGATACCTCACATCTCAAAATAGGGCTACTTAATGTTAGATCCCTCACTTCCAACGCAGTTATAGTCAATGAACTAATCACTGATCATAATCTTGATGTGATTGGCCTGACTGAAACATGGCTTAAGCCTGATGAATTTACTGTGTTAAATGGGGCCTCACCTCCTGGTTACACTAGTGACCATATCCACCGCGCATCCCGCAAAGGCGGAGGTGTTGCTAACATTTACGATAGCAAATTTCAATTTACAAAAAAACCCCAGACGTTTTAGTCTTTTGAGCTTCTAGTCATGAAATCTATGCAGCCTACTCAATCACTTTTTATAGCTACTGTTTACAGGCCTCCTGGGCCATATACAGCGTTCCTCACTGAGTTCCCTGAATTCCTATTGGACCTTGTAGTCATAGCAGATAATATTGAAATTGTTTATGACTTTAATATTCACATGGAAAAGTCCACAGACCCACTCCAAAAGGCTTTCGGAGCCATCATCGACTCAGTGGGTTTTGTCCAACATGTCTCTGGACCTAGTCACTGCCACAGTCATACTCTGGACCTAGTTTTGTCCCATGGAATAAATGTTGTGGATCTGAATGTTTTTCCTCATAATCCTGGACTATCGGACCACCATTTTATTATGTTTGCAATCGCAACAAATAATCTGCTCAGACCCCAACCAAGGACCATCAAAAGCTGTGCTATAAATTCTCAGACAACCCAAAGATTCCTTGATGCCCTTCCAACCTCCCTCTGCCTACCCAAGGATGTCAGAGGACAAAAATCAGTTAACCACATAACTGAGGAACTCAATTTAACCTTTTGCAATACCCTAGATGCAGTTGCACCCCTAAAAACTAAAAACATTTGTCATAAGAAACTAGTTCCCTGTTATACAGAAAATACCCGAGCTCAGAAGCAAGTTTCCAAAAAATTGGAACGGAAATGGCGCCACACCAAACTGGAAGTCTTCCGACTAGCTTGGAAAGACAGTA
This sequence comes from Salvelinus alpinus, assembly GCF_045679555.1. Taxonomy (NCBI): domain Eukaryota; kingdom Metazoa; phylum Chordata; class Actinopteri; order Salmoniformes; family Salmonidae; genus Salvelinus; species Salvelinus alpinus. The sequence goes on from NC_092086.1 coordinate 48,480,610, forward strand.
CCGTGCAGTATCGAAGAGCCCTCACTGCTGCTCGATCATCGTATTTTTCCAACTTAATTGAGGAAAATAAGAACAATCCAACATTTCTTTTTGATACTGTTGCAAAGCTAACTAAAAAGCAGCATTCCCCAAGAGAGGATGGCTTTCACTTCAGCAGTAATAAATTCATGAACTTCTTTGAGGAAAAGATCATGATCATAAGAAGGCAAATTACGGACTCCTCTTTAAATCTGCGTATTCTCCAAAGCTCAGTTGTCCTGAGTCTGCACAACTCTGCCAGGACCTAGGATCAAGGGAGACACTCAAGTGTTTTAGTACTATATCTCTTAACACAGTGATGAAAATAATCATGGCCTTTAAACCTTCAAGCTGCATACTGGACCCTATTCCAACTAAACTACTGAAAGAGCTGCTTCCTGTGGTTGGCCCTCCTATCTTGAGCATAATAAACGGCTCTCTATCCACCGGATGTGTACCAAACTCACTAAAAGTGGCAGTAATAAAGCCTTTCTTGAAAAAGCCAAACCTTGACCAAGAAAATATAAAAAACTCTCAAATCTCTCATTCCTCTCAATTTTTTGGGAAAAAGCTGTTGCGCAGCAGCTCACTGCCTTCCTGAAGACAAACAATGTATACGAAATGCTTCAGTCTGGTTTTAGACCCCATCATAGCACTGAGACTGCACTTGTGAAGGTGGTAAATTACCTTTTAATTGCATCAGACCGAGGCTCTGCATCTGTCCTCGTGCTCTTAGACCTTAGTGCTGCTTTTGATACCATCGATCACCACATTCTTTTGGAGAAATTTGAAACCCAAATTGGTCTACACGGACAAGTTCTGGCCTGGTTTAGATCTTAACTGTCAGAAAGATATCAGTTCTTCTCTGTGGATGGTTTGTCCTCTGACAAATCAACTGTACATTTCGGTGTTCCTCAAGGTTCCGTTTTAGGGCCACTATTGTTTTCACTATATATTTTACCTCTTGGGGATGTCATTCGAAAACATAATGTTAACTTTCACTGCTAAGTGGATGACACACAGCTGTACATTTCAATGAAACATGGTGAAGCCCCAAAATTGCCCTCGCTGGAAGCCTGTGTTTCAGACATAAGGAAGTGGATGGCTGCAAACTTTCTACTTTTAAACTCAGACAAAACAGAGATGCTTGTTCTAGGTCCCAAGAAACAAAGAGATCTTCTATTGAATCTGACAATTAATCTTGATGGTTGTACAGTCGTCTCAAATAAAACTGTGAAGGACCTCAACGTTACTCTGGACCCTGATCTCTCTTTTGATGAACATATCAAGACTGTTTCAAGGACAGCTTTTTTCCATCTACGTAACATTGCAAAAATCAGACATTTTCTGTCAAAAAATGATGCAGAAAAATGTATCCATGCTTTTGTTACTTCTAGGTTTGACTACTGCAATGCTCCACTTCCCGGTTACCCAGATAAAGCACTAAATGAACTTCAGTTAGTGCTAAATACGGCTGCTAGAATCCTGAAAATTTGATGATATTACTCCAGTGCTAGCCTCCCTACACTGGCTTCCTGTTAAGGCAAGGGCTGATTTCAAGGTTTTACTGCTAACCTACAAAGCATTACATGGGCTTGCTCCTACCTATCTTTCTGCTTTGGTCCTGCCGTACATACCTACACGTACGCTACGGTCACAAGACACAGGCCTCCTAATTGTCCCTAGAATTTCTAAGCAAACAGCTGGAGGCAGGGCTTTCTCCTATAGAGCTCCATTTTTATGGAATGGTCTGCTTACCCATGTGAGAGACGCAGACTCTGTCTCAAACTTTAAGTCTTTACTGAAGACTCATCTCTTCCGTAGGTATTATGATTGAGTGTAGTCTGGCCAAAGAGTGTGAAGGTGAACGGAAAGGCACTGGAGCAACGAACCGCCCTTGCTGTCTCTGCCTGGCCGGTTCCCCTCTCTCCACTGGGATTCTCTGCCTCTAACCCTATTACAGGGGCTGAGTCACTGGCTTACTGGTGCTCTTCCATGCCGTCCCTAGGAGGGGTGCATCACTTGAGTGGGTTGAGTCACTGACGTGGTCTTCCTGTCTGGGTTGGCGCCCCCCCCCTTGGGTTGTGCCGTGGCGGAGATCTTTGTGGGCTATACTCGGCCTTGTCTCAGGATGGTAAGTTGGTGGTTGAAGATATCCCTCTAGTGGTGTGGGGGCCGTGCTTTGGCAAAGTGGGTTGGGTTATATCCTGCCTGTTTGGCCCTGTCCGGGGTATCATCGGATGGGGCCACAATGTCTCCTGACCCCTCCTGTCTCAGCCTCCAGTATTTATGCTGCAGTAGTTTATGTGTCGGGGGGCTAGGGTCAGTCTGTTATATCTGGAGTATTTCTCCTGTCTTATCCGGTGTCCTGTGTGAATTTAAGTATGCTCTCTCTAATTCTCTCTTTCTTTCTCTCTCTCGGAGGACCTGAGCCCTTGGACCATGCCTCAGGACGACCTGGCAATTTGACTCCTTGCTGTCCCCAGTCCACCTGGCAGTGCTGCTGCTCCAGTTTCAACTGTTCTGCCTGCAGCTATGGAACCCTGACCTGTTCACCGGATGTGCTACCTGTCCCAGACCTGCTGTTTTCAACTCTCAGAGACAAGAGGAGCGGTAGAGATACTCTCAAAGATCGGCTATTAAAAGCCAACTGACATTTACTCCTGAGGTGCTGACTTGTTGCACCCTCGACAACTACTGTGATTATTATTATTTGACCCTGCTGGTCATTTATGAACATTTGAACATCTTGGCCATGTTCTGTAATAATTTCCACCCAGCACAACCAGAAGAGGACTGGCCACCCCTCATAGCCTGTTTCCTCTTTAGGTTTCTTCCTAGGTTTGGGCTTTTCTAGGGAGTTTTTCCAAGCCACCGTGCTTCTACACCTGCATTGCTTGCTGTTTGGGGTTTTAGGCTGGGTTTCTGCACAGCACTTTGAGATATCAGCTGATCTAAGAAGGGCTATATAAATAATTTGATTTGATTTGATTTTGTTAAAGCCAACACACCTCCCAAGCTGATCTCTATCAGAGGTGTCAGCCATGTTAAAGCCAACACACCTCCCAAGCTGCTCTCTATCAGAGGTGTCAACCGTGTTAAAGCCAACACAGCTCCCAAGCTGCTCTCTATCAGAGGTGTCAACCGTGTTAAAGCCAACACAACTCCCAAGCTGCTCTCTATCAGAGGTGTCAGCCGTGTTACAGCCAACACACCTCCCAAGCTGCTCTCTATCAGAGGTGTCAACCGTGTTAAAGCCAACACACCTCCCAAGCTGCTCTCTATCAGAGGTGTCAGCCGTGTTAAAGCCAACACACCTCCCAAGCTGCTCTCTATCAGAGGTGTCAGCCGTGTTAAAGCCAACACACCTCCCAAGCTGCTCTCTATCAGAGGTGTCAGCCGTGTTAAAGCCAACACACCTCCCAAGCTGCTCTCTATCAGAGGTGTCAGTCATGTTAAAGCCAACACACCTCCCAAGCTGCTCTCTATCAGAGTTGTCAGCCGTGTTACAGACAACACACCTCCCAAGCTGCTTTCTATCAGAGTTGTCAACCGTGTTAAAGCCAAGCTGCTTTCTAACGCTTCAACCACAAAACTCAAAGATTTACATGTTCAATGGATATTGTCAGAACACCACACCCATGCCTATGTGTTACAATCTCAACAACAGAAAGATATGGATTGTTTACTTTGCATTATGATTGAATATTTTGCCTTAAATGAAATTGAATACAAAAATGAATATTGTTTGCAGACACACAAACACACCAATAACACAAACACATACTGTAGGCCTAAACACACTGATTGTCCCTGTCTCTTTTCATGGGTTTCTCAGTGATTGCGTCCGATATGCATGCCAGCTGATTGCGGGTAAAGCACAAGCTGTTCTGCAGCTAGCATTCCTCGATGCCTGTTCTTCCACGGTACGGCTGCCCTGATCCAATAAAACCCAGCTCATCTTATTGCCTCCATGTGAATATCTCCTCTGCCGTGCCATGCCGTGCACCAGGCTGTGCATAATACCTCCTGTACAAGCATGACTGCCCCCCCCACCCCTACACACCACTCAGCTCCCCTTAATCCTGTATCACCCCAGCTCAACTTCCCTGCAAACTGTGGCCTTGAACAGGAATGATACGCTTACACACACACACACACACACACACACACACACACACACACACACACACACACACACACACACACACACACACACACACACACACACACACACACACACACACACACACACACACACACACACACACACACACACACACACACACACAAAGAGGAGGCAGGGAGTTCATGTGGCCCCTAAACCAATAACCATACACCCTCTCACGCTATCACAGGCTATCCCATAATGGCTTTGTTCTTAGGAGGAAGTCACAGACTCATTCACTGACACCTCAGCAGCCCACCACCTGATCCCCACCACAAACACCTGCTTGGATGCCGTAAATACAAGGTAGAAATCTGTTCTATATATCCCACCACCTCCACGGGCAGATTCCTTTTATATAACCCATCCACAAACTCACACCTCACCCCACCCCTAACCCATCCACAGGTCCAGGGATGCATAGATGATCCAATTAAGGTGGCCCACAGAGAGACAACCTCTCCCCTCTCCTCTCCCTGCAGCCTACATTCAGCCAGTCCCCTGTCAATGTGGCCCTCTGCTCATTGCACATAATGAGCCATAACCCTGTGCAGTGACAGCTCCATACAGGGTAGACCAGCGGGCCCACCACTTGCCTTCAGCTCCATACCGCTGATTAGTCCTAGGTGACAGAGAGGTGGCAGAGGGGTGGCAGGGGGGTGGCAGGGTTTGCAGAGGTACCCAGGACATAAAGAGGCTCTGGACAGGTGGTGGGTAGGGAAATGCTTTGGAGGGTAATCTTCACTGTGTGAGCTCACAGAACACACAGAGACTGGGATAACTAGGGCCTTCTACTGAACAAAAATATAAACGCAACATTTAAAGTGTTGGTCCCATGTTTCATGAGCTGAAATAAAATATCCTAGAATTTTTCCATATGCACTTTCACATTTTTTTCACATTTTGTGCACAAATTTGTTTACATCCCTGTTAGTGAATATTTCTCCTTTGCCAATATAATCCATCCACCTGACAGGTGTGGTATATCAAGAAGCTGATTAAACAGCATGATCATTACACAGGTTCACCTTGTGCTGGGGACAATAAAATGCCACTTTCAAATGTGCAGTTTTGTCACACAACACAATGCCACAGATGTCTCAAGTTTTGAGGGAGCTGACTGCAGGAATGTCCACCAGAGCTGTTGCCAGAGGATTTAATATTAATTTCGCTGAGAAAAAAGAAGAAACCCGCACACCGCTCTCGATAGTATCACTGGCTTTGACGAAGGCCGTGTGGCCGATACGTAAAACTTATTAAAGAGCAGTGTGCAGGTTTCTTCTTTATTCTAATTTTATTCAACTGTTACCATGCAGCTGCAAAAAGATATCTCAGATGTGCGAGTGCTTTTTGAATTTTGAATGTTCATTTCTCCACCATTAGCCACCTCAAAATGTAATTTTAGAGAATTTGGCAGTGCATCCAACCGGCCTCACAACCGCAGACCACGTGTAACCACGCCAGCCCAGGACCTCCACATCCGACTTCTTCACCTCTGGGATCGTCTGAAACCAGCCACCCGGACAGCTGATGAAACTGAGGAGATTTTCTGTCTGTAAAAAAGCCCTTTTGTGGGGGAAAACTCATTCTGATTGGCTGTCCCTGCCCAGTCATGTGAAATCCATAGATTAGGGTCTAATTAATTTATTTTAATTGACTGATGTCCTTATATGAACTGTAACTTAGTAAAATCATTGAAATTGTTGCATGATGCATTTACATTTGTGTTCAGTATATGTTGAATTACTTTGTGTGGTGTCATTGTCTGTGATGTGGTGTACATCCAAACAAACACGATACAGTACACATCTTTCTTTTTAATATATAGCAGTCAGCACAGCAGACACAGTCCCTCTTACTTCCCCCTCTGTAGAGGCATTAGTGAAAAGCTGATGCTGTAGAAAGTAAGGGAGAATACAAATGCCTTGTGCGGTCATTGTAACCAAATAGGCCAAGTGGAAGATAAGGGTATGAGGTATGAATTATGAACAGAGTTCTGCTCCTCCAGCGAGGGGTTGGAGAGAGAAGAGGAGAAATCGTTTATCCTTGGTAAACATGGAGAATCACTCTTCTCCCAGATGGAAGGAGGGATGGAACTCTCTGGTCAGTCAGAAGCACCAGTGGAGATAAACCAAAGTGACATCACCGCTGCATTTGTGAAGGCTCAACATTCTTCCTCTCTCTGACTCGCTTCTGCTCTCTCTGTGTGTCTCTCTCTTGCTTGCTCCCTCCCTCGCTCTCTTTCTATTTTCTCTCAAGGGCACCTTGTGGGTGAATAGAGACATCTCTCTCACTCACCCTCTCTCGCCACATGCCTCTCTCCCTCTGTCTACCGATTATCAATGCAACACCTCTAACAAGATCCATCAACCCAAACCCCCTCCCTCCCTCCCTCACCCCATCCATTTACACAGAGAGCCAGAAAGAGAGAGACAGAGTAATTGGGGATTAAAAGAAGATGGATGTGCCTGTACGACCTGCTCAAGTGCACCCTGGGAGGAGGAGGGAGAAGGGAGGGGGAGGCAGAGGGGTGTGGGGTGTGGCAGGTACTATATAACCCCTGCCACCCCCAAGGGTCTCAAATCACTCGAACTTCAAGTGAAAACAAACGTTGTCATTTCTACAGTATGTATGCACTGTCAACAAACATACAATGCATGTTTTAACTCCAGCAAACTGGCCCAAACCAAACAGACCCAAGGACATAACTCTCTCTGCAGCCATTTCCTGCAGTCAAATGACCAAGTGGCCTCATGGGTGGAAAGTTATTCATCTTTTTAATAATTTCATAATTAACAAACATTAAAAAAAATGTCAACCCAGAAAAGCCAGTGTTCTTATGTCATAACGGTTTTGTTATATATCAGTCTTCTGTGATGTATTTAATGTGTATTATTGGGATGCAAACTCAAAATGTAATACATTTCAACTATATATCTGACATGGTACAGGTGTCTTCTTTTTTTTTAAGCCCCTAACCAAGTGTGTGAGGTGTCTGCATTTGTAGATTTGTTTACGACTACCAAGAAACACTGTGTGCAGTCGACCTGCAGTTCTTTGACAGACATCACATGGACATGATGGGCCACTGATCGTACATTTTTCCTTATCCTATTTTTCTCCAACCTGGAATCCTCCCAGAGGTAAGGGTCAGTGTCCATCCAAATGGCCTACAGGAGAGTGAGACAGGATATGAGACGGGTATACACACACCGTTACACGTCACGACCAGAGTGACTACATGGGTGACAAGGACAAATAACATCACCTTACATACCGTATACTCTTGTTAAACCACACTTGTCTTCAACATCCCTCAAAGACATCTTTCTAAACATGACGAGACAGAGAAGCGGGAGAGACGGGGGGACAATAATGAGGAATGATGATAGAAACAAAATCCGTTCTTTACAGACGGGAGAGGGAGAGGTGTCCAGTTGTTTTTTCAGCTGAGAGCTGATCCCATAGATGACATGCCGTGATAGCTCTGTGTCAGCCTTTGCGGGGGCCTATTTTTTTTACGCACAACAGCGAGCAGCGAGCAACATTGAACAAATCTCCCCCTGCTGCCACCGCCGGTCCCAAAAAAACTCCTTCATGGCGACTAATCTGTCTTATTGTCAGTGTTAACATGTCAGCCAGCGAGCCGCTGAGAAATACGCAGTGACAGCTATCAAGAGATAGCCTGTCTGTTGTTTTTTTCTGTTTGTGGATTTTCTAACAGGGAACGAGGAGGTGTAAAAAAGTCCTTACTATTCCTCTTGCACCACATTGTCGCAGCTTCCTCCACGTTGTCGCAGCTTCCTCAAACCCCCACAACACCATACAAAACGCGTGTTGAAACAGGTGACAGGAATCTTTTGTTCTTAACCCCCTTGGCATTTCAGTGTTGTCTACAGTAAGCCAGGATCAGATGCGCCCAGCATCAAAGGCTATTGTGGCTAATACCAGCATGACAGGGATTGAAGAGTTATCAATATCCCATCCATAACGCCAGGTCACTGGGACGTCAATGGCAGGTGATGACCCCTGACCTCTAACAAGACCGTTGGACTATAGTTACTTTAAAGATGCAGTCCGGGATCTTAAGCAATTACAAATTCTTAACATATTGTACGAATTGGAATTTGTAACATATCATACGAATTGCAACAATATACATATATATACACTGCTCAAAAAAATAAAGGGAACACTAAAATAACACATCCTAGATCTGAATGAATGAAACATTCTTATTAAATACGTTTTTCTTTACATAGTTGAATGTGCTGACTACAAAATCACACAAAAATTATCAATGGAAATCAAATTTATCAACCCATGGAGGTCTGGATTTGGAGTCACACTCAAAATTAAAGTGGAAAACCACACTACAGGCTGATCCAACTTTGATGTAATGTCCTTAAAACAAGTCAAAATGAGGCTCAGTAGTGTGTGTGGCCTCCACGTGCCTGTATGATCTCCCTACAACGCCTGGGCATGCTCCTGATGAGGTGGCGGATGGTCTCCTGAGGGATCTCCTCCCAGACCTGGACTAAAGCATCCGCCAACTCCTGGACAGTCTGTGGTGCAACGTGGCGTTGGTGGATGGAGCGAGACATGTTGTCCCAGATGTGCTCAATTGGATTCAGGTCTGGGGAACGGGCTGGCCAGTCCATAGCATCAATGCCTTCCTCTTGCAGGAACTGCTGACACACTCCAGCCACATGAGGTCTAGCATTGTCTTGCATTAGAAAGAACCCAGGGCCAACCACACCAGCATATGGTCTCACAAGGGGTCTGAGGATCTCATCTCGGTACCTAATGGCAGTCAGGCTACCTCTGGCGAGCACATGGAGGGCTGTGCGGCCCCCCAAAGAAATGCCAACCCACACCATGACTGGCCCACCGCCAAACCGGTCATGCTGGAGGATGTTGCAGGCAGCAGAACGTTCTCCACGGCGTCTCCAGACTCTGTCACGTCTGTCACGTGCTCAGTGTGAACCTGCTTTCATCTGTGAAGAGCACAGGGCGCCAGTGGCGAATTTGCCAATCTTGGTGTTCTCTGGCAAATGCCAAACGTCCTGCACGGTGTTGGGCTGTAAGCACAACCCCCACCTGTGGACGTCGGGCCCTCATACCACCCTCATGGAGTCTGTTTCTGACCGTTTGAGCAGACACATGCACATTTGTGGCCTGCTGGAGGTCATTTTGCAGGGCTCTGGCAGTGCTCCTCCTAATCCTCCTTGCACAAAGGCGGAGGTAGCGGTCCTGCTGCTGGGTTGTTGCCCTCCTACGGCCTCCTCCACGTCTCCTGATGTACTGGCCTGTCTCCTGGTAGCGCCTCCATGCTCTGGACACTACGCTGACAGACACAGCAAACCTTCTTGCCACAGCTCGCATTGATGTGCCATCCTGGATGAGCTGCTCTACCTGAGCCACTTGTGTGGGTTGTAGACTCTGTCTCATGCTACCACTAGAGTGAAAGCACCGCCAGCATTCAAAAGTGACCAAAACATCAGCCAGGAAGCATAGGAACTGAGAAGTGGTCTGTGGTCACCACCTGCAGAACCACTCCTTTATTGGGGGTGTCTTGCTAATTGCCTATAATTTTTTTTTTGCAGCACATAAAATATCATGAGAAATGGATGACGTAGTACAAATTTGTTCACAATTTCCGGGGACCCGTTTTGTCTCGTGAGCATTACGTTCAAAACTACTGGCTGAAATTAGACACAAACTTTGGAGAGGAGACAGAGGAATGGGATGGGCGATACAGAAACGTCTGCAGGGAACAATGGCTGTCTTTCATCAGAAAAGTACCATTCCTTGTTGACCAACACTCAAACAAAATTGATGGAATTGAAAGAGAACTGAAATCTACGTAGGGTGCTCGGAATAGTATCTTAAAGCCAAGCATTGTGATCAAGTACAACAAAGAAGAACAGGAAACCAACATTAGAAATGTAGGTTTTCGTTGGTTAACAGTCAGCCAGTCTCTTTTCAGACAGATAGTCTGTTATAATGAATGATGCGGTGCAGAGTGCATGCACCACAAGCCCCCATGACATGGACCACTGCTGAAAGCCTGTCCCCAACTATCACATCACCCATATGTGGCTAGGGAGAGGGAAGTGACTGCCAGAAAGGCCAACAGCCTAAAAATACTGACCACAGCCTGCATAGATGAGTCCAACTATATACTAGCTATTAATGGCTGTCGAAACAAGGTTTGAATCTGTGAAACGCGGTAACAAAATGGCCTGTCCAATATCAGACATCATATAAACAGGAGTGAGTACCTTGACCAGTATTGTAATGTTTGCGATCTAGTCCTAATGGTTTTATTTGTCACCTAAGAGTTGTGCTTGTTACAACTCCTTCACCTTTACTTCATTCAATTGTCTCAAATGCTCTAGAGGTCAAAACAATCACCATGGTCACAGTGTTCTTATCAAAGACATGTCTTTACCCAGTGGCCAGTCAAACCAACTACTAGTATTTTGTTAAATAGTTAAGGCAATGTGGCCTCCATCATCCTTCTCTCTCTCTATCCTCTCTAAATTGTTCCTCATCCATTTCTCTGCAGCCTGCGCCCACCCCCCCTTCCCCTCTTCCCCTCTCCCCATACACCCCTCCCTATCCTTGCCCATGAAAGCTTATCATTGACAAACACAACACCTTTTCCTGCATCCCCATCGATCTCCTTATTGAAATGAGCCTCGTTTGCCGTCTCCTGACGGTTTTTCTCCCCTTTCTTTTCTTTTTCCTCCTTTCCAAACTGACAGGCTGAGCATATTTTGGCAGCTTGCTGTTCTCCCTTAATTCTTCACCAGACTTCCTCCCCATTCACAAATGGACAAGGATTTGGGGGTAAATAAGGCTATTGATATAACCCCGTAGGGTCCAGTGGTCAACCACCTTTAGGTATCAGATTTGGAGGGAAAGGAGTGGACATTGGTGCCATTTGTATTTGAACATATTAGCTAGGTCTAGGTCATTGAATAATAATTACCAGTTGAAAAGGAAGCTCACTATTATAGCTATAGAACACTTCTCTCTATGCTTGCAATGATCAGGCCCTCAGAACAGGCCCTCAGACTGCCAGTGGGAGTCACTATTTAGTAGGAGGGGGTAACTCCCCCCCTGGGTTTTTGATCTCATGTCAGAGCACCAACTATTCCCTCCAGGGTGGTGTATTGCACAAATCTACAAGTCGACACACATTGTCTTACTTCCTTAAGTCCATTGCCAAGTCAACCAAGTCGCTTCCTCCTGGGATGTTCAGTTTCCTCAGTTGAGGTGCTATACAGAATAGCAATGCCTTCCCTTTTCCCTTCTCCCTCCTCGCCTTCCACTAATGCAGTAAAACGCATATTCAGCCCGGAGGAGGGATAGAAGGAGAGAAAGAGAGAGAGAGCGAGACAGAGAGAGGAAGGAGAGAGAGAGAGAGACACGAGGAGGAAAGAGAAAGAAAGAGAGGGATGGATGGAACAGAGCAGGTCTTGAATCTCATCCCCTCCAGAGATCAATTGTACAAACTTCTCCATGAGAGCTCTCTCTCGCCCCTGTGCGCTCAGAGCCAGCCAAATCGATGCCTAGGCATGTGTGTGTTTGTGTGTGTGTATGTGTGGGGGGGGGACAAAGGGACTGAGGGTAGGAAGTTCCTCAGATCTGATATTCCTAAATGTCACTGTTGCGTGCTGAGTCTCTCACTCTCTCTCTCTCTCTTTCAATTCAATTCAATTCAATTCAAGGGGCTTTATTGGCATGGGAAACATATGTTAACATTGCCAAAGCAGGTGAAGTAGTTTAATTTTCTCCCCAATTTTCATGGTATCCAATCGCTAGTAATTACTATCTTGTCTCATCGCTACAACTCCCGTACGGGCTCGGGAGAGACGAAGGTCGAAAGCCATGCGTCCTCCGAAGCACAACCCAACCAAGCCGCACTGCTTCTTAACACAGCGCGCCTCCAACCCGGAAGGCAGCCGCACCAATGTGTCGGAGGAAACACTGTGCACCCGGCCCGCCACAGGAGTGCGATGAGACAAGGATATCCCTACCGGCCAAACCCTCCCTAACCCGGACGACGCTAGGCCAATTGTGCGTCGCCCCACCGACCTCCCGGTCACGGCCAGCTGCGACAGAGCCTGGGCGCGAACCCAGAGACTCTGGTGGGGCAGCTAGCACTGCGATGCAGTGCCCTAGACCACTGCGCCACCCGGGAGGCCCTCAGATCACAAATCTTGCTGCTGTGATGTCACACCCAGTAGATATGGGAGTGCATCAAAATCGGGTTTGTTTTCAAATTCTTTGTGGATCTGTGTAATCTGAGGGAAATATGTGTCTCTAATATGGTCATACATTTGGCAGGAGGTTAGGAAGTGCAGATCGGTTTCCACCTCATTTTGTGGGCAGTGTGCACATAGCCTGTCTTCTCTTTCTCAATAGCAAGGCTATGCTCACTGAGTCTGTACATAGTCAAAGCTTTCCTTAAGTTTGGGTCAGTCACAGTGGTCAGGTATTCTTCCACTGTGTACTCTCTGTTTGGGCCAAATAGCATTCTAGTTTGCTCAGTTTGTTGTTAATTCTTTCCAATGTGTCAAGTAATTATCTCTCTCTCTCTCACTCTCTCTCTATTCAGTTCAAATTGCTTTATTACATGACGTAACAATGAACATATTGCCAAAGCGTACTTTGGAAATTAAGTGATTCATTTACAATATTAACTTCATTAAAAATAATTAACGGGACAATCAGTAAGAACAGCAATAATAACCATTCAATGGACAATAACAATGGCATAGAGGTCATGTTGGTTTGTCTGTCAGAAACTGCCCCTTATTTTATGGCGTGCAGCAATGTAGTGTCCTGCCAACCCACAGCTCTGTATGTCCTCCCCCAACAGCACGGGGAGCCTCTTCTCATCAGAGAGGTCTTTGAAACCTTGAATAATGACTTCAAATTTGGGGAAAGGACACTCTCTATGTGTTTTATGGTGGTTATACAGCCTTTCCTCTACAGGGAGCCAGGTTTTCCTGTGTCTACCCTTCTCAATGGCAACCTTTCTCCTCTCTCTCTCTCTCTCTCTCTCTCTCTCTCCCTGCATATTCTCTGGCCTCTCACTACGCTATGCAACAAAGAGCCTTTTCATCACCAATTTCCCTTCCCTTTCTCATTGCTCCATGATTACACTTTAGATTTGGTGGCCTTAAAAACATGTGAGCCCTTTTTGGAATATAGGACGTCAAACAACCTACTACCATGAAAGTTAAAACAAATGCCAACAAAGACCTATTATAGTACCACAAAAGAATAGGCCTATTCTTTACATCATTCAACCCTTACCTAGCCTCCCCCATATTCTAACCTACATGGGACACAATGTGCATGATGAAGAACTAACCTGTTTGTGTATCCTACCATGATAGCACGTCCAGTGACACCATGATACTGTTGGCCTGGGATGAGGGCCCATTGTTTTTTTATTAGTCTCTCTGGGGGTGATTAAATTGTGGCCTTCAGTTAAGTCACCCAAGAGATGCTCTCTGAATACTAAACCTACTGAGCACAGAACGTTGGCCAACTATTGCTCAGTCAGGCCCTGGCTAATTGGATTAGAGCAAGTGCAGAATGTCTAGCAGTTGTGTACAGTACGTATGCTTCGAGATTCAGGTGGCTAGACTTTCACAAATGCTTTAGTTAAGATATGGATAGTGAGTTGTGAGTCAGTTACTTGATAGACTCCATTCTAACGGGTCAGAGAAAGCTTGAACTGCGGTATTGGAGTTTTATTCGGCTGTTTACTGTGTCAATCTACATCCCCTATCTCTCACCCACTCATTTTCTCTCCCTCCCTCCTTCTCTAGGACATTAGGGATAAGAACAGAATAGGATAGATGGGTCGTTCCACCAATTCGGTGCCTTTTGAGATGCTTAACTTGGTCAACGACAACTAAAAATGTTTGATATCACCTCATTTTAATATTCTGTCGTAAAGAGCACAGGTTCAACTTCCTTAAATAAAAAATGACTATAGTAAGTGCATATTAAGTGCCATATGAAGTAAAAGGGTTGACCATAACAGGGTTGACTATTTCATCTTAAAATCAGCCCCTTGTGAAAGTGAGAATGGAAGCTTGTTGTGTGCAACAGGGAGCGGCAATTGAATGCAAGCTTTGCAAAAGAATTCTGTGAATATAACAGACTTTTAAAATTCAACATTGGTGCACAATTGCTACCTAAAATATCAAAGGGACACAAAAGGCACTCATTTTGTGGAATGACCCAGATAAATATTTTTGCATCCTATACAATTTTCTCCCATCTCATGTAAAAATGCAAAAATGCAAAAAACGCAAAAAGGCTGGTTTATTTAAAACTGTCTCTCTTAGTGGGAGATAGATTTTTGGCTTCTCTATGCAGTAGGCTTCTTCTGTAAATCGGCTTTCTGTGGCCGTGACAGTCATTAGCCTTGGCCCTGGCAGTAATCCTCTGGTTTTCTGTCTCTAATAGAGGCAGAGAGGGTTGGCCCGGCACCACTCACTGCACTGTTCCGTAGCCCACCAGGGAGGGGAGGCACAGGCAGGCAGAGCCCGTCCAAGGACTGGATGTTGTTGAGTTCTTTCTTCATTTTTTCCCTTCTTATTTTTTTTATACATAGTTCTGTTCTTTCTTTCTTTCTTTCTTTCATACTGTTACTGTCTTGAAACATTTTCTCTCTATTTCTCCATTGCATTCCATGCATGTTCTGTTTGCATGCCAACCCGTCCTTCTCTCTGTCAGGCAGTCTGCTTGTCTTTTCTTTGTTCACTTTCTTTTATCCAGATCACCTCTATTCTCTCATCTCCTGGCTCTCTTTGTACCTCTCCTCTCCCTTGGTGAACTCCCTTAATCTCCTTCAGTTCAGCACCACTGTGGAAAATGTCTGCATCTGTAAAGAATTCTTTGTCAGACTTTGAATGCCTTCGGCCAGGTTTGTACAACAGCTTCCAGGCGGGTACAGGACATACAGAGAAAATCACACCCACGCGTGCACACACCTACAGACGTAACGGTGGCGGTGAAGATGAGAGAGATGCAATCACAAACGAAAGAGCTCTAGCCAGAGAGAGAGAGAACACAAGAGTTCACCTCTCGCCCTGTGTGCCTCAGACGCCCCGCAGTCAAGGCCCACAATTAATCAATCAATTAAAAACCCACACGGAGCCACACTCCCGTAATCAATCAATCCCAGCCTCCACGGAGGCCCTAGTGAAAGCACACCCTCAGATCTATAAGCTTCAACCCCATGTGTACCAGGCAGCTCAGAGAGAAAGGGGGCTGAGACTGAGTTGTACCAGCACAAAGAGAGAGAGAGAGAGAGAGAGAGAAGGGCTGAGACAGTGAGGCTGACTGTCCCACCACAGACTAGGGCAGAGGCCCCACTGGCCTCCATCAGCCCCAGTCAGAGCCTGAATATTCATGTGGAGGATTCTGGTGGTGTGGAGGTACTCAGTTATTCGTGATCCCTCTGTAAAAAGAAATACACCGTGATCCCACTGCGATGGAATATTAATAGCTGCCATTAATAAAATATCCCCCCTCCTTACTTAAACCCTTGTCGCAAAGTTTTGGGGCCGTCTCACTTTTTCCAGGACCGGGTTCTCAGGGTGGGACCCATGAAAGGGATGAGGGAAGAATTGTGTTAAGGTACAACTGTAGACTAAAGTACCCAAACCATATGCCACCATCACCATCATGATCCATTGGGACTGAGAAGGTACACTCATTGCTCGATTGACCAATGTGTGAAAAGGAGGAGAGGAGAAACATCCTATACTCAGTCCTAAAATAGTCCTATACTCAGAGAGGATTAATGTTTCATTCTGAGCTGCCTGAAAGTCTTCTGACATTGCATCATTGTTTTAAAAGCTGAATACATGGCACCCTGTCTAGGGTAAACACTAGCACTGGATCTATGTTCAGCACACAGTGCGTTCATAACCCAACAACCCCAAACCTAGCTTTTGCAGTAACTAACAATAAAGTCCTTAGCTTAACCATCATACTAACGTGAATCCTTATCACTGCCCTCACTAAGACAAGCAACACTTTGACTCTAGTTCATCCATAACCAAAGCCTTAACCCTAACAGTGACCCATAACCTTAACTGTAATCAATATTTTAGTTTCATCCTCATATCATACTGACCTTGACTCCAAACCCAACCCTAAGTTAAACTGTATCTTGAGGCTCTAACCTCCACAGTAATACATGCAGAAGTAGAACAGCGACGGGAGACTGCGCACGGAGGCCTGAGAGACAACAACAAAAAGCATGTCCTTCGCATGGCTTCCACCCCACGGAGGGAAAGGTCAGAGAAAATGGTGTGAATAAACAAACAATGAAAAAGCACTAGCACACCACCATGTCACGTACCAGGAGTCTATTAGATCCCTGACCATACCCAGTGGGTCAGGAGTGGGGAGAGCATTGTGCCTGTGGTAAGTGAGAGGGAGAGGAGCTAAAGAGAAAGGGAGATGAGAGAAATCTTGAGAGAGAGAGAGAGAGAGAGAGAGAGAGAGAGAGAGAGAGAGAGGTCAACTACCTGTTCCTCCTGTCAAACACTTCCTGTCAGAGGACCAGACGCGGCAGGGTGGCGGTAGTAGCCGCGGCTGCTTTCGGGGGCGAGGTGACAGGTGAAGAGTGGATAGTCTTCCTGGCGTTACAGCCTCTGTCACAACACATCCCAGAGTCCCAGGCAGAGACTACAGGACACCGCTGGGTCAGCTGGGACCTCTAGGACTCTCTGCATCTGCTGCTGTTCAGGGAGAAAAGACACAGCAGTCACAGGCCCAGGAACTACTAGTCTGAGGCACAGTCCCAGGGACTACAAGTCTGAGGCACAGTCTCAGGGACTACTATTCCCGAGGCACAGTCTCAGGGACTACTATTCCGAGGCACAGTCTCAGGTACTACTAGTGTGAGGCACAGTCTCAGGGACTACTAGTCTGAGGCACAGTCTCAGGTACTACTAGTCTGAGGCACAGTCTCAGGGACTACTATTCTGAGGCACAGTCTCAGGGACTACTAGTCTGAGGCACAGTCTCAGGGACTACTAGTCTGAGGCACAGTCTCAGGTACTACTAGTCTGAGGCACAGTCTCAGGGACTACTATTCCGAGGCACAGTCTCAGGTACTACTAGTCTGAGGCACAGTCTCAGGTACTACTAGTCTGAGGCACAGTCTCAGGGACTACTAGTCTGAGGCACAGTCTCAGGGACTACTAGGAACACTAGACATGTGGGTGAGTGTTTCTTTTTGTGACTCTCATGGAGCACAGTACTTGAACTTGTACCATATATTCGGTTTGATTACTCACTTTTTAAGATTTTTTAAATAGAAAATGACGGGTAATTGCACTCCTGTGTATTTGGTGGTGAGTTGAGGTGAGGAATGTTGTGTTGTGTTGCTTTACCTTGGTGTCTGTGGCGATGCAGGAGTGAGCAGCATTATCACCCCAGAAACAGGACTCACCTGCAGGCAGCAGCAGTAGCTAGAGCGAGGGGTGCGACCAGCTCGATCTGGATCAGAGGGAGAGAACAGAGGGAAAAACAGACATAGATGGGGATTTGGAGTTTAGAGAGTTGAGAGAAACAGCTGTGTGTCTGAGGAACATGAAGAAACCGTGGAGGAAGGAGCTCGAGCATGACCATTGGAGTTCAGGAGGCCAGAGACAGATATAGACCAGCGATCTGTGACGGAGCTGGCTTTCTCAGAGCTGAGGCCGGAGCAGAGCCATGGTAATACACTACACTAAGCCACGCCAACCGACTCATGGAAACAGGATCAGTCTCTCTGGCCCCAAGGGCGGGTCCACTGAAGAAGGAAGCATTGCCATGCCTTCATCCAGTATCCCCACCTCGCTCAGGGGGTAAGCGCATACAGAGAGATTAGGGATTGAATTGTGCTTTGGTTGGTTTGTTGTTGTTGAATTTTTTTTTGCCGTCAGCCAACTGAGGTTCCAGGCAGGCAGGCAGCATACAGCTAGCTCTCAGAGATAGTTCCAGGTCCTCTCATCCTTAACCCTCCCCCTGGGGGCGGGCTGGGGAAGGGGGGGGGGGCAGAAGCACCTGGCACCTCCATCAAACAGGCAGGCAAACTGAAACAGCAGCACAAGGGACTGGGTGCGGGGAAAAAAGCACAAGAATATCTACAAAGAATGGTCTGGAATTCCTGGGCTTATTTCCACTCAGAACATGGGCATGTAGGATATGGCAATGAGGAAAGATGGAAGGGTTGACGTAAGAACTGGTGGTTTGGAAGACAATAATCTGAATTGGGACTCTTGTACTAAATCAGCACTATAGAAAAAGAATGGTTATCACAATGTGCAGATTCTCTCTCTGACTTTCTGTCTCTCAGTTCCTTCCCATTCCTAGGGGCCTTAATGTCCATGGGCCATGCTTGCCTGCGACTTGACTTATATTCTCTAAACTGACTGACAAAGGCTCCGAAAGCCTTGCGATTTAAACTTTTAAAAGGAGTAACCCAATTGCATAGCACTCTCTCTCTGCCTCTATCCCTCATTTTGTTTCTACAAAACGCTTGAGTTGTCACCACAGTCTCCCGGGCCTCTTTAATAAACGCCACAAACGAAAAATTTCTCGCTTCTGTGTCGCCGACTGTGAACGGTTTAAAACCATAGGGATTCTGGTGTAATCCTGTAGACACAAACTTAACCCAACGTTAAAGTCTTTTGTCTTGTCATTCTGCAGCCAAGTGAGGGAACCTATAGAAGATAAACTAAGTAGCATGAATAAGCAATGGCATCCGAAAGAACCATAGCACATCTTATCTTTTTCAGAGGCCTACCTCATACATGTGGGAGTGGGAGACCCATGTATTTTAGTAAACCCCTATTTATGACATGAATCCTAAAATAGAGTGAAATTTGGGTTACTTCCACTGAGGGGTCTTCTCAAATATGGATGGATCAAGGGAATTGGCAGGCTGTCACGTTTTAGGCTTGTTTCAAGTGAACAGGTTGTGCAGGAACTCCAGAGGAAACTCAAGCAACTTCTGACATCAGGGGAGATCTCTGATTCATGTCAACCTTGTCTCCGCAATGGGAACAATTCCAGGAACACATTTTACAGTATTTCCAAATTCAGGCTCCTGACCCCTCACATATTGAGGAATGGTCAAATACCTTTTTGTGTTGAACCTCAAAATAAAAACGGAGCAAAATGCCTCTTAGTGGGTCTCAGATATACGAAAACGGCGAAAGAAAATGACTCTATAAACTTTTCTCCTTCTCTTGTTTTAAATTTTTTTTTTCTTCGTTTTTTCAATCTTGTCTCATCACTGCAACTCCCCAACAGGCTCGGGAGAGGTGAAGGTCGAGTCATGTGTCCTCCGAAACATGGCCCTCTAAACCGTGCTCCTTAACACCCGTCCGGTTAACCCGGAAGCCAGCTGCACCAATATTTCGGAGG
The DNA here is from genome assembly GCF_045679555.1 of Salvelinus alpinus. Classification (NCBI taxonomy): domain Eukaryota; kingdom Metazoa; phylum Chordata; class Actinopteri; order Salmoniformes; family Salmonidae; genus Salvelinus; species Salvelinus alpinus. The sequence continues at coordinate 48,500,261 of NC_092086.1, forward strand.
AAACACCGTTCAACTGACGACCGAAGTCAGCTTGCAGGTGCCCGGCCCGCCACAAGGAGTTGCTAGAGTGCAATGAGCCAAGTAAAGCCACTCCGGCCAATACTCCCTGAACCCGGACAACGCTGGGCCAATTGTGCACCACCCTATGGGACTCCCGGTCACGGCCGGTTGTGACACACCCTGGGATGGAACCTGGGTCTGTAGTGACACCTCAAGCAGTGCGATGCAGTGCCTTACACCGCTGCACCACTCGGGAGGCCTCCTCTTGTTTTTTTAAACGTATCTTTTAGCAGACAGCTGTCTGAGACAAGATGCTGCTTCCGCTGGAGACCCTGCTTCTTTCGCTCACTCGCCGGCTTGTTGCCATGGAAAAGTCCATAAATGGGGGCAGATAACAGTTCAATGAGGGAGCAGAGACTTTGGAGGGTCTGGAGGGAGGCAGCAAGTTTCCGGGGCCCCTCCTGTCAAACCGTCAATCTCTTTTGATGCATGAAAATGGAAAAAGAGAGAGGAGCTAGAGAGAAATAGAAAATAAAATGAGAGTAGGGAATAAGGTAAAGTGAGGGAGAGGTGGAAAAGAACGACTACGTCAAGTGAGAAACAGATGTACCATCTCGATGAAGATAAGCTAAATCAAGCTACTTTTTAAGCTCTCTGACTCTGCTGGTGATCCTTCTACATTTTGGAAAACATTAAATACACTGAAGTGTACAAATTCCTTTTCTTCCCTGCCTAAGCAAGTTCTGTCTGACTCTGGCATCATGACTGGGAAGAATGTGATGCTTTTAATCATCATTTTATCTCAGCAGGCTTTTTATTTGAGAGAAACGGTAGTTTAATTGACCCTGGTGAGTCAATCGACTGCTTCCCTCAGCCAGCCTCTAGCTGACTCGACGGTTAACCAGTCAACTACTAGTGAAACTTTCTTTTCATTTCACAATCTACTATCTGTGATGTGCTAGATGCCTTGCTTCAGATTGATGTAAAATAAAAAAATCCACTGGGGCTGATATGCTTGATATATTTTTGCTGCAGCTCACTGCCCCCCTGATTGCTGAATCATTAACCCATATGTTTAACCTGACGATTATATCTGGTACAATCCCCAAGGTTTGGAAGACGGCCCATGTACTCCCCCTTCACCAAGGTGGTGACCCTTGTGACCTAAATAAATATCAGCCTATTTCTTGCCTCGAGAAAATATTAGACTCCTTGATTCATTCTCAGCTAAGAATTTTCTTATCTTTGAAATGTATTCTAAATGTACATCAGTTGGGTTTTAGACCAGGTCATAGCACCATCTCTGCTGCATCTCTAGTTATAAATGATGTGGTTAACTGTATGGATAAAAGGCAACATTGAGCTGCCCTCTTCATTGACCTTTTGATACTGTTGATAATTCACTGCTAATTCAGAGGCTTTCCTCAAGTGGTCTAGACCAGGCTGAATGTAACTGGTTTAAAAATGACTTGAAATAACTCATTGTATATCTACTGATGGTGTTAAATCAGGTTTCCTGGATACTATGAAAGATGTCCCGCAGGGGTCGATTCCGGGTCCTGTACTTTTTACTGTTTACATGAGCAATATCTGCATTCTGTATTCTGATGATACTGTTGTGTATCCTATTGCCCCCACAGTTGACCAGGCTCTATCCGAACTACAGTCTGCCTTCCGTGCATTGCAGAAAAACTTTATTGATCTGAAATTAGTATTGAATGCAGGAATATGTTGTTCTCTAGAGCACGTAAAAATAAGTAATGATTTAAGCATATGCACCTTGGATGTGTCCATATTTATCTGGGCATCTGGATAGATGAAAACTGTCTTTAAAAAGCATGTTGATGAGTTAGTAAGAAGCTCCTTCTATAGAAATATAATGGGCTTCTTCTATAGAAATATAATGGGCTTCTTCTATAGAAATATAATGGGCTTCTTCTATAGAAATATAATGGGCTTCTTCTATAGAAATATAATGGGCTTCTTCTATAGAAATATAATGGGCTTCTTCTATAGAAATATAATGGGCTTCTTCGATAGAAATATAATGGGCTTCTTCGATAGAAATATAATGGGCTTCTTCTATAGAAATATAATGGGCTTCTTCTGTAGAAATATAATGGGCTTCTTCTATAGAAATATAATGGGCTTCTTCTATAGAAATATAATGGGCTTCCTCTATAGAAATATAACGGGCTTCTTCTATAGAAATAGGTCCTGCCTCTCGCTAAATAGTAGAAAGCAGATTCTAAAGTTGACGTTCCTATTGTTCCTAGACTATGGCAACCTCATCTATAGGAACACAGCTCCCACTTCATTAAAGCCATTAGATACCGTTTAACATAGCGTACTATGCTTTATTACGGGCGACAATTTTAGTACTCATCACTGCATTCTCTACCAGAAAGTTGGTTGGCCCTCTTTGATGTCACGTAAGTTGATACATTGCTATGTTTCAATTTATATATCCCTTTTACAAAAAGTCTCACTGTACCTAACATCATTAATAAACTTTAGACATACGAGTTAGCACACCGGGATGGTTAACTCCTTTGGTCTCTACTGAGTCAGGAAAATCAGTTTTTAGTTTTCTTGCACCTTATTTCTGGAAAAATCTTCAAAACGTTCTTCAATGTGATGTTCTGGTGCCTCTAGGTCCATTCAGAAAGCTGATTGAGGACCGTATTACTGTTGAATGTGTTTGGTTTTTATGACCATGTTGTTCTTTCTCCTTGCATTTTGTATTTATATTTTTGATGTCTGTATTTTCTGTAATTTATGTCATTCAGGGCTCTGTAAAAAGAGACCTTGGTCTCAGTATGACTTCCTGATAAAGTAAAGGTAAAAAAAAAGATTAAAGTGTCAGTTTGTAGTAAGGGTGGATGGGTGTTGGATGTTTTTTTTTGTAGAGGTGAATGACCTAAGTTGAATCATGCACTTGTACATTACATTAAGTTGAGATATCAAACGAAATAAATTGTGTTTGATTAATTCAATGTATTATAACATCAAGAGTGTCAGCTTTTCAGGGCAGAAATGAATGAATGACTGACATACATCAGCATTTGCCATAATAACGTGTTGTCCTGTGCTGTGTCCCGATACAGTGTATAGCACCAACAACCCTGTGGGGAGGGCTCTGTGATTAACTGTGCTGGACGGTCACTCCGGGCAGAGCAGAACTGGGGCTCTTTCATACCAAACAGCCGTCCACCCAACCATCCAACAAATCAAAATGCAATTTTAAAAAGAAACAGGACAGAAAATACGATGCATCCTGATCCTCTTTTAAGGTCATCAAATTTAGCATCTCAAATGTAACATCTCATCCCCTTCTTCCAAGAAATTGGGAAATACAAAAACACACATTTCCACTATGAAGGTTGCTGGAAAACCAAGCATAGGAAAAGTAGGAGAGATGAAATATGCAAACAAACAGATGTGGATAAATAAGTAAATACTTACGGGCTTGACGCTTGTCGACAGATCAGCAGGGGAAATTGTGCTGACACCTCCACCTCGTGTGATGTGAGGAGTTGATCCTCTCTCTTCCATTCTCGTTTCATTGGGGGGCCTTGATGTGGAACTGTCAGGAGAGAGGCCCCCTCTGAGGTGCCTGACTAAAACGCCTGTCTGAAACCCAATCTCTTATCATTTCTCTGCCTGGTTTTGACTGATGCTGCTGTTGATGAGGGACTCTATTGCCTGTCTGTGACAAACACAACCAGGGCAGTGTTGAGTCAGTGTGAAGCAAACACAATTGAATGCAGCCATTTTGTCAAATTGGATCCTATTTCCAAAGAAAACAAATGGATGCAAATAAATGGCCAAATCCTAACTCGAGATACACAAGCTTAACTTTTCACTTGAGTCTTCCATTGACATCAATTCATGATAAGTCAGAGTTAAGCATGTGCATCTCAAGGACAGAGAGTGGATGGAAAAGAAAGGATTATTAGATTAGTCAACGCTTTATCAGGCATTTACAGTGGCACAATGACAGCCTAGCCTAGAACCCATCGGGATAGATCACAAGTACAGCATCTGATTTCATCCTTCTCTCATTGTTAAGTAGTAAAAAATGAATTGGTGACATGCTGTTTCTACCACATAGCAGTCAAAACAGCGGCATTGCCCATCAGAGGAAGAGGTCAAAGGGGACAGGCTGTAGAAATAACATCGCTGACGGATGATGACATCAGAAGAGTGAGGGTGTTTATGAGCAGCATGGAGAGATTAATCCTTTCAGGACTCTGACTGCAGAAAAACTGGCATGGTTACTGTGGAGACATTTTGGATCCTGCCATCCTGCCCTTCCAGCCCCTCTCCCTCTACCAGGACAGCAGTCGCCGTGATTGACATCATCCCAAGCCCTCTCTGATTACAGCACGTCTCCCTTTCCGCCCATCCGCTATCTGTCTTCTATCAAACCCTGAACAGTAACACAGCTGTCTGACACATGCCCTCGCCACTCGGTCTCTGAGGAGCCAGCCAGAGAAGGATTGTTTTAGGGAGGGGCAGGAGATGTCACCATCAGAGAGGCTGGAGAGAAAGAGGGTGTTAATTCATCAGAGGCTGGAGAGAAAGAGGGTGTTAATTCATCAGGAGGCTGTGCCTTGATTTGTCACCATCACCGACAGTATACCCTGACCTGACCTCCAAAACTGAGGTACACTGGTATATGTTTTGAAGCAAAATAGCCCATGAATACAACAAACATCTTCTGTATGTCCTCTCACTATCTGCCTGCCTCTCGCTCTCTCTACTGTCTGGTATAAGTTTGAGAGCTCCCAAGTGGTGACAGGGAGGGTTAGAGGCAAGATGGAGAGAGTGTGTGATGAAAGAGCGAGGAAGTAAAGAGATGATATGAAAATAAAATATCACATTCAACTTTCAGGGGACTCCCAAGCAGTGGCCAGCAGGCCCAATGTTCTATCTGAGAACATGGCGGAGTGCAACACTGGCCTCCAAGGAGTAGCAGACTAGGAGGGCCAGTTCAACAGCATGGCTAAATCCCATAAGACACTCCCGCAAAACTCCTCTCCCTTCTCTTCTCCCTGGCCAGTCCAGCCAACAGGCGAGGCTGATCTATTGACAGAAATAAAGTGTGCATTAGAAACCAGCCACTATCTCTTCCTGACTCTCACCGTGGTTCTTAATCTTTTTGTGAAGAAAAGGTCAGTCGGTAGCTCCCTCTTCTAAAGACTAAAGGCTGGTAGAGAATGGTATAGTGACTGTAGAGAAAGGGTGAGAGAGGAACCATTTCAGAGATGCACTGCATTCTGTGTTGAATATAACCTTAACTGGCATCGACCAATGGGAAATCAATGGGCTGACTGATGCTGTGAGTGCCATCCAAAATACACCTACAGTTGAAGTCGGAAGTTTACATACACTTAGGTTGGAGTCATCACAACTCGTTTTTCAACCACTCCACAAATGTCTTGTTAACAAACTATAGTTTTGGAAAAGTCGGTTAGGAAATCTACTTTGTGCATGACACAAGTCATTTTTCCAACAATTGTTTACAGACAGATTATTTCACTTATATTTCACTTAGTCCAGTGGGTCAGAAGTTTACATACACTAAGTTGAATGTGCCTTTAAACAGCTTGGAAAATTCCAGAAAATTATGTCATTGCTTTAGAAGCTTCTGATAGGCTAATTGACATAATTTCAGTCAATTGGAGGTGTACCTGTGGATGTATTTCAAGGCCTACCTTCAAACTCAGTGCCTCTTTGCGTGACATCATGGGAAAATCAAAAGAAATCAGCCAAGACCTCAGAAAAAAATTGTGGACCTCCACAAGTCTGGTTCATCCTTGGGAGCAATTTCCAAACTCCTGAAGGTACCACGCTCATCTGTACAATCAACAGCACGCAAGTATGAACACCATGGGACCACGCAGCCGTCATACCGCTCAGGAAGGAGACGTGTTCTGTCTCCTAGAGATGAACGTACTTTGGTTCGAAAGGTGCAAATCAATCCCAGAACAACAGCAAAGGACCTTGTGAAGATGCTGGAGGAAACAGGTACAAAAGTATCTATATCCACAGTAAAACGAGTCCTATATCGACATAACCTGAAAGGCCGCTCAGCAAGGAGGAAGCCACTGCTTCAAAACCACCATAAAAAAAACAGACTAGTTGCAACTGCACATGGGGACAAAGACTGTACTTTTTGGAGAAATGTCCTCTGGTCTGATGAAACAAAAATAGAACTGTTTGGCCATAATGACCATCGTTATGTTTGGAGGAAAAGGGGGGAGGCTTGCAAGCCAAAGAACACCATCCCAACCGTGAAGCACGGGGGTGCCAGCATCATGTGGAGGTGCTTTGCTGCAGGAGGGACTGGTGCACTTCACAAAATAGATGGCATCATGAGGCAGGGAAATTATGTGGATATATTGAAGAAACATCTCAAGACATCAGTCAGGAATTTAAAGCTTGGTCGCAAATGGGTCTTCCAAATGGACAATGACCCCAAGCATACTTCCAAAGTTGTGGCAAAATGGCTTAAGGACAACAAAGTCAAGGTATTGGAGTGGCCATCACAACGCCTGACCTCAATCCCATAGAAAACTTGTGGGCAGAACTGAAAAAGCATGTGGGAGCAAGGAGGCCTAAAAACCTGACTCAGTTACACCAGCTCTGTCAGGAGGAATGGGCCAAAATTCACCCAACTTATTATTGGAAGCTTGTGGAAGGCTACCTGAAACGTTTGACCCAAGTTAAACAATCCAAAGGCAATGCTACCAAATACTAATTGAGTGTATGTAAACTTCTGACCCACTGGGAATGTGATGAAAGAAGTAAAAGCCGAAATAAATCATTCTCTCTACTATTATTCTGTCTGACATTTCACATTCTTAAAATAAAATGGTGATCCTAACTGACCTAAAACAGATAATTTTTACTAGGATTAAATGTCAGGAATTGTGAAAAACTGAGTTTAAATGTACTTGGCTAAGGTGTATGCAAACTTCCGACTTCAACTGTATATTGTCTCTCACACAGGCCAACTAACCCGCACAGCCGACACACAAACAAACACTAGACTTCAAAAAAATACAACTGGGTGCGTTTAGCTTTATTGCTAGAGTGCCAGTGTTTGTTCCTCCAACTAACCCATGGGACATGTTACTGGGAGATGAAATGATGCTATCAAGTCTGAAGGTGAAATTTAGGCACATGGGATGTTCAAGAAGTTACTTCTTTTGACTTCAAATTAAAGTTCAAGAACATTGGGAAATGGCGGCACTCCGAAACGTTTTTAAAAAAGACAAAAAGTCTAATTTTGCCATAACTGCGTTTCGGCGGTCATGCCTTCATCAGAGCATCAAGAGATGTGCCAAAGCCATTGTTTGATTTACATGCAGGTGTCTAGGTGAAAATTACAATTGCCCCCTCCTGTGCGAGGGCGGTACATAGTGGTAATAAAAACATTAGTGAACCAACAATTGTTTAAATATATACACAAATCCACAGAATAAACTCAATAAATAGCATTTAGGTGTCATGAAATGTTGGCTCATTTAATTACTTCCTATTGCACAGTAAAGCATACAAAAAAGATACTTTGCAAGCCCCCTCAATCTTTCATTCATTTAAACAGCCTTGATATAGCCATGTCAATGGACAAGAAAGTGGAAGAAAAGAACATAACAATAAGTTAACAGCTCACAGGGATATGAATACTGCACCACATTTATAAACATCCCAACAACGTCCTACAGTGTCACTGTGACGTCGAGGATTGGCTGAGTTTGGGTGAGCAGATAACGCCACAAATGACCTTAGAGGGGCTAGTAGGGTGGTGTGACTCATGTCCCTCCAACCCCCTACTGATATTAACACAATCCATCCCTACGCTTCTCTAACACCCCTCCATCCCCAGGGAAGACCACACTGTCAACAGGGTCCTCCTCCACACAGGAACCGAGAGAGGGGAAAATAGTCGCTTAAAATATTACCAGAGAGAAGAGGAGGAGCACAACCAGAAAGAGACAGGGTGAGAGAGGCCCTTGAAGAATAATTTCTCAGATCTCCAACATGCTCTAAACGCCGGACAAATTCCACTGTGAATGAAGTTAGGCCTTAATTTAGACCCAAATTAAACCCAGAAACACTGTATGTTATAGAACTGAGCCCACCGGGGTTATCAGAGAGAGGAGCGGGATCAGGAGAAATGAGTGGCTGCACCTGTGGAACACTTCCCTCTGTAATAACCTGGTGGAAAATAAAAACCTGTACCTTTTCTCATGCACCACATTCTTTTCTTTTTCCCCTCCCACTCCAGAGCGCAGGTGGATCAGTGGAAGAACATAGCCCAGGGGGCACTCGGCTATTACACGACGGAGGCAGGCAGGCAGGCAGGCCAGGGAGGCAGGCCAGAGAGTGAGAGGGGAGCAGGGAGTAAATCAAGATGCATCCCTGGGCTGATAGAGGCTGAATGGAACAGATAGAGTACATGGAGGAAGGTCTGCATCCATTATGACTCAGAGTCACAGAGAGAGAGAACCAGGAGCGCCAGGTCAGCCTGCTGGTTGGTGTTCTGCTTCCTCATACACTGTACGGCTGATTGAGGCCATCTGATCTGACAGAAACTAGCACCTATAGTGTTTCCTGGAGAGAGGAAACAGGGACACAGACTTCAGTCACACTGACATACACGGACTACACACAACAATGCTTTTAAAAAAACATTGTACATGTGCATTTGCGTTATACACACACGCGCACACAGACAACAATTCAACAAGGCATCAGGAAAGGCCTGACATCATAGTTAGAGAATGTTCTGACGTGGCAGTGGCACTTCTCTCTTGCTGATGGGAGGGAGCACGGCTCTGCTCTTGTTTTTAACCAGAGCAAAGAATGATAGCACCGCAACTGTGTGGTGAAGCCCCAGTGCCGCAGTAAAGTCACAGGACCAGTAAAGTCACAGGACCAGTAAAGTCATAGGACCAGTAAAGTCACAGGACCAGTAAAGTCACAGGACCAGTAATGTCAGAGGACCAGTAATGTCAGAGGACCAGTAATGTCAGAGGACCAGTAATGTCAGAGGACCAGTCATGTCAGAGGACCAGTCATGTCAGAGGACCAGTCATGTCAGAGGACCAGTCATGTCAGAGGACCAGTCATGTCAGAGGACCAGTCATGTCAGAGGACCAGTCATGTCAGAGGACCAGTAATGTCAGAGGACCAGTCATGTCAGAGGACCAGTCATGTCAGAGGACCAGTCATGTCAGAGGACCAGTCATGTCAGAGGACCAGTCATGTCAGAGGACCAGTAATGCCAGAGGACCAGTCATGCCAGAGGACCATTCCAATCCACAACTGCAACATTCTTAAATCGAATGTGCCATTCTCTCAACAATGGCGCCGGCAATGTCGCACTGTCATCTGAGCAGGACCAATTATAACACAGGCATTCTTAATAGCGCTATAGATTAAACTGCAGAGGAACAAGACGCCAACAGATTAAAAAGACAACGATAGGCAGTGGAAGATAAATGGCTTCCGAACGCCAGGCAATCATGCATAAATTACTAGGATGTGCTTACGTACAATAACCAGCCTCTTTTAATGTCTAAATGATCGCTCACTCTGGGTGCTGTCGTGTAGGAAGGAGGGTGGAGGGGAGGGAGTGATGTGGGCAAAGAGAGGAGATGAGGAGAGGGTCGCTGCTGTCTACTCGATCACATCAGCGTCAAGGGTATTGCCCTGACACTGTCCCACTCCGGCTCACTCCCTATTCCCCCAGCAGCCACACAAATCTCCTGACACCAGAGGACCCTGCCTACACAGCACCACACACTGTAGCCCTCTGGGGACGTCTCTGTCTCTCTCTATCTCTTGCCCTGGTCTGTTTGCGTTGGTGAGTCGTGACAACAAATGATTATTCAGGAATTAGCCGGTCTGTGACGGTAAAAGCCAGCGTCAAGACCTGTAAACTCCTGAACACATCACAGGTCAAAAGGAACACATGATCTATAGTTTGCCCCCTGGTGCTCAGTAAACACACAGCAGCTTTCAGTTGGTGCTAAAGGCCACCCATTTACAATGCCTTTACTGAAAGGGAATACGCCAGAGAGCAATTACAAAACAGATCAAATACCGCAGATACATGATTCTCTTCATTGTAATAAAGACTATTGTTTTAACAATTTGATTCTCTTCATTGGAATAAAGATGATTGTTTTAACAATTTGACTCTCTTCATTGTGATAAAGACTATTGTTTTAACAATTTGATTCTCTTCATTGTGATAAAGACTATTGTTTTAACAATTTGATTCTCTTCATTGTGATAAGGACTATTGTTTTAACAATTTGATTCTCTTCATTGTGATACAGACTATTGTTTTAACAATTCCTCCTACACAGATTAAGATTATGAACCCTAAATCCAAACCCTAACCATACACTACCTTAGTACCCTTAACACCTACATTCTTTGTGCCCTCTACAGTGACCCCAGTGTGAGTGTGTGTGGTGGTGGTGGTGTGCCTGTGATGTACAACCTTGTTTCCTCACCGTGCTGGTCAGTAATTATTCTGACTGGTTATTCTGGAGGGGCCATGCTGTTTGTCCACACGGCTCAGTTCTCAGGGTCATAGGTGCCATAGCGTGAAACATGTAGAGTTTAGCCTACTTCCCTTCTGTTTCTACAGGGTTATGAATGGATCTTGTATGGAATTGGCATCCCTGTCTCTACTCTGCTGTAAGAGTTGACAAGACCTGTACAAGTATGAATGGACCTCTCTTTGACCTCGGGGACCGGTATCACCATTCGAATAATAATAACAATAATAATAATATACTCTCAACACACCCAATCTTCCACCATCTCCTTCTCCTGGAACAGACACACATCCCCTGAAAACATCTATTTTGTTATTGCGGAAGATAAATGAGTGGATCTCTATGCTTCTCCCCCCGTCTTTACCCTTCTGCACCCTCACCCCATCTGCCTCCTATGACCGCTGCCCTCTGACCTGCCACACCAGTGCTACTCTCTGCCATCTGTGACAGCCCGATTGGGCAGTAGACCTGGCAGGGGCTCATCAGCCCACCCATGACCTGTACCATTGGGTCTCCCAAGGGGCCCATTTATGGCGGCTGGCTGGCATGACATGCCAAGCTGTTGAAGAATGCCATGGCTTGGGCCCCGTATGAAAATTAGTCTCTCCCCACAGCTCCTGCTCTCTGCTTCATCAGCATCCAATATGTTCCTCACAGGCTACTGCGATGTTTCGTTCCCCTGATACCTCTCACAGGAACGCTTACGGGGCTAGTGTTATAGTAGTGCTATGCTATAGCCGCATCAGGGGTTTAGGACACAACATAAAACTGACATGCCTCAGTTCCTCCTCTCACCCAATGGTACATTCACTACGGCATCACAAACAATTTGAATCAGAAACCACTCCCACACTCATATACGTACGGAACACACACACACGAAACACACACACACCTCACTGCTGAATTAATCTGAACTTAAGGAACTCCTAGTACACTCCTCTGAGACTCATTAGAAAGCAGAGAATCAGGAGAAATATAGGTGAATGGGCACAATAAAAAACACACTGGTTAATATTTACCATGGCACTTTGTCACCATCACACACGGTGGGGCGATGATTAAAATGATATTCTTTTTTTAAGTGCTGAGAGAGGAGAAAGAGAGAGAAAGGAGGAAAGAGTGAGAGAGTGTGAGAGTGTGAGAGTGTGAGAGTGTGAGAGAGAGAGAGAGAGAGAGAGAGAGAGAGAGAGAGAGAGAGAGAGAGAGAGAGAGAGAGAGAGAGAGAGAGAGAGAGAGAGAGAGAGAGAGAGAGAGAGAGAGAGAGAGAGAGAGAGAGAAAGAGAGAGAGAGAGAGAGAAGAATGGGGGAGAGGGAAGGGGAGGTGACGATACAGTGGTCTAATAGTCACATGCATCCTTTAATAGCTGCTGTGATCTCCTCCCCTTTATCCAGAACGTATATAGCATATGGAGTAAGCTCTTTCTCACACACACACACACACACACACACACACACACACACACACACACACACACACACACACACACACACACACACACACACACACACACACACACACACACACACACACACACACACACACACACACACACACACACACACACACACACAAGCTCTCTCTCTATCACCAGTCTCCCTCCACCCATATTTTGAGTGCAGGGAAACAGAGTATGGAGAGATAGTTGGTTGTGCAGATGGGGTTTGTCTAGAGCATGCTGCGTAGAGCCCATGTCTTGGGGGTTGGAAAGGGCAGGCCTCGTCACTAAATAGCAGGTGGCACAGAGAGAGAGGGAAAGAGAGGAGGACAGTCACTATGCCAGAACAGCCGCAGCCTTAGGGCCAGGGCAGAAAGAGCAGGGAGCTCACACAAAAAAACACTCCTTCTCTTCCTCTCAACTCAAAATATGCACTTACATAGAGAGAGAGAGAGAGAGAGAGAGAGAGAGAGAGAGAGAGAGAGAGAGAGAGAGAGAGAGAGAGAGAGAGAGAGAGAGAGAGAGAGAGAGAGAGAGAGAGAGAGAGAGAGAGAGAGAGAGAGAGAGAGAGAGAGAGAGAGAGAGAGAGAGAGAGAGAGAGAGATCATCTGGTCCTGCCACAGTCAACAAGCCTGAGCGACAAGGAGAGCTCGAGGTCTGTCTTACTGTAGCTTAGCAGCATACCAAGACCCAGCCAAGTCCAAGCATAGATAATTCATCAGGTCTGCATTCCAGCTGTATCATACACAACCTCATTCTGATGCACTACATAGCAATGGTTAACCTTGGTCCAGTCTCCAACTACACCCAGCATGGCCAAAATACCTTGCCTGAAGTCTAAGCTTGGCATAGCGTTATCAGCGGCATGGCTAACTTAAGCTAGCCTAAAGCTCGCCACAGCATGGCTAATCCACCAGACCTGCACACCAAGCGTCTCATGGAGAAGCGGCTAACGCTAACCTGAGAGGCTTAAGCCTGTCCCCAGGGTGGACAATGCACCATGCTCTCATCTCACACCACCACACAGGCCTAGAATGTGCTATGCAGATGAAAGTAAAGGATGTCAAAGGGATCTAGGGACCCATGCAGAGGACACACTCTGCAGTACTGTAGGCTACTTGTAAAAAATAGCATTTTGTACTCCTACTCTATGGATCTAAATACTCATTCTTTTCACCCCCATCATTTTTTCTTTTTCATTTTTGTCTAAGATCTCTTGGCTGGCCACACAATGCGGAGCTCAATGTGTTAGAGGGGGATGGTGTATGAAGGGTGGAGAAGGACCGGGGGGGTGGAGGGAGGATGCTCTGGTACCCTTGTTGAGAGAAGGTCCAGAGGGGCTGAATCGATAGATGTGTATGGAGCATGTACGGCCTTGTTTCACACAAACAAATAACAAGGAAGTGAGAGGAGAGAAGGTGTTCAACAATTCACAAACTATTTTATTTAACTAGGCAAGTCAGTTAAGAACAAATTCTTATTTACAATGACGGCCTATCCCGGCCAAACCCGGACGACACTGGGCCAATTGTGCGTCGCCCTATGGGACTCCCAATCACGGCCAGATGTTATGCAGCCTGGATTGCAGTGATGCCTCTTGCACTGAGATGCAGTGCCTTAGACCGCTGCACCACTCGGGAGACCTTGTTCCACACTCTGTAAAGACGGGGGCTTGTTTTTGTTATCTGGGAGGTCCTTCTAACCCCTTCCACCCACTAACACACACCAGCATTAACACCTCTCCCCTCTACACCCCCCCCCAGGAGGATAGGGGCCCCCCCCAGTCAGGCACTAAAGGGCAGAGGGGATTCAGCTTCGAAAGGGTGAGCTTGTTAGTACAACGCCAAAGGAGGCAGCGTCGAAAGGGACTGGTCAGTTTAGCCTTGCTTTTCACACACGCACAAAACAAAGGCCTACACAAAGGCCTACTTCACACACACCCACACACCTCACAAAGACACACACCTCACATACACACACCATCACTCTCTCCGTTAACCCCAGGTCTCCACTTGGTTTCAGTCACGTCGATACAACTCTAGAAGTTAACGTCGTAGGCAACGCCATTTACTCTCCTGCCATTGTCCTTCTCCCCCCGCCCTCCCTCCTACCCTCCACCCCTCCATCCCATACAAAGAGCCTTTCACTGCTACTTGCTTGCGAGAGGGAGTGGGCTGGAGGATGGCGGGAGGACTGTGGAAGGGGAGAAGATAAAGAAAAACAAAAGCGATTGATATAAACGATCTGCCGGCCGCGAGAGCCCCCTGGGCAGGGGCAGACGGAGGTCCGCTCGATACCAATTGATTGTGGGAGGCCCAGGCATTCGTCTTAATTCTGACTAATTAGGGCGTGGCTGACTGACTGGGGGGGGGGGGGGGGGTAGAGGGGAGAGGTGTTAACGCTGGTGGGTGGTGTGTGTTAGTGGGTGGTGGGTGGAAGGGGTTGGAGGGACCTCCCAGATAACAAAAACAAGCCCCCGTCTTTACAGAGCGTGGAACAAGCGGCGGATTAAGGAAATCAGTTTAGGAAACAACAACCGTCGTCACATTAGTGTCGCTGCCAAGATAATTCCCCTGCGTGCTTTTGCTGCTGCTACTCGCAGTGCTCCCCGGCAGGCAGGGAGGGAGTAAATCTCTCTTTCGCTCTCGCATCCTTTTCTATTTTTTTCTTTCTGTTCTATTGGTGTGAGAGCTGCTGATTATCTCCCACCAATTGATGAGACCCAGGCCTTGAGGAGACAAACCGGGAGGCGGGGCGGAGGAACGTAGAGACGCTGCTTCTTTCCCATTCTCCCATATTTCCACAGATATATCATGGGATTTAATTGGCTGGGAAGAAAAGTTGAGTTCGAACACTGGAACGATTGGAAAAAGCATGATTAATACGAGCGCAGTGGGGTAATACCATGTGAAAAATGAACGGATGGAAGACTCCAATGTAGGGATGAGAGGAACAAAGCTGTAGACACTTGAGGCAAATTGCCTCCATGTGCAATAGCTTCTGAGAAAAGAGAGAGAGATAAAGAAAGAGAGAGAGAGAGAGAAGGGCGGGGAGAGACAGAGAGAGGGAATGGGGGAGAGAGGAGAGAGGAGAGAGGGAGGAGGGAGAGAGAGGGAATGGAGGAGAGAGAGGGAGAGAGGGAGAGAGAGAAGAGACAGAGAGAAAGAAAGAAAGAAAGAGAGCGAGAGAGAGAGAGAGAAGGGCGGGGAGAGACAGAGGGAGGGAATGGGGGAGAGAGGAGAGAGGGAGGAGGGAGGAGGGAGAGAGAGGGAATGGGGGAGAGAGGAGAGAGAGGTAGAGGGGGAGAGAGAAGAGACAGAGAGAAAGAAATATAGAGAGAGAAAGAGAGAGAGACAGAGAGAGAGAGAAAGAGAGAGAGACAGAGAGAGGGAGAAAGAGAGAGGGGGGAGAGAGATAAAGGTGGAAGTGGGGTTTAGTGGTAAAGCCCTTTTAAGGGACCGCTCTATTATGGAGCAGACAGCGGGGTTGCAGGCTGGAGAGAGGCCGGCTCAGATCTCTATCTCGCTCTGCGGGTGATGCAACGCGTGGGGTAGTGTTATGGAGACAGAGGGGCATCGGAGGGACTAGCCTAGCCGTCAGCAGATCAGTATCTCAACACACACACAGGCATGCACTCTAAAGCAAATTCACAGGCCACATACACACTCACACACCTTTGCCCAAGCGGGTGCGCAGGCCATGGAAACACTATGGTATATTAGCCATTTAAACAAAAGAAGGGAAATATCAGTTTTAAAGTGACAGACAGGAGCGTATCTATATCTGACAAGACAGAGCTATTGTGAAGGGAACAAAAAAGCCAGACAGACTGTAGTGGCCTGTGACTCTGTCACTCACTCATGAGGCCAGGAGGTGAGAGATACACTGGCATATCAGCCACACACCCTCACACTGTGACGCATAAACCCACCCTCATCCTGGCCCCCTAACAGCAGCCCCCCAACCCACCCTTGCTCCCCAGCACCCCCAACCCTGGCTGCCTCCTCTCCTCCACCACCAGCCTCTCAAAGCTGTGCTCCGTTAGAACCTCATGTATTAAGAACCAAGCCAACCGGGTTCTGTCTGGAGAACTTACTCACCCCAGCCAGCCTAGCCGACTATAAATAAATGCATTATCGTCTCCCGCCCCTCCCGCCATGTCACTTGGCTCCACTCAAATCAAATGAACCAATCGAAGTGAAGTGTGAAGTTCTAATAACTGCTGGGCCCGGGCTGCCTGCCATCAATAGATACCAGTCCATATGACAGTACGTCCTGAGGGGAAAAATTAACCCGAAGGAGGTGGGAGGAGAGAAAACAAGATGTTTTCCCTGATACAATTTGTCGCCAGTTGGTATCGGAACTAGTAAGCAGTAATTAAGACAACCGTGGCATCACAGTCATTAATGACAAACTTTTGAAGTTAGACGACAAAACTAGGCTCCCACAAATGTAAAGGCAACAGCGGCTAGGAGAAAGGTCTGGTAGGCAGACACATTCACTCACCGACAGATAGTACATAAAGCGAGGCGATCTTAAAATAAATATCAGACCTTGCACAAAGCAAGTATTGGCTTTAAAGATGGAGCACTGTAGGGGCTAAAAAAGGTTTGCCCACGGTGAGGTCAGGGTTGATTAATGTAATCGTCTTTGTTTCTGTCCACTATTAAAATTCAGAGAGAGAGATTAACTTCCCCTCACCAGAGAGCAAACCCTCCTCACATTGGCTAAGTGCAGAGGTTGACGAGGCTGTAGAGACAGATCAGCTCAGATGAAACGTCACCGACGACACAGGTGGTGTGAGACTGCGCGGCGCTGTGTGTGTGTGAGTGACGGCCACCAGTAGTGCAGGGTTGACTGAGCCCGGGAGCAGACGTGACAGACAGGCCAGACTCAGACAGACAATACACTGCAGCATGCACTAACACTCACCACTCACCCAGTGGAACTGTAGACAGTAGCTACATCAATCCCACCTGCTTCTCTTCCAACTCCCTCTTTAACCTTGGGCTCTCCTGTTCTGTCTAGCTGGGAGAGGTTAGGGGGTGAAGGGTCGTCTCGTCCCTGTATAGCCCTGGATGAAGATAGCAGCTTGTTACGACATAAAATGGGACCATCATAGCGCATATCTTCTGTATTGCAAAGTCAAGGTTAAATGACCTCTGATTTGTCTAGCTTCTTCGGGAGGCGTTTCCTACTCGATCATCTTCTCATCCACGAGGAAACATATTCAGACTCAGATGATGGAAATCGTAAGACCTTAAGGCAGATGCAGGCTCCCGTGGCAGAGCAAAGCCGTGATGTGCAACACATCAGGGTAAATATTTGCACGTGTGTGTAAACAACTGCGGAGCCAGTGAGATGTCACCGTGACCCTGTCTGTCTGAGTCTGTTAGCTGTTGTCTTTTTGCGAAGAAAGCACGACGTAAACTAAATGCATTTAGCAATCCACTGTGCAAAGACCATCACCGTTGTAATGAGTCGGCTTGTGTGTGTTCATGGACAAACGTGTTCATGGTAAATCAGAGAGACATTACAGAATGTCAACAGTTTTTTGCGTCCGTAGACTAACCTGATGAGTGTGGCGATGTGTGGTTTTCTCCAGTCACGCTCAGATGAGGGACTTGTCTGTCTATCCCTATAGGTGTTTTGTGTCCAGTGGACTACTGAAGTTTTGGTAAACCTGACATTTAGTCTCTTTTGTCATTTTTGTGCAATGTGGAACTTTGGTTGCATTCATCAAAGCTTCTTATACCTAAATATTGGCACTATCAGGGGCTGCACTGTAAATAAAACCGTACATTTTGCACCATATTTTGATCTCTGGCTACTGCGGGTGCTCAAACCCTCCTAACCCTTATAGTATAACAATGAGTGTGGAAAATGGTCACCCTTTAGCCTTTCTCTGGACCATACGATTTGGGTGACATTTGCAGAAATCACTTCACCAAAACCCCCTAACCATTATAGAAGCACAACCTTTCCCTTCCCGCTCTCCTAGCCTGCCCTTTCCACCTACCCTCTGCCCCATTCCAAGCCAGGTCTTCAATTTAATTCCACATCTGTGGCCCGCTTGAAATATTACCCCCAGAAATGAGATCCGTGACTCTGAATACAGAGTGAGGAGCACCAGGGGAGAGACATGGCCTGATCCTTGGCCTACAGGTACGCCTATGCACTGGGAAGGCTGTCTCTGCCTGGACCCCCCCCCCACCCCCTCCTCTTCCAGTGGCAGGGCTAAATATTTGCCCTCTTCCTCTTGGTTATCTAGGTCTAGAAATGTCCACCCTGCTTCCTCCCCCTAGACCCCCAATAGGGGTGCGGTAGGCAGGAGTTCACTTGGCACGGCCAGCGAGGCAGGCTGCCAAAGCCACGACGACAAAAAGTTTCCTCTCGCTCTGGGAGGTCACGAAAGTTCACCAACCAGTTCGGGGCGCCACACGCACAAAACGGGAGGGAAGCGCTGTCAACTGGTCTTTGTGCGTCCAAATGACTTGGAGAAAGGAAGCCTCAGAACTCTAAGAGAGGTCTCCAACGTCCAGTTAGTGTTGCATATTCATGATCTCTCACTATCTCTGCTCTCTCTCTCATGTGGTGGGTTTTTAATTGCTATAATTCAGAGTAAAGAGCTAGCTGGAGGGAACCATAGACAGACAAACAGACAGACAGACAGACAGACAGTGCAGACGTGTCCCTCCAGGGGTGATGGGGGTGGACTGCCAACAACATCAGACTCAACCTCACAACAACTACTAACAACTGCCCTCATCATCACATACTGTCCTACAGCTAAACGTTCCTGTGAACGTATCTGCTCTAGGCTACCATTTGATCTACCAAAGAGCTACTGAGCCACTGAGCAACAGGACAGCAGTGACTCAGCAACCAGCACTGCCTTTCTGTGGCCAATCCAATCAAACCTGCACTATGGCACACCTGTCCTGCAGATAAATGACACTATCCCACCAAAATCTCGTCTATACCATATCAAAGCACCTTTTAAGATCATCACAATAACATGACTAACATGACTATCATTTTAAACTAAATCCACAGGCCTATACCACGAAGGCTATTCCATGCGGGAAATTGCCAAGAAACTGAAAATCTTGTACAACTCTGTGTACTACTCCCTTCACAGAACTGCGCAAACTGGCTCTAACCAGAATAGAAAGAGGAGTGGGAGGCCCCGGTGCACAACTGAGCAAAAGGACATTTTGAGAAACAAGGGCATTTCTAAGTGACCACAAACTTTTGAACGTAGTGTGTGTGTGTATATATGTGTGTGTGTATGTATATATATATATATATGTATATATATATATATATATATACACACACAAACACAGTGGAAGTCGGAAGTTTACATAGACTTAGGTTGGAGTCATTAAAACTCGTTTTTCAACCACTCCACACATTTCTTGTTAACAAACTATAGTTTTGGCAAGTCAGTTAGGACATCTACATTGTGCATGACACAAGTCATTTTTCCAACAATTGTTTACAGACGGATTATTTCACTTATAATTCACTGTATCACAATTCCAGTAGGTCAGAAGTTTACATACACTAAGTTGACTGTGCCTGACCTTAGAGAGCAGTTTTATTTCTCTATTTGGTTAGGTGAGGGTATGATTTGGGTGGGCATTCTATGTTTTCTTTCTTTGTTTTTGGCCGAGTGTGGTTCCCAATCAGAGGCAGCTGTCTATCGTTGTCTCTGATTGAGAATCATACTTAGGGAGCCTTTTGCCCACCTATGTTGTGGGTAATTATTTATTTTCTGTGTGTGTTTGTGTGCGCCACGTTTGTTTCTGTTTACCTGTTCTTTTTGTGAAGGTTTCACTACGATTAAAAGAAATGTGGAATTACATGCACGCTGTGCCTTGGCTCATTTATGACAGGGAGTTTGAAGACAGCGAACGTGACAGAATTACCCACAACAAAAAGACCAAGCAGCGTGCGCCAACTTGGAGGACGAGCTGGACCGGGGAGGAGATATTGGCAGGGGACAAGACCCGGTCACGGAAGCCCGAGAGGCAGCTCCCCCCAAAAATTGGGGAGGAAGAGGCACACGGGGAGATTGGTGGAGTCAGGGTTTAGACCTGAGCCTACTCCCCGTGCTTACCGTGGGGAGCATGTGACCGGTCAGGCACCGTGTTATGCGGTGATGCGCACTATGTCTCCAGTGAGCATTCACAGGCCGGTGCGCTCTGTGCCAGCGCCCCGCATTTGCCGGGCGGAAGTGGGCATCCAGCCAGGACGGGTTGTGCCAGCTCTACGCTTGAGACCTCCAGTGCGCCTCCACGGCCCAGTGTATCCGGTTCCACGTACCAGGCCTCCAGTGTGTCTCCCCAGCCTTGTAAGCCCTGTGGCAGCTCCACGCACCAGGATTCCAGTACGTCTCCTCAGTCCGGTGAGACCTGTTCCGTCTCCACGTACGAAGCCTCTAGTGATGATCCATGGCCCGGAGCCTGTAGTGATGATCCATTGCACGAAGCCTCCAGTGATGATCCATGGCCTGGAGCCTGTAGTGATGATCCATAGTACGAAGCCTCCAGTGATGATCCATGGCCCGGAGCCTGTAGTGATGATCCATAGCACGAAGCCTCCAGTGATGATCCATGGCCCGGAGCCTGTAGTGATGATCCATAGCACGAAGCCTCCAGTGATGATCCATGGCCCGGAGCCTGTAGTGATGATCCATGGCACGAAGCCTCCAGTGATGATCCATGGCCCGGAGCCTGTAGTGATGATCCATGGCACGAAGCCTCCAGTGATGATCCATGGCCCGGAGCCTGCAGTGGAAATCCAGGGAACGGATCCTCCAGCAACGGTCCCCAGTCCGGAGCCTCCAGCGACGGTCCACAGTCCGGAGCCTCCAGCGACGGTCCCCAGTCCGGAGCCTCCAGCGAAGGTACCTAGTCCGGAGCCTCCAGCGGCGGTCCGCAGTCCGGAGGCTGCAGCGGCGGTCCGCAGTCCGGAGCCTGCAGCGGCGGTCCGCAGTCCGGAGCCTCCAGCGGCGGTCCGCAGTCCGGAGCCTCCAGCGGCGGTCCGCAGTACGGAACCTCCAGCGGCGGTCCGCAGTACGGAACCTCCAGCGGGGGTTCCCAATCCAGAGTCTCCGGCGACGATCCATGGTCCGGTTCCACGAAAGCGGAGGGATCAGCGTGCGGAGCGGGGGAAACGTCCCGAACCGGAGACGCCACCGAGGATAGATGTCCACCTGGACCCTCCCCTATAGAGTCAGGTTTTGCGGCCGGAGTCCGCACCTTTGGGGGGGGGGGGGGAGTACTGTCACGCCCTGACCTTAGAGAGCCTTTTTATTTCACTATTTGGTTAGGTCAGGGTGTGATTTGGGTGGGCATTCTATGTTTTCTATTTCTTTGTTTTTGGAAGAGTGTGGTTCCCAATCAGAGGCAGCCTTTTTCCCACCTATTTTCCCACCTTTTCCCACGTTTTACTTAGGCAGCCTTTTTTCCCACCTATGTTGTGGGTAATTATTTATTTTTTGTGTGTGCTTGTGTGCGCCACGGTTGCATCACGTTTGTTTCTGTTTACCTGTTCTTTTTGTGAAGGTTTCACTACGATTAAAAGAAATGTGGAATTACATGCACGCTGCGCCTTAGCTCATTTATGACAGGGAGTTTGAAGACAGCGAACGTGACACCTTTAAACAGCTTGGAAAATTCCAGAAAATTATGTCATGGCTTTAGAAGCTTTTGATAGGCTAATTGACATTATTTGAGTCAATTGGAGGTGTACCTGTGGATGCATTTCAAGGCCTACCTTAAACTCAGTGCCTCTTTGCTTGACATCATGGGAAAATCAAAAGAAATCAGCCAAGACCTCAGAAAAAAATTGTTGACCTCCACAAGGCTGGTTCATCCTTGAGGGCAATTTCCAAATGCCTGAAGGTACCACGTTCATCTGTACAAACAATAGTACGCAAGTATAAACACCATGGGACCACGCAGCCGTCATACCGCTCAGGAAGTAGACGTGTTCTGTCTCCTAGAGATTAACATACTTTGGTGCGAAAAGTGCAAATCAATCCCAGAACAACAGCAAAGGACCTTGTGAAGATGCTGGAGGAAACAGGTACAAAAGTATCTATATCCACAGTAAAACAAGTCCCATAGCAACATAACCTGAAAGCCCACTCAGCAAGGAAGAAGTCACTGCGCCAAATCCTCCAGAAAAAAGCCAGACTATAGTTTGTAACTGCACATGGGGACAAAGATTGCACTTTTTGGAGAAATGTCCTCTGGTCTGATGAAACAAAAATAGAACAGTTTGCCCATAATGACCATCGTTATGTTTGGAGGAAAAAGGGGGAGGCTTGCAAGCCGAAGAACACCATCCCAACCGTGAAGCACGGGGGTGGCAGCATCATATGGGGGTGCTTTGCTGCAGGAGGGACTGGTGCACTTCACAAAATAGATGGCATCATGAGGCAGGAAAATTGTGGATATGTTGAAGCAACATCTCAACACATCAATCAGGTAGTTAAAGCTTGTCGCAAATGGGTCTTCCAAATGAACAATGACCCCAAGCATACTTACAAAGTTGTGGCAAAATGGCTTAAGGACAACAAAGTCAAGGTATTGAAGTGGCCATCACAAAGCCCTGACCTCAATCCCATAGAGAATTCGTGGGCAGAACTGAAAAAGTGTGTGCGAGCAGGAGGCCTACAAACCTGACTCAGTTACACCAGCTCTGTCAGGAGGAGCGGGCCAAAATTCACCCAACTTATTGTGGGAAGCTTGTGGAAGGCTAACTGAAAAGTTTGTGCCTTTCACAATGCAATGCTCCAATTACTTTTGATATGATTCTCTTCTCTTTTGTTAAAATACGTTTGCTATTATGTGGCTCTTCATACTCTACCTGCATACAGGTTCAAAATAGCAGATTTGGACACTAAGCACCTAAATTGGAAAGCTGTTGCTGTACAGTAACATGCTATTCATGACGTCAGAGCTCTGGCTCTGCGCTTCATAGTGCTTTTTTCCATTCTGTTTTTAAAGGAACTCAACTTACTCCTGAAAGTCGTAATGGTAGAATGTACAAGGTGCAATTTTGAAATTGGGTAGTGCATCAACAGTTATCTGCACCCCATGACAAAATGATTAGAATTGCATGAAATAAGGGGGGGTTGATCACTTAAACATTTGGTAGACCTATAGATTTGACATGTATACTGGTTTGTTTACTACAGATTTTGAGAACTACAAAAGATAATAAAAAAATGTATGTTTCTAAAGTAGAAACATAAATAGTATGATATATACTCAAATGTACTACTATGATGATGACTAATGATTTTACGTCACAGTAAATTTGGAAAGAATCTGATGTTGATGTATTCAAATCAAAGTGTATTGGTCGCGTACACAGATTAGCATGTTACACCAGGTGCAGGAAAATGCTTGTGTTTCTAGCTCACACTTAACCCTAATTGCTCCAGAGGTGATGTACAATGGCGACCCTGGCCGTGACCCCACTCCCTGCGGGTATCTCAGGGGGAGTTGGGATATGCAAAAAATACATCTCCTTTACACACTGTGTGTAACAGGACAAATATAAGCACCCCCCAAATTATTATTATATCTATTATTATTTACATAGCAGATACTTTAATCCAAAGTGGCAACATTCAACATATTTTGGTATGTGACCCCGGTGGGAATTGAACCCACAACTCTAGTGTTGCTAATGTCATACTCTTATGAACTGAGCCGCATACAGGACCAGTCCAATACAGAAGTACAACACAATAGTGTAAAATACAATACACGATTACAATACAGGTGGAAGATGTACGATTGCTATCCTCATAAACGTAACACCCTCCTTCAGGGCATTGGTGAGGCATGAAATAACATCAACCCAGACCTATGTCAGGCTTGGATTCACCATACCAAAAGGTTTTTCCCCAGGTGCATGAATAATAAGGATATTTACTGCGATTCCGATGAGAACCTATGGCCAAATGCTCAAGACAGGCGTGATGCAAAATAGTGCCTGCTAAACATGATGTTTCTGTCATTTATTTAATTTGTTACATTGTGAAAGACATCTTTAATGATCACACCTTTGATCACACATGGGATAGAAATGATGGAAATTTCATGTTCAGTCAATTTTAATCGGTAGTGAAAGTGTATTGCCTAATGTGAAAACAGTGTAATGTACTGTAATTTACAGTACTGTAGCATACTACACTCAAATAGCACTTTTCAAACATGTATCTAAAAAAAAATGCTATTGGATTAACTGGTTGTTAAGATAACTAAATTGTGTTTTGATGATTAAACCAAAGTACTCATTATATTTTGCAGTAAACTTATATTTTGGATCAATGGCTGTGAGGTGAAAGATGTCTCCAAACAAAATGAATGCACAATGAAAGGTTTTGAATGTAAGACTGGCTGCGTATCAAGTGTTACCAGGTTGGGGTATTGCTCTAGGAGTTTATAAAATGCAACACATACTTAAGAAAATAGTACTAAAATGATAAATACTGTAGTAGGGGCTGGATTGTGCTGTCACATTGACACCGGGGCAGAGAAGATGTTGACAGGGAGGACATTGCAAATTGTGACCATAGGGCTTTTTTAGGCCGATGGCATTGGGGGGAGGGATGAAGATAGGAGAGTGTGTGCTTGCATGAGTGCGTATGTGTGCGTATGTGTGCTTGCATGAGTGCGTTGCCTCCGTGTGCATGCATGTCGGTGTTTGTGCGTGTGTGTGGTGTGTGTGTGGGGTGTCTGTGGAGGGAGTTTGCCTGTGGAGCCGAGCATGTGGGTGCCCACCCACTCAGCGGCTCGCGGCCCTCGTCACTTCGCATCAATCCACAGCCCCTCGATAAAAATAGGACAGCCGTCCTTAAGCTATGTGGTACTGTGGAGAGCGGCATGGGCCGACTTTGGGCCTCTCTGGCTCAGATGAGACTGAGACAGTCTGTTGTCATGCCAGCCACGTTGTCATATCTCCTCTCTCAAAAATACACACTGTTCCATAGCATCTCAATCTCTCTTGACCTTGTCTTCAGTTACAGCACACAAACAACCACAAGTGTATTACCTATTAGAACACAACAGTTGCAACAACAAACTTGTGTAACCAGTCTACCCCAGTGACCTCTTCAAACCAAACCAGACCACAACACTTGCTACTCCCAATTTCCAATAAAAATGTGTGTTTGTGTGTGGAGTGGACTTGGCCCTTGTATGTTGAATTTAAACTTTGCTCACATCAATGTCAGGATCTGGCTAAATGTATATAGGCCATGAGGAAATGGATGCAGAGGATGAAAATAAAGGGTGCAGTTGTACCATGGCAGCTTCCCCATGGCAGCACAGGAGCTTCACACTTCATTATTACAAGACCAGTGACGTGTGAAACCATTATAGAGAAGCAGGGAGGTAGGGAGGGAAGATAAGGGGCAACTGATACCCCAAAACACAGTGAGGCTTCGCTGGATGCAGGGTGAGACCATCCCCTTGGAAACCCTCCTTAATGTATTAAACAGCTGGGCGGCGTTACTTGTCCCACTTCAACAGAGAACAGTAATAGTTAGTGTGACTGGGAGCAGCAACTAGTGATCAGGAAATAATGTCCAGAGTCAGAGATACATTTAGATGCACAACAATCTTTCAGCATATCCAGGTGATGGTCAAGCATGTGAGATAATATATTTTTTGAGGCAAATATAAACTTTTTGGGGCTGTAGAACTGGAGAAAAAATATACTTCACTAAAAAGTCAGACTATGTCTTATACTCCCACCCAGTGGTGAAAAGTAGAGAATCACATATGTGTCCACGTCACCTGAGTCAAGGCGGAGGGAGGCTCTCGAATCTCATAGAAAACCATGATAAAATCTCATGAACATTTTATTATAGGGGTGTGTTAACTACGTCCGTTTGATTCAGAGTTATAATTTAAATGTATTAATTGGTCACATAATCTCGCATGAAGATTTTTAAAGAGTTCTAACGTCTATGAACGAAAGAATAACATTTCAAATTGATTATGTAGTTGATTAATTATTCCCTCAAATGCAATAATGGAAATTATTAATTATTTCCTGGCAATCACTAAAACAATATACGAGGCAGCAACCATATTCTGCTAAAGTTTTATCTAGCAGGCAATACACGCGGATAGTCGTAGGGTGTGGAAGACCCTGAACGGCCAAGATGGCGGCGTCCATGGCAGATGCCGGGGAGTTTGAGAAGTGGTTGAATGATCGACTAGACTCCTTGGAAGTGGACCAGGAGGTGTATGGAGCTTATATTTTAGGAATACTTCAAGAGGAGGAGAGTGACGAAGAGAAGGAGGACGCACTGCTAGGAATTCTATCTGCGTTTTTGGTAAATATAGGGGGCAGACATGCCATGCTTGCGCCGTGGTAAGTTAGTCAGCTGGCTAACTGCTCAATGGTTACACGTGGGTTTTAACTACGCTAACTAACTGAGTGACTACAATTGATCTGTTCCCATATAACTAACTGGTAACAACGTTAGCAACATGTGCCAATCTACCATTAGCCATATTTGGAGATGGGGAATCAAACCTGAAGTTATCCAGACCCTTTCTATTATTAGCCGGCTAGCCCATGTTGAGACTTCGGTGGAACTCTCCAGACAAACAGATGGTTATGACATACAGCAGGGTGGCCATGTCTCGAGAGCTACTGAGTACCGATCCATTTGCAGGATTTAGTTGTTTTCACTAATCAGCTGCTCGTCCGGTTCAGTTGAATCAAGTTTGTTAGATCAGGGTTGGAGAAAGCCTACATACTCTGTAGGCTACTCCAAAAGTTGGCAACACCTGACATGGCACATTATACTAACTGACGATTCACTGACACTACGTCCTTCCTACTTGCTCTCAAAGGAGAAGGTGGTCGCTGCAGCTCAATGTGGCGTGTGGGTGTCTCGAAAGAAAAGTAGTGGCCCTCTTTCAGCATTGTGGAACAATGCGCCACATCTATTTCCATGGGCACAAGCACTGTTCATGACACAAACTGTTCACCCCTCTTTTTGAGAGAAAATTTGGAAGGTTGAACGTTTATTTCCTTATATTCTACACATTTTGTCATGACGTGCACAGAATATTTAGCGGTTTTAAAGCTCATTGTCTTGCAATTCTAAACATTTTGCCATGTCTAATGCGTATTCATTTGATATTTCAGTGACTCAAACATTACAACATTTATGGGCTAAATACAACCTAGCTAAAAACCGTTAGCTGACATGGGCTAGTACAGGTATTCCCAAACTGGGGTGTACACGCAATGCCGTCGGGGGTAAGCTAAATAAAAATGTGATTAACATAAAAAATATATATATCACAGTTCTCGGTAGTTTACATTCACCTTAGCCAAATACATTTAAACTCCGTTTTTCACTATTCCTGACATTTAATCCGAGTAAACATTCCCTGTTTTAGGTCAGTTAGGATCACCACTTTATTTTAAGAATGTGAAATGTCAGAATAATAGAGAATTATTTCTTTCAGCTTTTATTTCTTTCATCACATTCCCAGTGGGTCAGAAGTTTACATACACTCAATTAGTATTTGGTAGCATTGCCTTTAAAATGTTTAACTTGGGTCAAACGTTTTGTGCAGCCTTCCACAAGCTTCCCACAATAAGTTGGGTGAATTTTGGCCCATTTCCTCCTGACAGAGCTGGTGTAACTGAGTCGGGTTTGTAAGGCTCCTTGCTCGCACACACTTTTTCAGTTCTGCCCACAAATGTTCTATGGGATTGAGGTCAGGGCTTTGTGATGGCCACTCCAATACCTTGGCTTTGTTGTCCTTAAGCCATTTTGTCACAACTTAGGAAGTATGCTTGGGGTCATTGTCCATTTGGAAGACCCATTTGCGACCAAGCTTTAAATTCCTGATTGATGTCTTGAGATGTTGCTTCAATGTCACATAATTTTCCTCCCTCATGATGCCATCTATTTTGTGAAGTCCACCAGTCCCTCCTGCAGCAAAGCAGGAGACAGAACGCGTCTCCTTCCTGAGCGGTATACCGGCTGCGTGGTCCCATGGTGTTTATACTTGCGTACTATTGTTTGTACAGATGAATGTGGTACCTTCAGGCGTTTGGAAATTGCTCCCAAGGATGAACCAGACTTGTGTAGGTCCACAAATTTTTTTTCTGAGGTCTTGGCTGATTTCTTTTGATTTTCCCATGATGTCAAGCAAAGAGGCACTGAGTTTGAAGGTAGGCCTTGAAATGCATCCACAGGTACACCTCCAATTGACTCAAATGATGTCAATTAGCCTATCAAAAGCTTCTAAAGCCATGACATCATTTTCTGGAATTTTCCAAGCTGTTTAAAGGCACAGTCACCTTTAGTGTATGTACACTTCTGACCCAATGGAATTGTGATACAGTGAATTATAAGTGAAATAATCCGTCTGTTCAATTGTTGGAAAAATGACTTGTCATGCACAATGTAGATGTCCTAACCGACTAGCCAAAACTATAGTTTGTTAACAAGACATGTGTGGAGTGGTTGAAAAACAGGTTTTAATGACTCCAACCTAAGTGTATGTAAACTTCCGACTTCCACTCTGTTTGTGTGTATGTGTGTGTATATATATATATATATACACACACACACACTACCGTTCAAAAGTTTGTGGTCACTTAGAAATGTCCTTGTTTCTCAAACTAGACACTAATGTACATGTCCTTTTGCTCAGTTGTGCACCGGGGCCTCCCACTCCTCTTTCTATTCTGGTTAGAGCCAGTTTGCGCAGTTCTGTGAAGGGAGTAGTACACAGCGTTGTACGAGATCTTCAGTTTCTTGGCAATTTCCCGAATGGAATAGCCTTAATTTCTCAGAACAAGAATAGACTAACGAGTTTCAGAAGAAAGTTCTTTGTTTCTGGCCATTTTGAGCCTGTAATCGAACCCACAAATGCTGATAGTCTAAAGAAGGCCAGTTTTATTGCTCCTTTAAGCAGAACACCAGTTTTCAGCTGTGCTAACATAATTGGAAGAGGGTTTTCTAATAATCAATTAGCCTTTTAAAATGATAAACTTGGATTAGCTAACACAACGTGCCATTGGAACACAGGAGTGATGGTTGCTGATAATGGGCCTCTGTAAGCCTATGTAGATATTCCATATCAAATCAGCCGTTTCCAGCTACAGTAGTCATTTACAACATTAACAATGTCTACACTATTTCTGATCAATTTGATGTTATTTTAATGGACAAAAAAAATTGCTTTTCTTTCAAAAACAAGGAAATTTCTTAAGTGACCACAAACCTTTGAACGGTAGTGTGTAAGATGGCTAAATAAAAAGCTATATTATTATATTATTTGTGCCCTGGTCCTATAAGATCTCCTTGTCACTTCCCACGAGCCGGGTTGTGACAAAAACTCACACTCATTCTTATGTTTAATAAATGTATCGTGTGTGTGTGTGTGGCAGGCTTACAATGATGGCAAAAAACAACATTTGAGAGTGTGCTGACCCTGGTGCTAGAGGGGGTACGCAGCTGGAAGTTGAATGTTTGAAGGGGTACGGGACTATAAAACGTTTGAGAACCACTGGGCTAGTTGATCTGGACATTTCTGACAATTGATAAATATCGCTCTAATGTATACAATCACTGACATGACGAGGAAAACTGATGATGCACTACCCTATTTCAAAATTGCACCTTGTGCATTCCACTATTACAACTTCAAGAGTATGTTGAATGCCAGACTGCCGCCCCCTCGCGCCCCCCATAGTTTGTGAACCACTGGGTTAGACCATTTGTTCCAATCCGGCCCGGGAGCCCATTCAATCTAGCCCGGCGGGAGGTTTGAGTTAAAAAAATATATACAGTGGGGAGAACAAGTATTTGATACACTGCCGATTTTGCAGGTTTTCCTACTTACAAAGCATGTAGAGGTCTGTAATTTTTATCATAGGTACACTTCAACTGTGAGAGACGGAATCTAAAATCACATTGTATGATTTTGAGATGCTTCTTATGGAGGCACTCCTTAGTTGCCCTGGCTGTGTGTTTCGGGTCGTTGTCATGCTGGACGACCCAGTCACGACCCATCTTCAATGCTCTTACTGAGGGAAGGAGGTTGTTGGTCAAGATCTCGCGATACATGGCCCCATCCATCCTCCCCTCAGTACGGTGCAGTCGTCCTGTCCCCTTTGCAGAAAAGCATCCCCAAAGAATGATGTTTCCACCTCCATGCTTCACGGTTGGGATGGTGTTCTTGGGGTTGTACTCATCCTTCTTCTTCCTCCAAACACGGCGAGTGGAGTTTAGACCAAAAAGCTATATTTTTGTCTCATCAGACCACATGACCGTCTCCCATTCCTCCTCTGGATCATCCAGGTGGTCATTGGCAAACTTCAGACGGGCCTGGACATGCGCTGGCTTGAGCAGGGGGACCTTGCGTGCGCTGCAGGATTTTAATCCATGACAGTGTAGTGTGTTACTAATGGTTTTCTTTGAGACTGTGGTCCCAGCTCTCTTCAGGTCATTGACCAGGTCCTGCCGTGTAGTTCTGGGCTGATCCCTCACCTTCCTCATGATCATTGATGCCCCACGAGGTGAAATCTTGCATGGAGCCCCAGACCGAGGGTGATTGACCGTCATCTTGAACTTCTTCCATTTTCTAATAATTGCGCCAACAGTTGTTGCCTTCTCACCAAGCTGCTTGCCTATTGTTCTGTAGCCCATCCCAGCCTTGTGCAGGTCTACAATTTAACCCTGATGTCCTTACACCGCTCTCTGGTCTTGGCCATTGTGGAGAGGTTGGAGTCTGTTTGATTGAGTGTGTGGACAGGTGTCTTTTATACAGGTAACGAGTTCAAACAGGTGCAGTTAATACAGGTAATGAGTGGAGAACAGGAGGGCTTCTTAAAGGAAAACTAACAGGTCTGTGAGAGCTGGAATTCTTACTGGTTGGTAGATGATCAAATACTTATGTCATGCAATAAAATGCAAATTAATTACTTAAAAATCATACAATGTGATTTTCTGGATTTTTGTTTTAGATTCCGTCTCCCACAGTTGAAGTGTATTTATGATCAAAATTACAGACCTCTACATGCTTTGTAAGTAGGAAAACCTGCAAAATCGGCAGTGTATCAAATACTTGTTCTCACTGTATATACTTTGGGTTAAACACTCCTGGCCACTCTTGAACATCTAAAACTAGTAATTATGTATAAATTATAATGGACCTCAACATTTTCAAATAAATGCTATTTTTTGTATAGGCTGCTATCCTACTTGAAATAAAATCAGTGGAGGGAATGGCCATGTTAGCTACCACCGGCGACACGACCGTGATACAGCTGCCCAGTCGGAAGCACTTTAGGTCGGCGGGCTGGTCGATACAACACCTGTACACTGGTCGCCGGCTCATCGACTCGTCGTGCAGCCCAATCAGCAACGCAAAATGGTCTCGAGTGGCAACAAATCTGCCCAATTAGCTGATTCACTTTCCATACACCCACTCCTTTCAACACACCCACTCGTCCATACTAAAGTTGCCATATTGGGCTGCATCTAACCATACTTGTCTCAAAGTAGTGATGTTCAAATTCACTAACTAATTGCATCTCCATACTCCACTGTCTTCCATGCACAGGAGGATGAGAAACTTGAAGATATCTGCAAAGAGATCATTAGTCAGTGGGCTGAGAGCTGTGCCCGGTCGGCAACCAAAAACAAGGAGGATGGTATGAACATCAATCAAAAGCTAGAAACTTAAAAGACAGAACATTATTCTAGCTGTACTTTCAGACATGAGCTAATAGCTGGAGCAGACGTTGTATGAATTATCTGTTGAATTTCCTCTCTCTCTCTGTCTTTAGCTGAGGTACTGGCCATTGCCAATCTGATAGAGAAGCAGGCACAGATTGTGGTGAAACAGAAGGAAGTATCTCAGGAGTCCAGGAAGAGGAAAGAAGCTAAAGAAGCAGTCCTGGCTCAATATGCCAATATCACAGATGACGAGGAATATCCTTGGCTCAATATATTGCAACTATTGTGTGCCCCTACAGTTATGCTTTGCCCCTTGTTAAGCCTATACAGCTCTAAAGGTCTTAAGTGTTTATTTCTGTAATTTATAATGAAAGCAGTGTCTCTCAAAATGTTCATTTTTATGTGACTGCAATGCGGAACACTATTTTTCAAGTTTCCTTGACATGAACACTGAAGCTGAAGAGGAGGAGCAGGCTTTTCCCCCCAGTGGTGATAAATGTATCCTGTCTATGCCTCCCATTGCTCCTCCTATAACTCCTATTGAGGAAAAATGTACTTACTGTGATATGTGGTTGTCCTACCTAGCTATCTTAAGATGAATGCACTAACTGTGTCACTCTGGATAAGAGTGTCTGCTAAATGACTAAAATGGAATGCAAATGTATTGTTTACTGCATTAAGTAATATTTAACGAGTACTATATTTTTAAAAGACCACTTATGGCACCATCAACTTCTTAACCCAAGTAATAGTACATTTTGGTCTGTATTTGTAAAGTGCCTTGGAATAAGAGAGCTGATCCAGGATCAGTGTTGCCTGTTAAATCTTGATTAAGATGATCCTAGATCAGATCCTAGATCAGCACTCCTACTATGAGAAGCTTTAGGAATAGGGGCGCTGGTTTTGCTGTGAAACTCCTTTACTGGTCGCCTCAGCCCTGTTTAAGAACACCAACGTGGAGGAGGTTTTGAGCAGGAAGAAGCAGCAGAGGGACCAGGCTAAGGAAGACTCGCATAAGAAGAAAGAGACGGACAAGATGCAGCGTGAGAAGGATAAACTAGCCAGGCAGGACAGGAAGGACAAGGAGAAGAAACGCACACAGAAAGGGGAACGCAAAAGATGAGAAAAACAAATGACACTTTGGGACATTGTCACATGAAATGTTTTGTTACTGGATAAAAAACTGAAATCAACATCTATTTTTACATTTCCCTTATTACCACCCTTATGATTGTAACATATTACAACAAGAATTTGTCTGGACATTGTTTTAACCAATTACCATTTGTTTTCTATTGGTTTCAGTCATCAAGCTTTATCTAAAGCTGGGACACAGTCCATCTATCTACAATGTGTTATTTCTCAACTGATTAATTAATAAAGTAAATCAGTGACTCTATGAAAAGCCAACATTAATAGTCTATCTCTACTTGCTATGATCAACCTGCACAAGCTCTTGCCTGTATCTGTCATCCTATCATGTTGAAACTAGAGGCGGATGTATCTGTATCATTGCTGTCCCTGCCTCCTTTTCAATATGCCTCTACTAATAGGGAGACTGTCTCTGAAAATTAATAGTCATTCACTAGATGTAGTATGCAAGCCTTCGCTCTAAAATGTTTGCCCAGTTTAAGTAATAATTTTCCAAGATAAATGTTTTTAAATGGCATTCAAATGTTCTGCAATTACAAAAACAGGAAGGGGAAGTGCCCTATGGGATCTTAACTCACTCAGATTGAGACACTGCTAGTATATGCCAATGTGTTGCAAATGCTTTTCCTCTTTGGAGATGGATTCACTCAAGGCTCACACTCATGTCAGTCATATTAAATACATTCAGTTTGGCACCCCAGTCTTCATGTACTGTCTATGCACTCTCTTGTATGAGAATCAGAACAACGTGGCGGTTGATACTGTATACCTCGATTATATCCTATACAATGTTTGCAGAATGGCAATGGGGTTCATTTTCAACATATTTTTTGAATAAATAAATGCCATTTTAAAGAGCTTTATTGTTTTTTGCTTTAATAAAACAAACAATTATCGTGAAACATACCATTTGAAACAGGAACATTAAAAATACAGGGGTTTGAACATGTTTGCCACCTGTCTTACGAGTGTGTATTATGTCTTTGATAGTATGTGTCCATCAAACTTAATTCTTATGTTTTTGAAATGAGCTGTAATGCAGCGTGATTAACATTCAGAGAACTAAATTCAAAATAAGAATAACATAAGATTTAATTAACATCAATGCATGACCAGTCCAAATTTCTAACCTACTGAGAGTAAGTAAAAACAATACACTGACTATGTTGCTTTTCAGGTAAACCGAGAAAACACGAGGCTTCAAGTTGACGATTGATTGGTATGTTAACATGGAATATGACAGAAAAGTGGTTCCCATTGCCATATCCACTCAACTTAAGAGGAGGCAATGATCACTTATCCACAATTATTGGTTGTTAAGAAGCATATTAGAGAACTGAATGTCAAATCACATTCAAATAAATAAGTAAAACAATCAGGAAAACATTCAAATGACTGCCATGTTTTAATAATTATAAATAGTGTCTTTAAATAATATTCGGCCTTTCCAAGATTCCCATTATTTTCGATGACCCTAATCACAAAATGTGGTGATTTTGAAGATAAATTAAGCCTCAACACATTTCATATTATGAATTCCCCTAGCCCAAGAGCAACTATCAATCAAATTGTATTAACATTTGTGGCCACTAAGGTAAATTAAACAAATTTTCCTTGCAATGATTGCAAGGACCCTAGCTCTAAGGTAGTTGACAATACTGATGAATGTAATATTGTATATTCTCCTACAGTTATCACCCCCACCATATCTGATCAGGCTCTGCTCTCTCTCATGTTCCTAATAATAGCTCGTTAACAGGGAATTACTGGGGCTGAAGGGATTATGGGGATTCTCAATTAAACAGCATAATAGAATTGTACTGCCATTTAAAATAAAGGCACCCGCGGTTATCCCATTACATTGTTCTGAATCACCTGCTTAAAGATACATTTTAAATAAGACTGATAATCTTCAAAAATAATCAATTTCCTCTATTTGCTCAAACTGAGCCTACATACAAGAATTACTTCTGTTCTGTCTAATGATGTGATCAAAATTTAATCTGGCCTAATGTTCCTCACTGGTCTTGCTCTCAGCAACATCTATAGCATGAACGTGAGTGAGTGTCACATGTGAACCATAGGATGGCTCAGTGGCATCAGAACTGGATAAGTGTTCTCCCTGGGCTGGTATCCTCAGAGGTGCTCTGCTCATCCAGCTAGTCCATGTTGGACTTGGGTAGGGTCATCTGTAGGGCACACCACAGGGCAGTGCGGGACTTCCTTGTGGTCAAACACAGATCCCTCAGTGCTGTAGCAAGCAGCAGGATATCTAGCAAGAATATAGGCAAAAAAATAAAACAGTAGTGGTATAAAGTAATTAAGTAAAAATACTTGAAAGTACTACTTAAGTTGTTTTTTGGGGTATCTGTACTGTACTATTTATATTTTTGACAACTTTTACTTCACTACATTCCTAAAAAAAATTATGTACTTTTTACCCCATACATTTTCCCTGACACCCAAAAGTACTCGTAACATTTTTAATGCTTAGCAGGACAGGAAAATTGTCTAATTCACACTTATCAAGAGAACATCCCTGGTCATCCCTACTGCCTCTGATCTGGCAGACTCACTAAACACATGCTTCCTTTGTAAAATATGTCTTGAGTGTTGGAGCATGCCCCTGGCTATCTATTTTTATTTTAAATGGTGCCGTCTAGTTTGCTTAATATAAGAAATTTGAAAGGATTTATACTTTTCCTTTTGATACTTAAGTATATTTAAAACGAAATACTTTTAGACTTTTACTCAAGTAGGATTTTACTGGGTAACTTTCACTTTAATTTGAGTCATTTTCTATTAAGGTATTTTTACTTTTACTCAAGTATGACAATTGGGTATTTTTTCCACCACTGGTTTTTAGGCCTCATCATCAGAGTTGACAAATTCTGCTCATCCCTAACACGAAAAGGCAAATGTAGAAAATAAGCTCTGTTATTTGCTCTTTCAATGAAATAAAATATAAAAGGCTCTACAGAATAAAAAATGGCAGCCATATTTCCAGAATAAATCTAAAACCAAATTGGAAGACAAGCACAGACAAATGCTTGGGGATTCAGTTGTTGAGAACTAGCTGCAGCTCATTAATGACTTCGTGTTGAGTTACCTCTGTCCTCTCTGAAATGTGCACTGGCCTGTCTCTGACGGTTTGAAGTGTTGACAAATTCCTCCTTGCGTCTGGCCTGGGTAATGTAAATAGCCTCGAGGTGTCTGTCCAGCGCTGAACAAATATTGGCATGGAGGGGGAAGCTACGCAGACGCTCCATTTTACCCAGAAGGCTCACCACCTATGATATAAGAGGAAAATAAATTCCATCAAAAATTCTTCAAATGCATTTTGAAACACTCGATGGGTGTTCATCTAGCCTAATTCATGTATTGGTCTTATTTAACTCTTCTATCAACACTCATGCCAACTTGCATGGAATTAGCCATCATCCAATCCTAAAATTCCAAAGTGAACATTTAACATCAGGCACCGGTGCGTCAATCTAAGTAACATAATTTTTTTAAATCCCCATTAAAATCCGTCAGTTTAACCTAGAGATATCTGCATTGGATGCGTCACTTTCCACCACATCTGCCGATGTCGCACTTCCGCATCTGCGTTTGGCCTACAAAACTAATGTGGCCCCAAGTGTCACGGGACTAGTCTGTAGGAAACTGGTACTGGTTTAAAAAATGTATGGAAATATGATGGTAGTTTTGTGCCAACCCAAAAAAGGGGTTAAAAATGTGTAATAAATATATACAGTTGAAGTCAGAAGTTTACATACACAGACAAATACATTTAAACTCAGTTTTTCACAATTCCTGACATTTAATCCTAGTAAAAATTCCCTGTTTTAGGTCAGTTAGGATCACCACTTTATTTTAAGAATGTAAAATGTCAGAATAATAGCAGAGAGAATGATTTATTTCAGCTTTTATTTCTTTCATCACATTCCCAGTGGGTCAGTTACACTCAATTAGTATTTGGTAGCATTGCTTTTAGATTGTTTAACTTGGGTCAAATGTTTCGGGTAGCCTTCCACAAGCTTCCCACAATAAGTTGGGTGAATTTTAGCCCATTCCTCCTGACAGAGCTGGTGCAACTGAGTCGGGTTTGTAGGCCTCCTTGCTCGCACACGCTTTTTCAGTTCTGCCCACAAATTGTCTATGGGATTGAGGTCAGA
This sequence comes from Salvelinus alpinus, assembly GCF_045679555.1. NCBI lineage: Eukaryota > Metazoa > Chordata > Actinopteri > Salmoniformes > Salmonidae > Salvelinus > Salvelinus alpinus. Next base: position 48,537,372 of record NC_092086.1, read on the forward strand.
GCTTTGTGATGGCCACTCCCAATACCTTGACTTTGTTGTCCTTAAGCCATTTTGCCACAACTTTGGAAGTATGCTTGGGGTCATTGTCCATTTGGAAGACCCATTTGCGACAAAACTTTAACTTCCTGACTGATGTCTTGAGGTGTTGCTTCAACATATCCACAATTTTCCTCGCTCATGACGCCATCTATTTTGTGAAGTGCACCAGTCCCTTCTGCAGCAAAGCACCACCACGGGAAGGTGTTCTTCGGCTTGCAAGCCGAAGAACAGGAAAAAGTTTTTTTTCTCCTCCAAACATAACGATGGTCATTATGGCCAAACGGTTCTATTTTTGTTTCATCAGACCAGAGGACATTTCTCCAAAAAGTACGATCTTTGTTCCCATGTGCAGTTGCAAACCGTAGTCTGTCTTTTTTATGGCGGTTTTGGAGCAGTGGCTTCTTCCTTGCTGAGCGGCCTTTCAGGTTATGTCGATATAGGACTCGTTTTACTGTGGATATAGATACTTTTGTACCTGTTTCCTCCAGCATCTTCACAAGGTCTTTTGCTGTTGTTCTGGGATTGATTTGCACTTTTCGCACCAAAGTACGTTCATCTCTAGGAGCCAGAACGCGTCTCCTTCCTGAGTGGTATGACGGCTGCGTGGTCCCATGGTGTTTATACTTGCGTACAATTGTTTATACAGATGAACGTGGTACCTTCAGGCATTTGGAAATTGCTCCCAAGGATGAACCAGACTTGTAATTTTCTTCTGAGGTCTTGGCTGATTTCTTTTGATTTTCCCATGATGTCAAGCAAAGAGGCACTGACTTTGAAGGTAGGCCTTGAAATACATCCACAGGTACACCTTCAATTGACTCAAATTATGTCAATTAGCCTATCAGAAGCTTCTAAAGCCATGACATAATTTTCTAGAATTTTCCAAGCTGTTTAAAGGCACAGTCAACTTAGTGTATGTAAACTTCTGACCCAATGGAATTGTGATACAGTGAATTATAAGTGAAATAATCTGTCTGTAAACAATTGTTGGAAAAATTACATGTGTCTTACACAAAGTAGATGTCCTAACTGACTTGCCAAAACTATAGTTTGTTAACAAGACATTTGTGGAGTGGTTGAAAAACGAGTTTTAATGACTCCAACCTAAGTGTATGTAAACTTCCGACTTCAACTGTATATATATTTCCTGAGCTTTCTTATATCTACTAGATATAGGACAAACACTTCAAAACATTGTTTCTTATGATTTCTTTTTTGACTGTCTTTTTTGCCATTTACAGTGCATTCGGGAAGTATTCAGACCCCTTGACTTTTTCCACATTTTGTTACGTTAAAGCCTTATTCTAAAATGGATTAAATCACTTTTTTCCCCCTCATCAATCTACACAATACTCCATAATGCCAAAGCATGAAAAGGTTTTTAGAAATGTTTGCAAATGTATAAATTAAATAACATTTACATAAGTATTCAAACCCTTTACTCAGTCCTTGTTGAAGCACCTTTGGCAGCAATTACAGCCTTGATTCTTCTTGGGTATGACGCTACAAGCTTGGCACACCTGTATTTGGGGAGTTCTTCTCTCCAGATCCTCTCAAGCTCTGTCAGGTTGGATGGAGAGCATTGCTGCACAGCTATTTTCAGGTCTCTCCAGAGATGTTCGATTGGGTTCAAGTCCGGGCTCTGGCTGTGTCACTCAAGGACATTCAGAGACTTGTCCCGAAGCCACTCCTACGTTGTCTTGGCTGTGTGCTTAGGGTTGTTGTTCTATTGGAAGGTGAACCTTTGTCCCAGTCTGAGGTCCTGTCTGTTCTGACTGAGCCTGACCACTCTGCCTGCCCCTGACCCTGCCTGCCGACCTGTACCTCTGCCTCCCTCTGGATTACCGACCTCAGCCTGCCTTGACCTGTCTACTGCTTGCCTCTGTTGGAACATTACACATTATTACTTCGACAGTCTGCATCTGGGTCTTACCTTGATTTGTGATATTGCCACCACCATGCATCACCGTAGGGATGGTGCCAGGTTTCCTCCAGAAGTGGCACTTGGCATTCAGACCAAATAGTTCAATCTTGGTTTCATTAGGCCAGAGAATCTTGTTTCTCATGGTCTAACAGTCCTTTTGGCAAACTCCAAGCGGGCTGTCATGTGGCTTTTACTGAGGAGTGGGTTCCGTCTGGCCACTCTACCATTAAGGCCTGATTGCTGGAGTGCTGCAAAGATGGTTGTCCATCTGGAAGGTTCTCCCATCTCCACAGAGGAACTCTGGAGCTCTGTCAGAGTGACCATCGGGTTCTTGGTTACCTCCCTGACCAAGCCCTTCTCCCCCGATTGCTCAGTTTGGCCGGGCGGCCAGCTCTAGGAAGAGTCTTGGTATTTCCAAACTTCTTCCATATAAGAATGATGGAGGCCACTGTGTTTTGGGGGACCTTTAATGCTGCGGAAATGTTTTGGTACCCTTCCCCAGATCTGTGCCTCGACACAAGGGTCTGAATACTTATGTAAATAAGGTATTAATGTTTTTTATTTTTAATCAATTTGCAAACATTTCTAAAAACCTGTTTCCGCTTTGTCATTATGGGGTATTGTGTATAGGTTGATGAGGGAACATTTTTCCCCAATCAATTTTAATAAGGCTGTAACGTAACAAAATATGGAAAAAGTCAGTGAATCTGAATACTTTCCGAATGTACTGTATGAATGTGATGTGTTATTCAATGCGTTTCTATAGTAGTAAAGGCCAAATTCAATACTTTATCAAATCTTTAAAAATATATATATTTGATACCTAAAGGGGTCCTAAAATTCTAAATCAAATAGCCAAATGATCCATAGCATGACCATCTTAAAACAATTCCATATGTCAGCTTAGAATCCCCCCCCCCCCCCCCCCCCCGGCTTAGACTTTTAAGAATGAACATTTCTCACCTTGGCTTGTTCTCGGATCTGGTCCACGATGAGACGGTCCACTCTGGAAGGGTTAGGTGGGATTTTGGGGAGGGCACTGCTGGTCACCACAGAAATCCGCTTTCCAGGATAACTCATGGTAAGGACGTCCTCGGTCTAAAACACATAATACAAAAAAACACTTAATGCCAACCAGTCGAACTATACATTTTAATCCTAGTTTGCGAGTCATTCTTACCAAGTATTGTATTGCAGCATAATCAGATAAATAATAAGGATTTCAAGATGATCACAAGAAACAAAAATATTCCCACTAAATGAACCACTCATTTTTATTGCTCACCTTCTTCCTCTCCTTCTCCAGGACTCTCCACTGCTCATAGCACTCCTCCAGGTGGAAGTGGAGCTGGCTCATGGGTCCTCCCCGGTTCCTCATTATCCTCGGGGAGCGGAGGCCTCCCATCAACCCTGGGTAGGGGTTCTCTCCACTGGAGCCCATAACGTCATTGAGGTAAGGGTTTAAAGCTGCAAACTCCCCGTCTGGCAGCAGGTCACACAGGTCCATGGGGGGGATGGAACCGCCGTAGGGGAAGGAGGATCTGGAGTTGAAGCTGGCAGAGTTCAGAGACATGTGGCAGGAGTTCTGTCTGGGGTCATTCACAGCCTGATACATGCAAGGCAGAAAGGCTGGGTTCTTCCCTGCGTTGACTGTGCCATTTCCTCCGCCGAATCTCTGAGAGCCATACATGCTGCCGAGTAGGTCGAGGTAAGGGTTCTGCAGGAGCCCCTGCTTCTTGTCCCCGTCTCCTGTCATGTGAGTGCTGGTCTGGGGCCTTGTCTTCCCATCCAAGCGCTGAGTGGAGGAGCAGCCATCAGCCACCAGCCCAGCCATGTGCATCCTGCTCTTGTCCAGCTGCATCTCAAAGTCACTGTCGCTGGCTCCCCTCCTCAGCCCGCCCATGCCCATCCTGACCTGGTTCTGTCCTGCCCTGCTGTTGTGGAGGCTGGGCCCGTCCCCCTGACTGTAGTCCTGGATGCACGGTGGTGGTCCTCTCTGCATCTGGTGGGAGTGCTGAGGTACAAACTCAGACACAGAGTGGGACAGCATCTTGGATGGCCCAGAGGATAAACAGTTTCCCATTGGCTGCTGATGCTGCTGCTTGAGTTTGTTCTGCAACTGGTCCTGCTGGCTATAATGGTACTGGTTCAGACTCAGGCCCATAGAGAGGGGGTTGCTTCCTTTCTGGACAGCCATCTTGTTTTGGTGAGAAATTGTAGGATTGAAAGATGCTGAGAGTGATTTTGTTTTTTGGAAATACTCAACGTGTTGTGGACCAAATCCAGATAAGTCTTTGGAATCAAAGTCACTCTGTAGCAGCTCTTCGCTCTTCATTCCTCCATCAGTCTCCCTCTGCATGGCTCCATACTCCCCTCCTAGTTCCTTCTTAAACTGCATGGCTTGAGTGGTTTGCCCAGGCATCCTGGTGTTGGAGAAGTTCCTCTGTTCGGCCATGATGTTGTCATACTGCATCTGCACACTCTGCCGGTTCTGGGGCTCCCTACCACATGCGTTGTCCTGCTCACCAACCATCAGAGTCTGGATGTTGCTGGCCAGCTTGTTGACCTCTTGCATGGTGTACTGCTTGGTCCTTCTGGGCTTGGCGCTGATCTGGCCTGGGAACTCTTCATAGTAGTGGTCAAAGCACTGGCTGTTAATCTTGCTCTGGGGGCAGAAGGAGGGTGCAAAAGCATCCATGTGGTCAGAAAGAGCGTTCCCAGACCCACAGAACCCTCCAACCTTCTCAGCTATGTTGTACTCGTGTTTACTCGGCCTCGTGTTTGAACGGTAGGTGTTCCCCACGTTGGGCAGTGGTAGCCCCGGTGGCTTCGGCAGCTCTTGGGTCTGTAGAGAGTATCTAGTGTCCATGTCTCCATTGCAGGAAGAGAGGAGCCACTGCTGGTCACTGGTATCAAAGCCGTTGAAATGCTGGTAGAACTCTTCAGAACCTCTGTTCATTGGCTGCCCTTGTGCTTTACTGAAAGACTCAGGGTAAACATGGTTCGGCAGAAAGTTGGACTGCACTTTGGACTCTGATTGGAAGTACTGCTGGCAATTGTCGCTCATTGACTTGGGAGACCAGACAGATTTCAATTGGGATAATGTCCTGAAAGGAGAGTTGAAAAGTTAAAGGTTAAATACAGTTTTTTAAACACAATTGAAAGTCTCAAAGTCATTACTGGCAAACGTTGCGGTTTCCATTTTCAATTCCCATTAATTTGTCTCCCAATACAATGAAATGAGCTCATATCACTGAAGACAAAAAAATACCCTCCTAATGAATAACTTACTCTTCAGTATAGTAACTGTCCATTTGATCAGCCTCCTCCAAGATATTTGACACCAGCCCATAGAGATCAGCTTCACTTCCACAGTCATTTCCATCTGGGAGATTCCTTGGAGATGTAAAACATAACATTCAAAACACAAAAAGAAGACCATTTACATTTCAAATGGAGTGGGACATATATGAAAAAGTCTAGTGGTTATTAGAAGTTCAACTTAATTTCAAATGGACAGTGTATTCATGAACACCTTGTGTCTTCAAATCACCTATGAAATGTTCTCTATGATTTCAGTACAATAAAATTATAATAAACAAAGATATAAACGCAACATGCAACAATTTCAAAGATTTACTGAGCTACAGTTCATATAAGGAAATCAGTCAATTTAAATAAATTCCTTAGACCCTAAACTATGAATTTTCACATGACTGGGAATACAGATATGCATCTGTTGGTCACAGATACAGTACCATAAAAAAAGTAGGGGAGTGGATCAGAAAACCAGTCTGTATATGGTGTGACCACCATTTGCCTCATGCAGCTCGACACATCTCCTTCGCATAGAGTTGATCAGGCTGTTGAGTGTGGCCTGTGGAATGTTGTCCCATTACTCTTCAATGGCTGTGCGAAGTTTCTGGATATTGGCAGGAACTGGAAGACACTGTCATACACATTGATCCAGAGCATCCCAAACATGCTCAATGGGTGAGATGTCTGGTGAGTATGCAGGCCATGGAAGAACTGGGACATTTTCAGCTTCCAGGAATTGTGTACGGATCCTTGCAATATGGGGCCGTGCATTATCATGCTGAAACCTGAGGTGATGGCGGTGGATGAATGCCACGAAAATGGATCTCGTCACGGTATCTCTATGCATTCAAATTGCCATTGATAAAATACAATTGTGTTTTTTGTCTGTAGCTAATGCCTGCCCATACCATAACCCAGTGGTGTAAAGTCTTTAAGTAAAAATACTTGAAAGTACTACTTAAGTAGTTTTTTGGGGTATCTGTACTTTAATATTCATATTTTTGACTACTTTTACTACTATTTCTAAAGAAAATGTTGTACTTTTTACTCCATACATTTTCCCTGACACCCAAAAGTACTTGTTACATTTTGAATGCTTGGCAGGACAGAACATGGTCCAATTCACACACTTATAAAGAGGACATCCCCGGTCATCCCTACTACCTCTGATCTGGCGGACTCACTAAACACAAATACTTTGTTTGTAAATGATGTCTGAGTGTTGGAGTCTGTAAATAAATATCTGTAAATAAATAAAAAACAAAAATTGTGCCTACTGGTTTGCTTAATATAAGTAATTTGAAATGATTCATACTTTTACTTTTGATACTTAAATACATTTACTTTTGATACTTAAGTATACTTAAAACCAAATACTTTTAGACTTTTACTCAAGTAGTATTTTACTGGGTGACTTTCACTTTTACTTGAGTCATTTTCGATTAAGGTAGCTTTACTTTTACTAAAGTATGACAATTGTGTACTTTTCCCACCACTGCCATAACCCCACTGCCACCATGGGGCACTCTGTTCACAACATTGACATCAGCAAACCGCTCGCCCACACGACGCCATACATGTGGTCTGCGGTTGTGAGGCCGGTTGGAGGTACTGCCAAATTCTCTAAAACGACAGAGATGGCGTATGGTAGAGAAATTAACATTAAATTCTCTGGCAACAGCTCGGGTGGACATTCCTGCAGTCAGCATGCTAATTGCACACTCCCTCAAAACTTGAGACACCTGTGGCATTGTGTTTCTCCTGGCAAAGGAGAAATGCTCACTAACAGGGATGTAAACAAATTTGTGCCCAAAATTTGAAAGAGATAAGCTTTTTGTGCATATGGACATTTTCTGGGGTCTTTTATTTCAGCTCATGAAACATGGAACCTACACTTTACATGTTGCGTTTATATTTTTGTTCAGTATAAATTAAGACTTGGTCTTCCTTTTCCCAATACATTCTTCAGACTGTCAATGTTAAATACTGGTATGACAAAACACAGTATGGACCAGGTCAGTATACAATTCTGAGAGTTGCATTTGAAGTAGTTAGTTTAGGTACCTGCTTTTAACATTGTTCTGGGTGCAATTAATGAGTTGGTATGGATCATCCTGTGCAGACCAGGGTGTGTAGGACATGGGAGGTTCTTCTGGCAATGAGAATTCAGGTAAGGGGATGTATGGCTGCAAGAGTCTTTCATTGTCCGCAGTTCCACAGGTCTGTGAGACAATAAAAAAGGAAATTCATGAACCCTAGTGAAAACGTCAGCCAGTCACTGGTGAGATATACCATTCTGATTCTGTTTTGCCTACAATAGACAATTCATACCAATTCATACCTTAATAAACACGAGCTACTTAATATAAACCATTAATAAACATACTACTTGAATTATTTATCATCTATAGCCTACATTGTAATGAACTGCAATCTAGAAAAGTAAAACATTTATTTTGAATGTCTCACCTGCTGCTTATTTGAGGAAAAGAATGAGTCGGAACCTGCTGATGCACTCTGGAATCGATCAAACGCCATTCTCACTCCTCTTGAACTTGCACTTATTCTATTCGTCACTGCATTATTAAACTAAACATTACAAAGATATTCATACAAACATTCAACAGAACAATACAGTTTCATTGACTAGCTATCTTGATTATTAGATATAACGTTACAGCTAGCAGGGTAATAACATATTGTATTGCACAATGCTAACTCGGCCCAAGTCAAATTGTAATTAAATGTACGTTAGCTAGCAACAGTAAGTTTGCGAACGTTAACTAGATAAATTAGTTACAAAGATAGAAAGAAGGATGCTCAGCAGGTGTCTAGCTAGCTAAACTAGCTGAACCCAAAACAATTAACTTTTATGAGTTCAATCAACAACGTATTCTGAAAAACACAGTAATAACAGACAGTTTCACTTTTGTCCTAAGTTAGCTTTTGTGTCCCTTGTCTCCCTCAGTCACACGATTTATGTCTAACTAAATTTAGCTAGCCAACTGGGCTAGCTAGCTAGCTACTTACCTCCATAAATTCACTTGTAAACAACGTTTCTGTAGGGAATTTTCCCAGAGGAAATGTTCACGATTTAAAAATCTAACTTTTCAAAAATATGATTTAAATCAAACGGACTATAAACAATGACAGGGGAAATCACTAGTACATTGCGGCTAGCTACAAAATTATTGATCTCGAGCTTGCCAGTTGCTCTTCTCGCTTTTGTAAACTATTGTCACGAGCAAGACATTCAGCGGACATCTCATTCAAGATCTTCACAACAACCCCCGCGAATAAAATTATCTTCTTTTATCACTAACTGTCTCAAAGGTGATGATTGGTCCATAAAGAAGCTTTTTCACCCAATGGGTTCCAATAGGGATTGTACACATATAGGGCATAGCAACCAATCATTTTCATAAAATTAAAAGATGGGGGAATCCTATTTTACTATCAATGAGAGACTATATCATAAGGCTTTTTCATGCATAGTGAAGGATTTTGTTGAACACGTATTGTTCTTCTTGAATCATCTTCATGGAACTTTTTTAAATAAGTAAACATGTGGTCGGCTACATCCTAATAAAGTATACAATCATGTGTTACATTAAATACTAATAACTAAGTCATAGCAAAAATAGTGCTTAGTCAAGTCCAGGGCCTCAATTTATTCAACCAAATATGAATAAACTTCCCTTGTACAAGTTGTTGGAGACTTGTCATCTTTGGTTACAAGTGTTGCAAATGCATTGTCCTACAATACCCACAAGATGTCGCTATGTCCATAGTTCTTTTGCTTTGGCCTACTAGATAGACTTGATAGATAGATTAATATGTATGTTACATTGAACTGGGTGAATGGAATATGAATGACAGTTATCCAATATGCTGTAATAGAAATAAGGCCATGTCCATTAAAAAAAACGCCCTTCCTCCTCTTAAACGTCACCAACCGCCACTGCCCTACATAGAGTGGCGAGGATGGCCCAGCACATCACTGGGTGTGAGCTCCCAGCCATCCAGGACGTACATGCCAGGCGGTGTCTGAGAAAGACCCAGCCAACCGAGACATGAACTCTTCTCCATGCTTCCGTCCAGCAGGCGGTACCGGTGCATCAAGGCTCAGACCAACAGACTCCCCCTTACGAAAAAAGATTGCAGTCAGAGTGCAGTATAACTGCACTAACTGTAGTTAGGATGCAGAATAACTGCAGTATGCTGCAAATACTGTGTCCAATATAACACAATTGTTTTTACTGCAGTAATTTTGCAGTGTAACTGAAGTTACAGTGCAATCACTGCGTCCAAAATACCACAGTTGACTGCAGTTACTGCACTTTTACTGCAATTTCAAAACCACTATCTGTTTTGGTAAGGGCCTACGCAGCTTCTATCCCCTGGCCATAAGACTGTTACATGGCTAACTAGTACTTCTCTCCCTCTCCCACAGACTATCCACACGGACTCTAGGCCCATCCACAGGTCTCTACCCACTCTGACACACACACACCTTCACTGTCACTTTTACTCACACTCACTCACACACACACATACACACATCCACACACAATCATTACTGATGCCTCACACTCACACCCACCCTCACACCCACACTGCTGCTAAATTATTATTAATTCGATGTATTACTACCATTACGCTGCAGTTCGTTGTTCATTGATTATTGATTGCATCCCCATGAATATCGTCCAATTTATCCTGCTACTGGTCACTATTAATCTTGGTTACATGTTGATATTACCATTAGTATATTACCATAGTATTGAAATATTCCTGCTACCAGTCACTTTTCAGCCCAGTTTACACTGCTATATTGTTTATTGCTATTAATATCATTATTATTTATCCAGCTACCAATCACTTTTTCCTCATCTATGCCTGCCTACATGTACATCTCGAGTATCCCTGCTCACTGTAAATTTGGTACTGTCACTGTTTCTCTTCTTCTGCCTTTCTTATCTCTTATTTCTCGTGACAAATAAAACTTGAAACTTAATAGATATGTAGATAGGTAAATAGATAGATAGATATATGCACATCTTGGCGTTGTGAGCGAGAGTACACTGCAGTATGGCTCATTCAGGGGACGCATGCTGTACTGAAGTTACTCCAACTCTCCCAAGTTGATACTGCTCTGCAATTCCATTGGCCAGAAACACACTGGGAAGGGGTGGGAATCTGTTTCCAGAGCCCCCTTATCCCCATCCCTCCTCCTCTCGACATTACTTTGAAACCAACCACAGAAAGTTGCAGGGGGAACTTGAAACTGTCTGATTGGGCCATGCAAGTTGCACAAAGGAAAAGTCAAGCAGCCTCTTGCAGGCGAGCAAACAGCAACAGGTTTTCGCTCACCGGGACAACTGCATAAATTGTATTAATTATTCCGTTATTTATAGCCAAAATACCGAAGCTACGGAATATAAAAAGTTTCTGTAAATTGTATTACTTTATCAAGTTAAATAGAGGAGATTTGTTATTGATCAGCTCACAATGAAAATGGATTTTCGAACGAGTTATGTGACTTTTTTCGCAGTGATCATGCCGTCATTGATGATATCAGCGCAAGGGGATAATGGCATTGCTTTCCCGGACCACGGATTTTGCCAGCCTATTTCAATCCCACTATGCACGGACATCGCCTACAATCAAACTATCATGCCCAATCTGGTGGGGCATTACAATCAAGAGGACGCAGGACTGGAGGTGCACCAGTTTTACCCCTTGGTAAAGGTACAGTGCTCGCCGGAACTTAAATTCTTCCTATGTTCAATGTATGCGCCTGTTTGTACAGTTTTGGAAAAGGCCATTCCACCCTGTCGCTCAATTTGCGAGAGGGCAAAGCACGGCTGCGAGGCGCTCATGAATAAATTTGGGTTCCAGTGGCCAGAACGCCTCCGGTGCGAGAATTTCCCCGTGCTTGGAGACGGGCACATTTGCGTGGGTCAGAATGAATCTACTGCCACTGCCCCGCCCGTACACATGCCAGTCCCTGGAACCCCTGGCGTCCATGTCTACTCCACATCAGACAGGCCTTTCCGCTGTCCATCTGTGCTCAAAGTCCCCACTTATCTGAATTATTCGTTTCTGGGGGAGCTGGATTGTGGAGCACCATGTGAACACTCCAGGAGCAGTGGAGGCTACATGTTCTTCAATGATAAAGAGATTTATTTTGCACGCATATGGATCCTCATCTGGTCGTCTCTGTGCTGTGCCTCCACCCTATTCACCGTCACCACCTACCTAGTGGACATGCAGCGCTTCAAGTACCCAGAGAGGCCCATCATCTTCCTTTCTGGGTGCTACACCATGGTCTCCATAGCCTATATCGCTGGCTACTTCCTGGGGGACAAGGTGGTGTGCAATGACAGCTTCACCCCAGACGGATATAAGACCATAGTCCAGGGGACCAAGAAGGAAGGCTGCACCATCCTCTTCATGATGCTGTATTTCTTCAGCATGGCCAGCTCCATCTGGTGGGTCATCCTGTCCCTCACCTGGTTCCTGGCAGCTGGGATGAAGTGGGGGCATGAGGCTATTGAGGCCAACTCCCAGTACTTCCACCTGGCAGCCTGGGCGGTGCCCGCCGTGAAGACCATCAGCATCCTGGCCATGGGGCAGATCGAGGGGGACGTGCTCAGTGGGGTGTGCTTTGTGGGCCTCAACAGCCTGAACCCCATACGGGGCTTTGTCCTGGCCCCCCTCTTCATCTACCTTTTCATCGGTACCTCCTTCCTCCTGGCCGGCTTCGTGTCCCTGTTCCGCATCCGCACCATCATGAAGCACGACGGCACCAAGACGGAGAAGCTGGAGCGCCTGATGGTGCGCATCGGGGTGTTCAGCGTGCTCTACACCGTCCCCGCCACCATCGTCATCGCCTGCTTCTTCTACGAGCAGGCCTTCCGCCACCACTGGGAGAGAAGCTGGGTCAGTCGTAACTGTAAAGGCTTAGCCATCCCCTGCCCCATGCAGTACACCCCCCGCATGACCCCCGACTTCACCGTCTACATGATCAAGTACCTGATGACTCTCATAGTGGGCATCACCTCCGGGTTCTGGATCTGGTCTGGCAAGACACTCCAGTCCTGGCGCAAGTTCTATACCAGACTCTCAAATCGTAGGCATGGAGAGACCACTGTCTAGGGAGGGAGGCCAAAACATGGGACTTGTTTTTGGACATTCATTTGGATGTTTTATAGTGTGTTTTTCTCCCTCCTATTTGTTTACTCACTGTCAGAGACTCAGTGGTACTTTTATACATTGACCATCAGATACTGTCAGTATTTTATGGAACATTGACAGAATTTTTAAGAAGTCAAATATTGCATGCCAAAATCAAGCTTTAAGAGTCGGGGGGTGGGGGACGGGGGTCTTGACCAAAGGACAAACTGTTGCTCACCTGAAGAATGGCCAAACCTCAGAATGACCAAACAACAAAGGTGTTCAGTGGATGCCATGTGCTGAAGTGCTCTCTCTCTTCCCCCACTCTGTTCCTACTCCCTTTTTAAGTTATCAGCCATAAAAACAGTGTGAGTGAGAATCCAGCTGGGAATACAGTGAGCGGGGGAAGGAAGGAGGCCTGAAAGGACAGGCGGCCATTTTAAGACTTTATTTTCACTCTGTGAACGTGTGAGATGTAATTAAATGCTGTAAATAGGAATTGTAAAATATAAAATTATATATTTGTATTTAAAGAAAGGACATGTTTTGTTTTGTCTTCCGACAGCCGTAGTGCCTGGTTAACTAGCACCCCTTCTGAAAGGAGCCATAGAGGCACACACTGTCTGTCTCTTAGTGCTGTTTTCACTGGCAGTATGACACACACATTTGAAGTTTCTCCTGTCAAACCCAGATCTGTAATCATTTTCCTTCTGATGTATCAGATCAGGGAAGCTGGGTTGTAGTAAAGGCAGTCTTTGGCTGTGCATTTTCCCTACTTAGCCCTTCTCCTTCCTCTCCCCCCACCAATTAAATCCCTAGGAGCTGAGCTGAGCTGGGTGGTAGGGGTGAAGACAAGGCTGCAAGGACACTGTGGTCATGCCTCCAGGGTGGGAAAGCGAGCCCTAATTGTCAGTACTACACTCCATTACCAAAAAGTCACACCAAAAAGATCCACTTCTGGAGACTGTTGCTCAAACTGTTAAAAAAAAAAAAAAGTATTTTGAAAAACGAAATCAAAGAAGAATCAGGTATTTTAATGTTGTCACGTGAAAAGTGGTGTGAATCTGGCAACCGTGAATCTGGCAACCACTAATCAACAAATGTATCTCACGTGATTTGCTGGGGGGGTTAGGGGATGGGAAGGTGACGACAAAATAAAAGCCACATGATTTTTGTTTTGTTTTGCTGTGTGTGTCCTGTGTTATCTTGACTAGCAGGATTATTTTCTTGAACTTGTCTATTTCGTTTGTCTTTTAATTAAAAAGTGATTTTCTTACCACTACATTACAGCTCAGAATGTGCTAATAAAATAGTTATAGTATGGAAATGATAACATTATACATATGGTCACTGTCTGAAAGTAAGGGTTTGTCGATGAGGGTTAGAAAAGGGGTTCCCTGTTACTATATTGTTCTATACTACACCACAAACTATGCGGTGTCATTTCAAGAGCTACCGTTATTTCTTAGAACTGAGTGGTAACATGTTAATGCACAAAGATGTAAGTGAAGTTACAAAATGGTGGTCTCTGCCCAACTTCACCAGGTCCATCATAAATTCCCAGTTCCCTAATTAAATGACCATAAAAAGGATTTCTACATCATGTTATAAAGTTATGGTTCAACAAAAATGGGATAGGGTTGAAACCTCTATGGCTTTGGTTGGAGGGGGCTTAGCTGTACCACGGTGTATGCTCCAGGTTCAAACTAACAATGCCCCCTTTGGAAACAATCCAAATGCTGGGTATTATAAACATCACTGTGCCTCTGTTGAAGAGGGGATCACATTTGGGCTCTGATGTATGTCTTGAGGCCACGCAGTTTTACGGGCTGGACCCAATACAATGGCCTCCTTCACTCCAAAGTCATTCAGTTACGATGATGAGGTGCTGTAAGAAGCCCTACTTTAACGTGCTCTTGTGTGCACAACGCGTGGCTGTACGTACGTGAGCCTTGTCTGTCGGTAGACTTGCCCGTCTGGCCGCATCTCTCTCTCAGCTATCTCTCTCTTGCTCTCTCATGATGGGTGGCTAAAATAGGCCTACTCTGAGAAGTCTCCATCACGCTGCCCTCGCCAATGTGTTGACAGTTGAGTCATACCTCAACATCTGTTAGCTTTCAGACTGTGTGGCGGCTGCCACGAGGATGCATTACCCTGACGCTGCTCGCCAAGGTAACATTGGATACCTGGAATGACATACCCTAAGATGGAATATTAGCTTCTATGCCAATAAGAACTTGAGTATGCTACTTTGTGTGGGTGTGGGTGTGTGTGTGTTTCTTTGTGAACATGGCATTCGTCTCTACATGCGAGTGAAGCAAAGGAAAAGAATGGTGCTTGGCTTCACAGAGTACTTTATCTTTCAAGAAACGTTTTAAAGTAAACACAATATTGAGCTGGAATCCCCCGAGTGATAGATGGCTGAAACTGAACCTCCTCTGTGGTGATGTAATGAAATAAATATAGTGCTGGCTGGAGAAAGTGGATACCCCCGGACCCCCAACACCTCCAGCACTGAGGATATGAGGAATACTTCCAAAACATACTGTAAGCATACAGTGCCTTCAGAAAGTATTCACACCCCTTGACTTTTTCCACATTGTATTGTGTTACAGACGGAATTTTGAAAAATGTAATTGAGATTTTGGGTCACACAATTTTGGGTTACACACAATACACCATAATGTCAAAGTGAAATTATGTTTTTAGAAATGTTTACAAATTTATAAAAAATGTAAAGCTGAAATGTCTTCAGTCAATAAGTATTCAACCCTTTTGTTATGACAAGCCTAAATAAGTTCAGGAGGAAAAATGTGCTTAACTTGTCACATAATAAGTTGCATGGACTCACTCTGTGCAATAATAGTGTTTAACATGATTTTTAAATGACTACCCCATCTCTGTGCCCCACACAAACAATGATCTGTAAGGTCCCTCAGTCAAGCAGTGAATTCCAAGCAAGGATTCAACCACAAAGACCAGGGAGGTTTTCCAATGGTTCACAAAGAAGGGCAGCTATTGGTAAATGGCAAAAAAAGAAGCGTACATTGAATATCTCTTTGTTCATGGTGAAGTTATTAATTACACATTGGATGGGGTATCAATACACACAGTCACTACAAAGATACAGGTGCCCTTCCTAACTCAGTTGCCGGAGAGGAAGAAAACCACTCAGGGATTTCACCATGAGGCCAATTGTGATTTTAAAACAGTTACAGAGTTTAATGGCTGTGATAGGAGATAACTGAGGATGGATCAATAACATTGTAGAAGTTACCCCACAATACTAACATAAATGACAGAGTGAAAATAAGGAATCCTGTACAGAATAATCTTTTTTGCAATAAGGCACTAAAGCAATACTTTTTAAAAAATGTGGCAAAGAAATTAACTTTTTGTTCTGAAAACAAAGCTTTATGTTTGGGGAAAATCCAACACATTACTGAGTACCACTCTTAATATTTTCAAGCATGGTGGTGGCTGCATCATGTTATGGGTACGCTTGTCATCGAAAAGGACTAGGGAGTTTTTTTTACGATAAAAATAAATGGAATAGAGCTAAACACAGGCATAATCCTAGAGGGAAACTTGGTTCAGTCTGATTTCCAACAGACACTGGGAGACAAATTCACCTTTCAGCAAGACAATTACCTGAAACACAAGGCCAAATATACACTGGAGTTGCTTACCAAGACGGCATTGAATGTTCCTGAGTGGCATTGTTACAGTTTTGACTTAAATCATTTTGAAAATCTATGGCAATACTTGAAAATGGCTGTCTAGCAATGATCAACAACCAACTTGACAGAGCTTGAAGAATTTCTTAAAGAATAATGGGCAAATATTGTACAATCCAGGTGTGCAAAGCCCTTAGAGACTTACCCAGAAAGACTCACAGCTGTAATCGCTGCCAAAGGTGATTCTAACATGTATTGACTGAGAGGGTTGAATACTTATCTAAATCAATACATAAGTGTTTTATTTTCCATTAATTAATTAATACATTTTATAATTTTTATTCCACTTTGACATTAGAGTATTTTGTTAAGATAGTTGACAAAAAAAATACAATTAAATCCATTTGAATCCCACTTTGTAACAACAAAATGTGGAAAAAGTCACGCGGTGTGAATACTTTCTGAACAGCTCCTGTATGTAAGAAAGGAATAGAATTGGATTACCAATTTTTCACCTAATCTACAACAAGAAATCTATAGAGGTAGACTTGACGATATGCAGGGCTTCAACAGTTTGTACTCGCTGAAGACCACTGGATATTTCCCCTCGTCAGATAAGATCTATCGTTTGTCTGTCTTGTACAGAAAGAGGGGGCAGTGTATGGCATGGTACAGTATAAGTACCAGGGTTGTAACAACTGACAGGTACAGTATGTGTGATTTAGGACAGCAAAAGAGACCATGCCTTGTTGGGGGGAAAAATACATAAATCTAACTGTCCCACTTATGTTCTGCTCCTCCACACCTCTTTGTGCCTCAGCCCTAGCTCCCCCTTTCTTTCTCCTCCCTGCCCCCCTCTTTCTCTTCCCCTCTTCACTCTGATAAATGGGGGGAATGCAGTGAGTCAGTGGAGCAGCGCCGGGCCTTGGCCCAGTGACAGTCTCCTGTGAGCTGCCTCACTTCAAAAGGGCCGCTGAAACCCGACTAGCTCCTTGTAAACAGGGCTGCCTGGCCTGAAGGCCCGCTTCCTGCGCTTAACTCAACTTAATGACTGGCTTGTTTGGCTTTTCAGTGAAGCAGAGAGAGACGAATGAGGAGAGAGAGAAAAGAGAAGGGGGGGAGGTTGGCGGGGTGGGGTGGTTTCAGGTAGAGTCTAAGATTGTTACAAGGGGTGGGCGGGGAGGGGGATTGGAAGGTATTTTGGAAAATGCACTTTAATAGGGGTGCTTTTTTTCTTCCTCTCAAGGTAAGAAAGAAGGGAATAAAAGGAGTATCAGGGTAGGGAAAGATGTTGCTGCCATATTGTACATTTGTAGAAGAAGAAAAAGTGTATTTTCGGAGCCTGAAAACTAAACAGAAACAGAAGCCCAGATTCACTTTTCAGAATGTTTGAGTTTCGCCAGCAAAGCCCTGTTCACTTGATATTCTCAGTCAGGAAACCTGAAGTCTGATAGCATGACTCAGCAGGGAGACTGTAGACCTTTACATGGTTTATACCTTTTGTCCTTTTGTACTATATGTAGAGGTATGATGACTATCACCCTGTACACAGGTCTCACATTTATTGCATAGAGACACATCTATCAAGCTAAATGTATTACCGGGAAAAAAGTTGCTGTCTATGTAGACCAGATATTGTCTGTTTTCTGCGCGCTATTGACCAAGTCTCTTCTAGGTGGTCTCAGCTAAGCTTGTCTATGCTGTGGATTAGCTCTCTCTCTTTGTTGGTCTGAGATCTGCCATGCTGCCATATTCTCTCCTCGAGGGCAAGAAGGGACAAGCAGCGGATTGGGCAGAAAGAGAGAAAGAATGCTCTTCCAGAGAATGTTAATAATGTGATCTCATATCACCCTGATTGAAAGAAGCAATCAGAGGCTGTTAACAAAGATGGACCATGTTGTTGGTCTGAAAAAAAAAGAGACAAATAGGGGAGTGAAAAAAGTTGCTCTCTGTGAAAGTTAGCATGAAAAAAGATGAAGGTAAAAAAAAAGACCCAGACTTCAGTCTGTTACTAATCAAGTCCTGCTCTGATCTCAGAGAGGTGTATCATGCTCTGAGCGCTTATGCTCAGTTAGTTATAGTCAGACATTAGCCCTGCTAAATCAGGGCAGTTTAGATTTTCCAGCGCTCTCCATATCTTTGGATCTCGTTTTCCCCTTGAAATCAAAACAGGAAGTCCAATATGTTCCCTCTCCTCCTATTCCCTGCATGGATTGCTTCCTGAGGCCACCGTATAGATTTGGGGGAGGGGTAATCAGAGAGTTGGCAGGAGAAAGGAGGTTAAAATGTGCATTTTCAGTTTCTATGTTACAGAGGCCCTCCGCTTCAATATAGTGGTATCCTGCTCGGTCACAGTGCTTCTCTTCGGGCAGACCCATTGCAAATGGCCATGAAATGCATTTTAACATGAGTGTTTTTAATGTCCTGTCCTGGTTTTATCAGTATGCTGTGAGAGTCTTTGTGGACATAGTTCTAGATTTATTAGGCAGCAGTTGAAATGTTCACAGATTCCTTGACTGGACACTATCAGGGGAAAAGATACACAGAAAGAGAAGGGAATGGATATTTGGAAAGCCTACTCTCAACTCCTCGACTTTGGATGATCTTACCAACTGGCCACTCAGTCAAGATAGTCCATGGTCTGTTCTGGGGCTCAGAGGATTTGTAAGTTAACTACAGCAGTAGGGAACGGAACAGAAGCAGACAACAACTGTGGTGGCAGAGCCTCTGTTACAACCAGCCTCACTTGCTCCACCCCCTCCTTGGCTCACTCTCACGCCCCACACACACCATTTGTCTGGGGTTTTATGACCCACAGAGTACACACAGGCCATTCAGAGTTGGCTTCAGTGAGATAGACGGGTGGGGCTCAGGCTAGGCAGGCAGGCAGGCAGGCACACACACACACACACACACACACACACACACACACACACACACACACACACACACACACACACACACACACACACACACACACACACACACACACACACACACACACACACACACACACACACACAAACCATGGGGTGTGTGGTAAAGAGAGAGGGAGTCTGGGTGTTTGTGCTAGAGAGAGAGCGAGCGAGAGGGAGTCTGGGTATGTGTGGTAGAGAGCGAGAGGGAGTCTGGGGGTGTGTGGTAGAAAGAGAGAGAGAGAGCGAGAGGGAGTCTGGGGGTGTGTGGTAGAGAGAGCGTGAGTCTGGGGGGGGGGGTGGTAGAGAGAGAGAGAGAGAGAGAGAGAGAGAGAGGGAGTCTGGGTTTGTGTGATAGAGAGAGGGTCAAGAGAGAGAGGGAGTCTGGGTGTGTGTGGTAGACAGGGTCGGGAGAGAGGGAGTGCCCCTGAGCTGCTCCAGCTGCTGCCCAGAGTGGTGCTGACAGCTGCGTTACGTATATTTTGGGAGCCTGGAGTTCGCCTGGGATAATAATGGGCTTGATTTGGAGGAGAGAGGGGGGTTGATACATAGCCAGACACCACACTGTGTATACAACCATGCCACTCCTCGGGCCATGGCACGAGTATAGGTTAACAATCTGGTGATGAGAATACAAACAGAGCACTGGGGGGAATTCTTCTAGTCAATGTCATCATCTTCTATTGTGTTCGCGCAACTGACTGTGAATGATCTCCTATAATAAGAAACTCCAGCAACTGTTGTGCTCCAGGCAGTACATGAAACAGTCGATTACAACTCTAATCCAACCTGTATACGACCCAGACAGTTCTGTTTGAGTTGGTTTCCAGCTATTGTTGTCCTGACTCCCGTGGCACAGAGCCCTTGCTAAGACAAACACATACACCGGTGGTCAGCTAGGTTGAAGGATTGGGGTGAAAGCACTTACTGTCCCACCTCAGTGCACAGGAAGCCACCTGTCTGACGTAGCTGTGTTCACTGGTTGGAGCTCGCTGCCTGGCCTTCTGAATCAGCCTCTGTATAGTAGCTGTGTGGTACAGCACAGAGAGCTCCTATGGCAACTCAGCTGACCTGCAGACCTGAAACTGAGAGAGGGCGGGGTTCACGGGCTAGAATAGACCTCCGTGACTGATGTGAAGATTTAGTGGTCAGTTAGAACCCTAAGCCTAAACCTACACTCTACAACATAGGAAACTAGCGCCACTAGCCTTAGGGTTCCAAAACATATGAAATGGAGCAAAGAAAAGACATATCATTTTTTTTGAATATATCCAAATAATTAAATTAGAAAACATAGAAATTTGACATTGTAGTTAAATATCACAATTATAACGCTCATGCTATCTAATCACAATGCTTCCTTGGCATCTCAACTTAGTTGACCTAAGTTGTATACATCTGAAAGATACAGTATTTTTCTACAGTTCCTCTCCTCTGTGGTTCTGCAGGCTCTGGAACCCTTCAGGCTCCTGGTGATGACTCATTTCTTCGGCTCCTTTCTGGCGAGCGTCGATCCCCGTTTTAATGGGAGCCTTCTTAACTGCTCTTTCAGAGGAATTTACAACCCTGGCCCTCACCGCTCGCGCACTCACTCGGCCCACGAGATGGGAGGGAGGGGAGCACACTGGCGCATTGTCCTGACACAGCCAGGAGTGGAAATGTACCACCAGAAGCGAGGTGGTGGGACTGGCGGCAGGGCATGTGTTCCTGAGCATGTGATTGCGTGCCTGTATGTGTAAGTGAGTGAATGAGTGAGTGGATAAAGGAGAAGGGCTGGAGCGCTGTAGGTTCTCTCTGTAATTTCTCTCTCCCTGTGCAGCGTAATCACTTCCATCTGAGCCCTGCCCAAAGAGAGAGAGAGAGAGAAATGGTGGAGGGGCCTCGTCAAGGAGGTGAGAGTTAAACACACACACCCATATCATATGCACACACTCATAAATAACCCATATTCCTGCAGACACACAACACCCACTAATATACACATCCAGTCTACATATTCTCATTCCAAAAACGTACTAACAGTAGAACAGTCACATTCTACAAAGCTTTCAGACAAGCAAAAACACCCTAACAGTCATGTCCAGTCTCGCACCACTCATCAAATCCTTCTGGGACATTATTACATTTGCTACTACTAGCCCTCTAAACCAGTCATATCAGAAAAAGAAAAAAAAACATTTAATCTCATTGAAAACTTTAGCCCACACTATCAATAGAAATTGATTGAGCAACTCTTAGCATTGTGTGGTTATGGTAAGGGCATAAGACCGCATTTTCTCATTTCCTTCCTTCAATCGTGAGGTTGTTTCTTCCTCTTTGTTGGGGGTGGTTCCATCTGTCCTGCTGCACATGTTGAGCTGTATGTTGGAAGGCCTTGGGGAGAGACAGACAGGCTCTCCAGACCAGACGTTCATGGTCAACGTGCAGCGTAACTAATAATAATCAAAAAATTAAAACAGGCCCTTCTGCACAGAAAACCCTCTGCCAAGCGGACCGCTCAGATAGATCTCCGCTGTACCGCTGACCACAGGGACAACTAAAGTAGGCCAATCCTAATGCTGAATGAGGTCTTATCAGTTCTATGTCGTCCTTTACCATCCTTCAGAACAGAGGCTGAATGAGAAGATGAAAGTAAAAAGAGAAAAATAAAAGGTGAAAGGAGAGATGCCGTGTGATCTTATCAGAGAGAGAGAGAGAGAGAACATTCCTGAAGCGACTGCAGGCTACATACAGACAGTGAATAGAGGCCCCGTAGGCTTGGATTTAGTGGTGTCTGCTGCCTGCCAGTGCTGCTGGTTTGAACATTTCCTCTGAATCACCAGAAAAAGTATCCTAAATTACACCATGCCCCCCTGGCACACATTACAGTATTAAACATTCTGAGGAGAAGAGGAGAGGAGGTCCATGACTTTACCTAAGCGTTCTTCTATCTCTAGTGAGCAACATCCTCTGCTGCTCTTCCATCCCCAGTCACTCACACTGGGTTAGCTCACTTCTACATGTCCTGTTATCCTGGGTGACACAGGGCGCAGCCACTCTGTCATGGTTTTAGCACAGTTACAAATGTCTGCTCTTGCTAAATGTTTGTTTTCTTCTGCTGGGTCAATATGTCTAATAACTAACAAGGGTCCTGAAATCATACAAATTGGGGTTGCTGGCCTGGATGTTGGCTGAATTAGGGATTGACAACATAATCCTCAATAACAGAAGACTTGCTGGGAGCCCATCCAATTTCCTGGCGATGTTGAGTACTACTACTGACCTAGTTACTGACATTACAGGGGCCGGGCCAGGTAGAGCAGCAGGCAGGCCCCACAGCAGACAGACAGCAGTCTCCTGTCTCCATCGAAGCCAGCCAGAGGCCCAGTGTTCCTGTTTCACTGTAGGCCAAGGGAGACCCGCCTTCAGCCCAGCCCGCCGCCATGGGTCCAGCGTCCGGCTGACGGATACACTTTGGATCCACTAACAGGCAGGGTGGGGTGCAGTAAGAGTGCTCGTAAAACACCGGGCATAAAATGTGAGTTTATCAATAAAGCTTCCTGTTCAGACGGGGGGGAATGTGCTTGGATGGAGAGCGATGGAGGTGGCGGAGCTGCAGCCTTAGCTGATACCAGCTGTCTGAATAAACTCTAATTAGCACCACACCCCAGGAGGTGACAGGAGCAAATGTTCCTAGTAAACCACCCAGGAACAACAGCCTAAATAACATGGGAGAATGACTGTGTGTGACAGGTGACCGCCTCACCTCCTGGACCAAATGGCCTGGTGAAACACGGCAGACACAGAATAGAGACATTCAAAACGACAACAAAAACAAATCAACTCAACAATGTGTGAATTCAAGCTGCACTGTTATTCCTACACCCTTACCTCCACCACCATAAAAATGCTGAACATTCCAGAAAGAAAAAAACAACTAAACAAAAAATCCCTGATTAAAATTCAATATTGGGAAAGACAATAGGCTGCACAGGATCTAAACTGCATTATGATGAGAGTCACAGCATTCTCCCCCAATTTGCGATAGAATAGCGTGGGCATTGTCATGGGTATATGGTTTTAGCATCGGGCTGGATCTTGACCGAAGCCGTTCCCTCCCTCCTTAACCCAAATTCTCTCTCTTCTTGACATCCCGAAAGAGCTCAATTCCCATGATGCATCCCACTGATAACTGATAAAATGATAATAACACAGTAAGTACAATGATGCAACATGTGACCTAAGTAGAACATCTGATATGTTGTTTTACCTCTATGAGACCCTGTACGATGCGGGCGGCACCCAGCCTCTTCAGGGACTCTTTGATCACCTGCACAAAGCCCTGGAGGGACGACACACACACACACACACACACACACACACACACACACACACACACACACACACACACACACACACACACACACACACACACACACACACACACACACACACACACACACACACACACACACACACACACACACACACACACACACACACACACACAGAGTGTTGTGAATCCTCTCTTCCTGTGACTAAATGAGCTGTTAATGAACTGTCTGTCCTCCGGGGGCCACAGTGTCTGCAGTCAGTCACTCAGAGAACCAGCTGATATATATTGACCGTGTTTAACTTTATCCCCTCAAGTCCCTGCTTGTCTTACTTGCTGAATTGCAGACCTCCAGGATCTGAGCTAAGCATGACTAAAAGCTTGTTATTATAGGTTTTAGTGAAAAGACTCAGGGCATTTTAGATAAAGCCTCATTACTCTTTAGGGCCCTTAAAACCTCTCATCATTGTCACAGCAATTCCCATGTAGGGAATCATGATCACCTTTTTGTTAACCTCATCTAAGGCCTTTGTAACCCCCTCGCCCTTCCCTGTGCTGGTTAACATTGACCCTCTGGTAGATTTTGTCTGTGGTGACGACTTTCACACAGGCCACAGAATCCACATGGCAACAGGAGTGTGGCGCAAAACTAATATTCCCATGAGAGCTCTGCAGGAGCCAGTCAGTGTAGTTCTCTGCACCACAACAATGGAACTGAAACGCACATATACACTATCAAAGTTACAGAGACCATTCCCCTGGTAAGGAGTGAATAGCACGCTACTTACTGCATGCTGTAGGTCAACGATGGAAACCTTATACCTGGGGCTGTGCTGCACGATCACCTCGTTGACTTTCAGTGTGATCCTTCTCTCCACCTGCAGAGGGTGCAGAGAGCACAAAAAGCATTTTCACCCTTGTCACTCAAGCAATACTAGTTGAATTCCCTGGAAAACATACAGTGATCATCCAAGACTGCAGTAGGTTGAGACAGCCGAGCAGAGTCACGTTGACCTTGTTTCTGAAGACACTACCAGACACTATCTGCAGACTTGAGGATCAGCATTAGGAAGTGTGTGAACTGCAGAGTACAAACAAGTAAGATGTTACTCTCCAAAAACAAAATGCAAGTGTGGCAGAGCTCGGACAGGTTATGATTTAGTATGTGAAGAATGGAACACGGCATATTAACTGTTCTCCAAAACATAAAGCCCCAAGTTACCATATCTCACACTGTGCTGTACTACCCACCAATCCAAGGAGCAGACGGCTGTCTGACCACGCCCCAATGCTACCCAGGAAGGCCAGCAGGGAGACGATGATGCCCACCACTATGAGGAGGATGGAGGTGTGAGACATGCCCTGGGATGTGTGGGTGAAAGACTCCATTTCTGTGTAGGTGGGCCGAGACATCGCCCCGACCAGGACCAGGGCCAAGCCAGACACCTGGTGGAACATTAACACATGCCATATAAATCACAGGTTAGTCAAACAACTGTAGTTTTCTCAATATAACCTTTAAACCTTTTTAATGGTTCACTCTAGAGCAATTGGAGTCAGTCAGGCACATATGTGTTCTATGAAAGTGCCCCTGGAGTGATCAGGACAGGTAGTAGTGTATATTTGAGGACATTGTGCATGTAAGAGGTGAATGCATGACTTACCCAGAATAAAGTGTTTAGGAGGATAAAGAAGAACTTTTTAAATATTTTCTTCCAAACTGAAAAGTATACAGGAATTTTGAAGTCCACATTCAGTATTTCTAATTTTATAGTCACTTCTCTATATTTCTATAACTTGTACAACTTTGCCTATACCTACATATTTTTTGTACTAATAGGCTAAAGAAAATATCAGTTAGGGTAGGTACACGGGAACATTTTGTACTTCATTGAGCGTTTTGACCAATATGCATTACCAGTATAGATCTAACACACCAAAACCATGAGACTCATCTGAAATGTGTACAAACACCTGGAATTCTTGAATTGTGCGGCTCAATTAACACATCATTTCTATAGCTCCAAATGTCTATATTACTTGTCAGAGAGAGAGAGAGAAGCAAAATAAGTTATCAGCAACACGATTTAGATAAATCATCCTTGAAATGATTCGGTTGACATCATCACTACAATGAACTGTAAAACAAACTGGATATGATGGGTGGTTTCATGAGTTTACCCAGTTGTTAGTATACTGTAACCCTGTTACATGTCAGAGAGAGCTCTGAGTCTCGAGACGTTGATCTAATTGAATTGAAAAGAAATATAAGCAAACGGGAACTAGGAAGGGTATTCACGATTGTTCCCCTCTCTCGTTTAATCTCGTACTGTTATTTATGACGGACTTGTTTTTGTCAACAGTCCATGATGTCCTATCGAAACAAACACCTTAGGCCGGATAGAGTTGCCCCTAGACGTTGATCTTGGGCCAGTTTCGCATTTCCCCTACTAATGGTTAATGTTAGGATTGGGGAAGGGGAAGCTGTTGATCCTACACCAGCGATGTAGCCTACTGAGCGATGCGAAGAGCTTTTAAACAGTTTCACCAGGCATCAAGTAAATCGGACGCAGAACGGCAGAAAGTAGCCGTACGAGATGCGGAGCGTCATTGTTGTTGCGCGTCATATTCCCCAGACACAGAGCAGTACTATTGGTTACATTTTCACTTGGAAATTCCATCCTCTTTCCATTTGGTACAGGGTGGAATTTGGGATCAGAGGCCCTGCCACCTCAGGTGCCTGAGGCTTGGCTCTTTTTCCATCTCTGGCCTATTGGTGATCATGCTCTTTTAAGAGGTTGGTTAAAGCTATTTATTGTATAACAATAATCCCCCTTGTTCCACAATAACATATTTGTTTACCAATTCCAAACATGTCTTCAAAGTGTTATTTTGGTAAATTCAGGAATTTGTTTGGTAGTGGTATTTGGTTATCTGAGATTTTAAATGAGATCTTCCCCCCTCTTGTTTTACATCCATTTGGCTGGATCCATTACCACTGTCTGGGTTACCAACTCAGTTCTTGATGCCTTCTTGCTTCATACCTATTCTCTGAGGGCACTACCTGAAGCCTTCCAGTTTAGTATAGGCCTATCACTTTTTAGTCCAGCCCTCAGAGGCAGGTGCAGCTTGACATTTTTTTCTGCAAAGCAGTCATATCATCAAACAATGGAGGAAGATTGGAGCTGGAAAGAGGCAAGTCAAGTCACGTATGATACGTAGGGTATGATAGATCACAAAGCTATGTAATAAGGTTACAGTCACATTATGTTTTCTACTTAATGTCTCAATACCTTATTCTGGTATAGTTCTTACATTTACCTCTATCATCCCTCCCCCTCGGCTATATTGATATATCAATGAGTGTTGTGTGTTTGGGTACGTTTACCAGTTGTGGGAAAAGTACCCAATTGTCATACTTGAGTGAAAGTAAAGATAAACTCAAGTAAAAGTGAAAGTCACCCAGTAAAATACTACTTGAGTAAAAGTCTAAAAGTATTTGGTTTTAAATATACTTAAGTATCAAAAGTAAATGTAATTGCTAAAATATACTTAAGTATCAAAAGTAAAAGTATAAATCGTTTCAAAATCCTTATAGTAAGCAAACCAGAAGGCACCAATTTACAGATAGCAAGGCGCACTCTCCAACACTCAGACATAATTTACAAACGAAGCATGTGTTTAATGAGTCCATCAGATCAGAAGCACTAGGGATGACCAGGCATGTTCTCTTGATAAGTGTGTAAATTAGACCATTTTCCTATCCTGCTAAGCATTCAAAATGTAACGACTAGTATTTGGTGTTAGAAAAATGTATGGAGTAAAAAGCACATTATTTTCTTTAGGAATGTAGTGATGTAAAAGTTGTCAAAAATATACAGTTGAAGTCGGAATTTACATACACCTTAGCCAAATTAATTTAAACTCAGTTTCACAATTCCTGACATTTAATCCTAGTAAACATTCCCCGTCTTAGGTCAGTTAGGATCACCACTTTATTTTAAGAATGTGAAATGTCAGAATAATAGTAGAGAGAATTATTTATTTCAGCTTTTATTTCTTTCATCACATTCCCAGTTGGTCAAAAGTTTACATATACTCAATTAATATTTGGTAGCATTGCCTTTAAATTGTTTAACTTGGGTCAAACGTTTCAGGTAGCCTTCCACAAGCTTCCCACAATAAGTTGGGGGAATTTTGGCCCATTCCTCCTGACAGAGCTGGTGTAACTGAGTCAGGTTTTTAGGCCTCCTTGCTTGCACGCACGTTTTCAGTTCTGCCCACAAATGTTCTATAGGATTGAGGTCAGGGCTTTGTGATGGCCACTCCAATACCTTGACTTTGTTGTCCTTAAGCAATTTTGCCACAACTTTGTAAGTATTCTTGGGGTCATTGTCCATTTGGAAGACCCATTTGCGACCAAGCTTTAACTTCCTGACTGTCTTGAGATGCTGCTTCAATATATCCACATAATTTACCTCCCTCATAATGCCATCTATTTTGTGAAGTGCACCAGTCCCTACTGCAGCAAAGCACCACCACAACATGATGCTGCCACCCTCGTGCTTCACGGTTGGGATGGTGTTCTTCGGCTTGCAAGCCTCCCCCTTTTCCTCCGAACATAACGATGGTCATTATAGCCAAACAGTTCTATTTTTGTTTCATCAGACCAGAGGACATTTCTCCAAAAAGTACGATCTTTGTCCCCATGTGCAGTTGCAAACCGTAGTCTGGCTTTTTTATGGCGGTTTTGGAGCAGTGGCTTCTTCCTTGCAGAGCGGCCTTTCAGGTTATGTCGATATAGGACTCGTTTTACTGTGGATATAGATACTTTTGTACCTGTTTCCTCCAGCTTCTTCACAAGGTCCTTTGCTGTTGTTCTGGGATTGATTTGCACTTTTCGCACCAAAGTACGTTCATCTTTAGGAGACAGAACGCGTCTCCTTCCTGAGCGGTATGACAGCTGCGTGGTCCCATGGTGTTTATACTTGCGTACTATTGTTTGTACAGATGAATGTGGTACCTTCAGGCGTTTAGAAATTGCTCCCAAGGATGAACCAGCCTTGTGGAGGTCCACAATTGTTTTCTGAGGTCTTGGCTGATTTCTTTTGATTTTCCCATGATGTCAAGCAGAGAGGCACTGACTTTGAAGGTAGGCCTTGAAATACATCCACAGGTACACCTCCAATTGACTCAAATTATGTCAATTAGCCTTTCAGAATCTTCTAAAGCCATGACATAATTTTCTGGAATTTTCCAAGCTGTTTAAAGGCACAGTCAACTTAGTGTATGTAAACTTCTGACCCACTGGAATTGTGATAGAGTGAATTATAAATGAAATAGTCTGTCTGTAAACAATTGTTGGAAAAATGACTTGTGTCATGCACAAAGTAGATGTCCTAACCGACTTGCCAAAACTATAGTTTGTTAACAAGACATTTGTGGAGTGGTTGAAAAACATGTTTTAATAACTCCAACCTAAGTGTATGTAAACTTCTGACTTCAACTGTGAAGTACAGCTACACCAAAAAACGACTTATAGTACGTTCAAGTATTTTTACCTCAGTACTTTACACCATTGAGGTTTACTTTGCTAGTGACATTTTTTGGAGGGTTTTGTTCTCTCAGGAGGCCCAGCAGAAGGTGTCAAGGTTCCTAGTGAAGCTGAGGCTGAAGAGTCCTTCTCTGAGCTCTGATGACAGGTCCAGTCCGGAGTCAGAGCGAGCTAACGCTGAAGTCCGCCAGGGGGCAGTCATGCAGTCTTCGGCAGAGGGCAAAGCTCTCCGCAGCTCGCAAGGAATTATCCATAATAACTCACCGCAGCACTCCCCACCCACTGGCACTAATAAGAGTTGCAGAGGGGCAGAGGGATCTACGTCCCCAGATAACATTGACAGCGGCAGGAAGAGGGTCAAGTTCCCATTCCTCTTCACCACGACAGCCGTGGCTGTGACCACCACCAACCCCCTTCTCACTCAGAATGAACGGCCCAGCATGAAGCTTTCTGCCAAGGCAGAAAAGGCACATAAGTCTGTGAGGGTGGCCGGTATCCCAGAGGAGATTGGTGTTGGAGCTAAGGTCATGCAGAAAAACCTACCGGCCATACCCAAGTTCAGCTGGTCACGGCCCAGTCCAAGTGAAGAAGATAACAAAGTCCAAGGCAAAGTCAAAGACGTCCGCAAGACCAAACTAGGTAAACAGAAAGAAGATAACATCCCGCCAATAGCCAAAGAACCCCTAAGAAAAGGGTCCTTCCATGGAGCAGAGCAAGGCAGAGGCAGAGACTATAGCAGGAGGAGGGCGCCCCTCTCCTACGACATCCAGCGCAGACTCAACCAAGCCATGACAGATTCAGACAGACTCAAAGCTAGAGAAGTCACCAAGAGAATTGGAACCATCCGCTGTGAGAATCTCCAGCAATGGCCTAACCGACAGATGCCAGAGTTGGAGCGATTCAAACCCAGGCAAATCACCAAGAGGAGTGGCATCATTCCCTGTGATGAGCTGCAGCAAAGGCCCAACCAGCCAATGCCAAAGCCAGATAAAGCTGCCCTGGTTAAACTCCCGCCGATTCCACGGCAGAGGGGCTCCATCTCATATGAGGAGTACCAGAAGCTGAACCAGAAGATGCCAGACAGCACCATCCACACAGAGCACCTGGAAGAGTTCCTAAACTCACTGTCAGTACCTACCCTCTGCTCCATACTTACCATTCATACCTGTTCTATTCCCCACAACTGTCACTGTTATTCCCTAACACCACTATCTGCTTGTACCTGTTTACCTGTAGCGGCATTACTCGTATTGAAGACCTGGCAACTATGGTGCCTGACGATCCCCAGATCGATGCCCAGTCTGATGGTAAGTAGCATGCATACTGTTAGCCTGTCTTATATTGTCAACTAATACTACCTACCAATACAAAACACATTTTTTTATTAATTAATTTATGATGATCTTCTATTGTACATTTATTTTGAAGTGATGTTCCTATGTTATGGGCAACAGTCATATCTATTGTCTATTCTACCACATGTAGCCTTCAAAGAAGTCTTTGAGCAGTTTGCAAAGAACAGCGATGGCTCTATCAATGAGGAGGGCCTGGCGTCCACGCTGGACAGAGTGGGGATCAGTATCAGCCCAGAGGAGGTGAAGAAAACCCTGCAGAAGGCTCACGACGACAGTATGTTTCTGCCTCAGTATCTGGAATTACCCCAAAATATAATAACGTGCTTTCCATTATAAACATGTTAGAACAGAATACATAACAATTGTTTGTGTCCCAAATGGCCCCCTGTTCCATATATAGTGCGTGACATTTGTACCCATCTAGGGCTCTGGTCAAAAGTAGTGCACTATAGGTTGCCATTTGGGGTGCAGCCATACACATTCCCTTAGTTGACATGAGTTGACAGGCTGGCTCACTGGCTGTTTTTGTTTCTTGGCTTCAGAGGACGGAGAGGTGGGGTTTCAAGATTTCCTGCATGTGATGGCGGACAGCCAGCGCTTCTCCAAGTGTGTGAAAGGTGAAGATCCCCGACTAAGATGTTGCCTTCACTAAACATATCTGGATTCACATATAAATATGAACATACGACTCACAGAGCTGCCATAGCGTTTGTGAGACTGTATTAAGATGGTGCTTACTTTCCTCTCTCTCACTACATCGCTTTACCTCTGTCTCACTCCTTTCTGAGCTGAAGGAGCAGACCCATCCCAGTCTGTTGAGGTGTGTGAAACAGTGTTTTACAAGACCCTGACCAAGATGCTGGCTGCTGGTATCCTGTCCAGTGGTGCTACAAGAGAGATAGTACAGTAAGCCATAGTCATGCTACTTTCTTTTCGTGTATGAATAGCCGACCAACATCATGTGAAGCTATACATGTGTGTGTACTAACTGGATGTCGTCAAAGATTATGTAAGGTTAACGAGACATTTTCAGGGAAAAACAAAAGAAACAACTTTTCATTGCAGTATCTTATGAATTTTCAATAAACGTTATCTGTTTACACAGACATAATACATTCTGGTGGTCAGCTGTGTCAGCCATATTTGACTGTCCCCTACCTCTGACCAGGTACTACCATAAAAAGACTCTGAGGCTGATCCGGCGGGCCGTGCGACCAGACAGGGAGGACGGGGACCATGTTCTCACCTACTACACCAAGGGAGCTCATCTCATAGGCCTGTAGAGCAACCAGCTTCTCAAGTACATCCAGCCAGTGGGTGAGCTAACACATGATAACACCCAGCACATGCAGTACTCCTTTCTCCCTCATCCCTACATTCATATTGAACTGCTTCAGCTTTCATACACTCCTAGTAAAATGTATATTGATGGGCAGAGGAGTGATGAGGGACTGTTGTTGTTTTGATGTGCAGAGACAATTTCCCAGAGCCAGAAGGAAAAGGACAGCCCGTACCTGAGGCGTCCCAGCCTGAACGTGGCCTACACCTCCTGGGACCCCCGACGCATGTCCCTGAACCCTGCACAGAGGGCCAGAATGGTCTGCATGAAGTCTGGCAAGACCTGGAAGACCATTGAGATTGAGGATCGCATCAGACAAGTAATTTTTCGAAAACATTTTCACAAATTGAAATTTGTGAGAAATATAGAAAGGCAGCGAAAATATGTGGCTGATCTTCTTGTATTTGTACCAGCTGTCAATCAAGCACCCTGGGATGGAGAAAATGGAGATGACCACGCCTGTGAAGATGAAGGTGAACATGTCCATGAAGGAGAGGGACCACCTCACTTACAATGAGATCAACCGGATAAAACAGAAGGTAAGACGGGATTTGAACTGAATGTATGACAATATTGATGCAGTCAGTCCCACATTGAAGTTCTCTCTGTCTCTGTCTGTCCAGTCTAAATCAAGTCTGAAGGAGTACCTGAAGGACCTGAACCAGCTGAAGCGCAGGGACATGTGGAACTCCTGGGGCTCCCTTCAGTGTTACTGTGTCCTCCACAGCCGGAAGGACTTCCCCAAAACCTTCACCACCTACTCCTGGTCCTGGAGCAGCTGTCGCAACATGATGGAGACTGGAGACCTGGACGCTCCCTGTAGGCCAACCCTACGCCCCTATATAGCCAACCACTGGAGCCCATCGCCAGGAAGCAGCGTGCCTCGTCCAATCAGGGAGGCTAAAAAGAGAAGACCCCGGCGGCAACCCCCGCTGACAGGAAGAGCAGTACACTGTAGAAAAGAGGAATAACACCAATAGCAATCATAACAATACTGATACGATCAATTACTTTAACCACAAAGATCCAACTCGCTCTGACCACAGTCTCCACTCACCCACCCCTCCTGAGCCCAGTCCCTATGATGACTTCGACCAGAGCGGCTGTAGTTATGAGTGCAACAACCTCCCATGCTATGTGTACAAACAGGACCGGCCCCCTAGCTGATCTGTTGCCCTGGGCCTAACTTACATTAGCCCACCCCTGAGGCCCATGAGAGGGGGAGGAATGGAGGAGAGGACATGCAGTGTCTCCCTGCTCAGCAGAAATAAACCCATAATCTCTGAAAAAATAGCAGAATGAGTCAAACGAGTGTCACTGGTTTGTTTGAACACTGCACCATGCAAAGGTGAGGAGGAGGAAGGATAGGTAGGGAGGGATCTGGGGTCGATGTGCATGAAACCATGAAGGTAACTGACAGAGTGATATGGAAAGGGGGAAGTGGCAGTGCTTTAGTTTGGGATTAGATGTCCAATGTGAATAGCAAGATTATGGGGTATGAGAATATGGTTCAGAGCTAATATATATATATATATATGTGTGTGTTGCCTGGATGTTGTGTTCAAACAGTCATTTCCAATAACTCCCACATCAAGAGCCACTTCTCCACTCTAGACATCCCACATTAACATCAGTCTATGTCTAAATCTAAGGGTCCTACAAGGCCAAGGCATGGAGCCTAGGAGGAGAGCCAGGACTACTCATCCCCTTGGCCTGCTCCAACTGGCTGGGTTACACGATAGTCTGCTGATTAAGTCCCTGACGGGTCCAGGTCCTGATAGGGTTGAGGACCCTGATATCAGGCCCAATTGAGGAAGGGTGCTGGTCTGATCCATTCATTATGAACAGTCTCAGTCTGATGTTAACCAGACGTGCCTGAGACACAGACACAGCGTACGTTCGCCCTCCGCCTGGCTCCCATTAAGAAGACGACGGGTAGTAAAATAAACCACAGTGAAACAGGGAGCTCTGTTGTTAAATGCATTACCAAATGCATGCTTTTCAACCGTTCGCTGCCTGCACCCGCACGCCCGACTAGCATCACCACCCTGGACGGTTCCGACCTAGAATATGTGGACATCTATAAGTACCTAGGTGTCTGGCTAGACTGCAAACTCTCCTTCCAGACTCATATCAAACATCTCCAATCCAAAATCAAATCAAGAATCGGCTTTCTATTCCGCAACAAAGCCTCCTTCACTCACGCCGCCAAACTTACCCTAGTAAAACTGACTATCCTGCCGATCCTCGACTTCGGCGATGTCATCTACAAAATAGCTTCCAACACTCTACTCAGCAAACTGGATGCAGTCTATCACAGTGCCATTCGTTTTGTTACTAAAGCACCTTATACGACCCACCACTGCGACCTGTATGCCCTAGTCGGCTGGCCCTCGCTACATGTTCGTCGTCAGACCCACTGGCTCCAGGTCATCTACAAGGCTATGCTAGGTAAAGTGCCGCCTTATCTCAGTTCACTGGTCACGATGGCTACACCCACCCGC
The DNA here is from genome assembly GCF_045679555.1 of Salvelinus alpinus. Lineage (NCBI taxonomy): Eukaryota > Metazoa > Chordata > Actinopteri > Salmoniformes > Salmonidae > Salvelinus > Salvelinus alpinus. Next base: position 48,571,488 of record NC_092086.1, read on the forward strand.
AGCACGCGCTCCAGCAGGTGTATCTCACTGATCATCCCTAAAGCTAAAACCTCATTTGGACGCCTTTCCTTCCAGTTCTCTGCTGCCTGCGACTGGAACGAATTGCAAAAATCTCTGAAGTTGGAGACTTTTATCTCCCTCAACAACTTTAAAAATCTGCTATCCGAGCAGCTAACCGATCGCTGCAGCTGTACATAGTCCATCTGTAAACTACCCACCCAATTTACCTACCTCACCCCCCATACTGCTTTTATTTATTTACTTTTCTGCTCTTTTGCACACCAGTACCAGTATCTCTTCTTGCACATGATCATCTGATGATTTATCACTCCAGTGTTAATCTGCTAAATTGTAATTATTCGATTTATTGCCTACCTCATGCCTTTTGCACACATTGTATATAGATTCTCTTTTTTTCTACCATGTTATTGACTTGTTTATTGTTTACTCCATGTGTAACTCTGTGTTGTCTGTTCACACTGCTATGCTTTATCTTGGCCAGGTCGCAGTTGCAAATGAGAACTTGTTCTCAACTAGCCTACCTGGTTAAATAAAGGTGAAATAAAAAAAATAAAAAAGCTGTTGTGCTTGCATGTGTCTGTGCATTTGGCGATATCATAAATTAGCAGTGACACTGTTTACTCAGACTAAGCGTACTTGGCCTGATGGCCCCTGTCATCCTGTGAACCAGATGCTTTAGCTTCAGCAGTTTCCTTTTCCTCTCTTCTGTTTACTGTATGCCGAGACCAGATAAGCGCTATTGTGGCAAATACAACAGTTTGGGCTCGATATTTTCTCAGCTAATTGGATAGTAGGACATTGGTCCTGCCTGGGATATCTCGTCATATTTTTCTTCAAACAAATCTATCATTGTTTGGAAATGTTAAACTAGGTAAGGCTGGCCTGTGTCTGTTTCTCTGGATGTCATGGGGAAAGAGAGAGGGCCCCCTAGTGCCTTTGACTGGTTCCTAAAGGATTATTGTTGTTTGACTGAGGTGGTGTACCACAAGGTGGTGCCAGTGTATCAGCCCTTATTGTCTGGTTCAGTCGCTTCACTTCCTCAGATAAGCTCATTGACTTGATAATGACTTAAATTGTTCTCTGTCTTGTTATAAAGAAGATATACATTTTTAGGTCTAATGAATCTACACTTTAGTATAGTAGTTTATTACGGTTGATACGAAGTAATAATATACTGTAGTAGTAGTCCTCAAAGCTCTTTAAAATGCTACGCTTCATCAAACTCCTGATGTCAGATCGGTCAATATAATTTTATTTATTTCACCTTTATATAACCAGGTAGGCCAGTTGAGAACAAGTTCTCCTTTACAACTGCGACCTGGCCAAGATAATGCAAAGCAGTGCGACAAAAACAACAACACAGAGTTACACATAAACAAACATACAGTCAATAACACAAAAGAAAAATTGAAAAATTGAAGAAATCTATGTACAGTGTGTGCAAATGTAGAAGAGTAGGGAGGTAGGCAATAAATAGGCCCTAGAGGCAAAAAATAATTACAATCACAATTTAGCATTAATACTGGAGTGATAGATGTGCAGATGATGATGTGCAAGTAGAGATACTAGGGTGCAAAAGAGCAAGAGGGTAAGTAATAATTTGGGGATGAGGTAGTCGGGTGTGCTATTTACAGATTGTCTGTGTACAGGTACAGTGATCGGTAAGCTGCTCAGACAGCTGATGCTTCAAGTTAGAGAGGGAGATATAAGACTCCAGCTTCAGAGATTTTTGCAATTCGTTCCAGTCATTGGCAGCAGAGAACTGTAAGGAAAGGCGGCCAAAGGAAGTGTTGGCTTTGGGGATGACCAGTGCAATATACCTGCTGGAGCGAGGACTACGGGTGAGTATTGCTATGGTGACCAGTGAGCTGAGATAAGGCGGGGCTTTACCTAGCAAAGACTTAGATGACCTGGAGCCAGTGGGTTTGGCGGCGGATATGTAGTGAGGGCCAGCCAACGAGAGCATACAGGTCGCAGTGGTGGGTAGTATATGGGGCTTTGTTGGTAAAACGGATGGCACTGTGATAGACTGCATTCAATTAGCTGAGTAGAGTGTTGGGGGCTGTTTTGTAAATGACATTGCCGAAGTCAAGGATCGGTAGGATAGTAAGTTTTACGAGGGTATGTTTGCAGCATGAGTGAAGGATGCTTTGTTGCGAAATAGGAAGCTGATTCTAGATTTAATTTTGGATTGGATCTGCTTAATGTGAGTCTGGAAGGAGATTTTACATTCTAATCAGACACCTAGGTATTTGTAGTTGTCCACATATTCTAGGTCAGAACCGTCCAGAGTAGTGATGCTAGTCGGGCGGGAGGGTGCGGGCAGCAATCGGTTGAAGAGCATGCATTTAGTTTTTCTAGCATTTAAAAGCAGTTGGAGGCCACGGAAGGAGTGTTGTATAGCGTTGAAGCTCGTTTGGAGGTTTGTTAGCACAGTGTCCAAAGAAGGGCCAGATGTATACAGAATGGGTGTCGTCTGCGTAGAGGTGGATCAGAGAATCACCAGCAGCAAGAGCGACATCATTGATATATACAGAGACAAGAGTTGGCCCGAGAATTGAACCCTGTGGCACCCCCATAGAGACTGCCAGAGGTCCGGACAACAGGCCCTCCGATTTGACTGCAGGGGGTGCTGAGATGTTGGCCAAGGTAGGGGTAGCCAGGTGGAAAGCATGGCCAGCCGTGGAAAAATGCTTATTGAAATTAGCGATTATCGTAGATTTATCGGTGGTGACAGTGTTTCCTATCCTCAGTGCAGTGGGCAGATGGGAGGAGATACTCTTATTCTCCATGGACTTTACAGTGTCCCAAAACTTTTTGGAATTAGTGCTACAGGTAGCAAATTTCTGTTTGAAAAAGCTATCCTTAGCTTTCCTAACTGACTGAGTATATTGGTTACTGACTTCCCTGAAAAGTTGCATATCACGCAGGCTATTCGATGCTAATGCAGAACGCCACAGGATGTTTTTGTGCTGTTCAAGGGAAGTCAAGTCTGGGGTGAACCAAGGGCTATATCTGTTCTTAGTTCTACATTTTTTGAATGGGGCATGCTTATTTAAGATGGAGAGGAAAGCAACCATCTAGTGACGGGATGAGGTCAATATCCTTCCAGGATAGAAAGAGGAGGAAGGGAAGCGCTACTAAGGTACACTATAGTATATTTTGGTAGATAGAAGGTGCTCTTTGGTAAAAGGTGTAAATTGGTCATCAAAAAGAAAGGAGGACCAAGGCACTCTTCATATAATTAATTAAAATGCCTTTATTAGTATGGCATGTTCAATAGAAACAAAGTTGTTTAAAAACCGACGATAGAAACAAAGTTGTTTAAAAATCCTTCCAGGATACCTGGGCCAGGTCGATTAGAAAGGCCTGCTCACTGAAGTGTTTTAGGGAGCGTTTGACAGCGATGAGGGGTGGTCGTTTGACGGCGGACCCAGTACTCACACAGGCAATGAGGCATGATCGCTGAGCTCCTGGTTGAAGACAGCAGTGGTGTATTTAGAGGGTAGGTTGGTCAGGATGATATCTAAGAGTGTGCCCATGGTTACGGATTTAGGGCTGTACCTGGTTGGTTCCTTGATGATTTGTGTGAGATTGAGGGCATCTAGCTTAGATTGTAGGATGTTTGTAACAGGATCTTAATGTTGTCAATGATGTTCACACCAGGCTGTTGGCTTCTGAAACCACTTCCTTATCCTCACCAGATATTATTTCCACAGAGGAAACTTATATTGATGTGTTTTTCAGTAATTAGGGGAGAAGTCCAAGCAACAGCAGCATTGTGTCAGGCTTCCGGCTATTCATCGGTCCTTTCTCAGCTTTCATTATTACATTCTGTATCTCAGAATGCAGGAAGGTTCCAGATCTTTAGTATTATTCTGTTTCTCTCATTTTCAGTTCTCAGTTCTCTCTCTGTATCTATTTAGTTAGCTCATTTTCTTTTAGTGGGTGACAACGTATATCAGGTACACATTTCCAAAAACGTGAAAATGACATGAAGGCTTTTACCATATTTTTAACCTCAGCTGCATATCTGGCATCTCTCTTTAGAGGCCATTTAGACGTATCACTGGAACCGTACATTTAGATAGAGTGAACGTTAAGACCCCGCGTGCCAGGTGGGTGAGGGAGAGTAGGCCTCACTAAGGACAGACACAACAAATGTAAACCATTTAAGTCATTCAGTCAATTGGTGTCATTGGTCCTGTAAAGTTTATATTGTCTGTATGGGTGTGGCTCCTCCCATCAATTACCCAGGAGCCTCTCTGTCCTGTCTGTCGTTAGAGGCTCCCGCTGATGAATGAAGCATTATCACCCTCTTTCCTCGTAACGAGCTGCTTCCAGCATGACTTGCCAAATGTTTATCCAACTCTGTCCTGTATGCTGTCCGTCTGTCAACACTGCTCTGATTCAAACTCCTGTGTAGGCTTTTGTTAGGGAGTACAAATAGTTTTTTTTGTTTGGATTCTGTCCTGCATAATAGGGCCTATATGAATGGTCCTGTGTTAACAAAATTGAGCACTTCTAGCTCTAGGGTCTATTACGGATGCCAAATTAGACGTGTGTGTGTGCACGGTCTACTCTATGTGTGTGTGTGGTGTGTGTGGTGTGTGTGTGTGTGTGTGTGTGTGTGTGGCCTGATACTGAGTGTATTGTAGCTGTGTTGTTGTTGGATGAGGTAATAGGTTTAGGCATGAGGTTATCTTATGGATTTATCGAAGAGCCCCTATTACCTGGTTGACTCACACTCTGGAATCTGCCTGCAATCGGGACTCAGGGGTAGACCTAACATAGTAAATGAAAATCCGGGACACTCAAATTAATATGATATGTTACATTTGGTATGGTAAGTATTCATTTGTGAAAGTCCATCATCCATTTCATATTATATGTTACAAACTACAATTCAAATGATATGTTACAAACTACAATTCAAATGATAAGTTTCCGAATTACAATTCAAATGATATGTTTCCGAATTACAATTCAAATGATATGTTTCGAATTACAATTCAAATGATATGTTTCCGAATTACAATTCATATTATATGTTCCGAATTACAATTCATATTATATGTTCCGAATTACAATTCATATTATATGTTCCGAATTACAATTCATATTATATGTTACGAATTGCAATTTGTATGATATGCTATGAATTGCAATTCGTACAATATGTTCATAATTGCAATTCGTACAATATGTTCAGAATTTGCAATACGTATATGTTACAAATTCCAATTTGTTGTGGCTAACGTTAGCTAGGTGGGTAGGTGGCTTACGCTAATGTTAGCTAGGCTAGGGTTTAGGGTTAAGGTTAGGAGTTAGGTTAAAAGTTAGGGTTATGGGAAGGGTTAGCTAACAAGTAGTTGCAAAGTAGCTATAAACTAGTAAATAGTTGCAAAGTTGCTAATTAGCTAAAATGCTAATGTCCGTGATGAGATTCAAACACGCAACCTTTGAGTTACTAGACGTTAGCGTTATATGCCAAACCATCCACCCCGACCAAACACCCTCCTTTTGTTTTTGCCTTAAGTAACCTTCTGTCTTATGTAGCCATACCAAACGTAACAAATCATACTAATTTTAGTGTCCCGGATTTTCGTTTACTATGTTACATCTAGTCTATTAGACCAGCCTGGGAATCTTTAGTGTCCTTCTAGTAAAGCGTCTCAGCTTCATCCTCGAGTTGGCTTGTGAAATAAAACGACAGACTGACCTATCTATGAGGACTGAGGACACAGTGTTGAGTAATGCCATTCACATTCATCTTGTAAGTCTTAAGTCTAAATCCTAGTGGATCCCACTAGAAGGAATTCTAGGGAATCCACCTGCCTGTACACATGGTCGGTTTTTATTACAGCGCTGTCATTCTAGTGGAAATGTGATGGTTAACAGAGTAGTTTAGCATGCACCTCCTAGCAGCGCACCTTGAAACATGCACACCATCCATAGTCTCTGCTTTAGTTCAGTTACTGAACCAATGAGTTGTTGCAATATAACATGCATTGCAAGCGGTGAAATTCCAATTTGTCTGAGTTTGTCAACGTGTAATCTAGCAAGAATGTACTTATATCATGTCACGAACCGGCTCGAAGTTCGTAACAAAAAGGGAGACAAAGTGGAGATAAGGAAGAACAAAACATATTTATTAACTAAAGTAACCTAAATACAATGAACAATGGTGTGTGTAGTCAGTAATCAGTAGTGTAAGTGAGTGTTTGCGTGCATAAATGTGATAATGAGGGGTGTTGAAAGGTGCCCAAGCAAGCAAGCAAACAAACAAACAAGCAAACAAACAAGCAAACAAACAAACAAGCAAACAAACAAACAAACAAACAAGCAAACAAGCAAACAAGCAAGCAAACAAACAAACTCTATCAGCATGTCTGCATGGAGTGAGTCTCCTCAATGAATGGGGGAGAGGTGTATTTATACTGGGACACACCCGGGCCCAGGTGTGTCCCATGTCGCTGACGACCCTCCCGGCTCCGCCCACCAGCATCCTAATAAGGAAAACAAGAGCAAAGAGAAAGAATACGGCAGACAGAGTGGGAGGGTCGTCACAATCACAACATGGTGGCTAAACAACACCTCCTCACAATGTTTCTCTCTCTCTCTAATGTATTTGCTTTGATAATTCTTATCCCAGATTCTACAGAAACCCAAACAGCCCATCTCATCACAGACCTTGAACATGGCAGTCGTTCTGTGTGGTTAATGATGTGGAATTTGGGAGGGCTGGAGCAGGGATGGAAAGTGAAGGGAGCAGAGTGATATTGAGTGAATGATCTACTACAGTAGTACTTGAAATCAGGGCAGTGAAACACAAAATGCTCTGTGTGTGAGAGGGATGCAGAGGCATTAAGCTAGGTATTAATAAGTAACTATCAGTAAAGGTATCAACAGTTCAGTGAACAGTTTCAATAACCATGATACACAAACATCTAGTGTATTTGTTGGTGCCAGTGCAGTACACTGCTTCACAAGACTGGAACACAAGACTTACTGTCGTCAGGGTGACATATTGTGCTGTAGTTTACTGGCTTGCTGTGCTGTGTGAGAGAACTGACTAGACCTAGATCTACATAGGTCATACTACTATTACCAGGGATGCTCATAGTAATAGTGTTTGTACAGTAAATGTACAGTAAGGCTTCCTCTCTACTGAGCCCGAGGGAAGGGAACGCACCCACAGAGCTGCTGGTTACTGCAGTAGCAGCCACTTGTTCTACGGTCTGTGTTACCATGGACACGGCTCACTGTGGAAAGATTTATAGTGGCTGTCTCTCTGGGATTTATGTTAACTGTTATGGGGGCGTGGCTGTTGTGTTCAATGCTCTCACCTACCGGTGTTGAATTATACATATAGTACGTAACAGAGATGTCACACACAGCCAAAAGTTCAGTCTCTACACTGATAAGTGAGCACTCAAAACAGTAAGACAGGTGAATGTGAACAAATCAAATACTTGACCAAGCAACCTTTGGCTGTGTTTGTGTGGATAATCTCTCTCTTTCTGTATATATGTGTGTTTCTATTAGCTGTGGGGTTAGTGAGCATAGGGGGGGGGGGGGGGGGGGTGAGAAGGGGACAGAGATACAGACACACAGACACTGATAGAGACAAAGTGAAAGGGAGGAAGAGATAGTCTCCTCCCTCATGCCCCTCTCTCTAACTATGACTGAACTATGAGTTGGCTGTGAGTGTGAGAGAGCAACAGTGACCGAGAGAGGGAGAGGATGTTTGATAAGCGGCTTGGGAAATGACTGTTTAAGTTTGTGCGTTGAATGCAGAGACATTGTGGAGCCGGACATGAGCAGTGACAGCAGCTCCAAGAAGCGCTATGTATCAACCCTCAGGATGTACATCGGACCCACCAACACTTCCCCTGGGCAGGGAAAAAACGTCTTGGCAGCCAGTATCACTTCTGCTACTAGGACTGGGATAGACACAGCCTCTAGTACAGGTAAGAGTGTGTGTGTGTGTGTGTGTGTGTGTTTTCAGTGTGTGTGCGTAATGTCTGTCAGCGTGTAGTGGTGTAGTATGTGGTGGTGATGGGGGGGGGTATAGGAGTGTAACTATTGACATTGCTTTCTAGTTGTTCAGGTCAACATTGTAATAGACAAGTTAGAACAGACATTTATCCCAGAGACTGCATAGCTGAATGAACCCTAACCACACACCATGACAAAGCATTTCTCTTTCATTTTCAGACAGTATATTTGCTTGTTTTACATGACAATGCTATTTATTGGTTTTGTTTCTGCTTACCAGTTTGATATTGTAGATGTTAACATCTTGTATTGGTGTTTGGACTCTGTACTTCTTGAGTACTGGCTTTTGTTTTGTCGTTGCTTATACTTACAGTGCAAAACGTCCACTGCCATCCACCTAACAAAATATTTGAACATGTATGTATTAAGATTTATTGTGTGTACTTCCTTGTACGCGCACCATCAAAGCGCATAGCATGTACAGTGTTCCATGTATTTTCAGATTTCCCTAATTTGCATTGGCTTCATGCCCATTACCTGAGAAGTGAAGGGTGCAGGAATCTACATGCCCAGTTGTTGTTTGTGAGTGCATTTAAAGGCCATGTGGTTCTTGTTTTGAACAGCCTGAGGAAGGGGTTTGGAGAAAAAAACATGAGTCCCCCCGCCCTCAGCCTCCTTTGTACATGTTTTGTGACTGTGTTTCTCAGAGTGCAGTATCCTAAACACCTGTAGTGTAGGATGACATTACTGTGACAGTTCCATCCGCACTGGAAAGTAAAAGGGGTGCGGCGCGTAAGCAGCGTGTGAATTACATCGTGACATTAGAATGTTTTTTACATTCATGGATGATGTGACAGCTAAGTCAGTTCTAGAAGGCAGATGGATTGGAGGATCTGGAAGAGCTCACCAAATGGTCCAGAATGGAGTTCAAGCCTGAAAAAGGGAAGTGTCCAGGAACGGTACCCATTCAAGATTGGAGAGGAGACCATCCCCACCGTCAGGATGGTTATGGTCCTGGGGAAGTGCTAAAGTTCTCTGGTCTAGAGGCACCAAGGTAGTCCACCTCGAGCCTGGGGAAGTGTGAAGAGCCTGGGGAAGTGGTACAGGGCCGAGCTCAATGACAAAGAGAGTGTGAAGGAGATGCTCTTGCAAGCTGACACGTGGATGACATCTCTGAAGAAGAGCGGCCTGCCAGGCAAGTTTAAGGCATGTGGCTACCAACACAGGGTACTTCCCAGACTCTTCTGGCCACTGCTTGCCTATGAGGTACCTTTTTCAACAGTGGAGGCACTAGAGAGGAAAATTAACAACTTCCTCAGGAGATGGCTGGCGGTCCCATGAAGCTTCATCTGCCTGTACAGCACAGACAGCAATCTGCAGCTTCCAATAAAAAATGGTTTGTAGAGGAGTACAAGGCAACAAAAGCACGTCAGGCTATGATGCTGCGGGACAGCAAGGATGAGAGGGTTTGCCAGGCAGAGATCGAAGTCAGGAAAAAACAGGGCAGCTGGACATGATGGAAGAGCGTGCAAGAGAGGGCACTCACCTGGCAAGACATCTGGAACATGGAAGGGCAGCGGATTAAGTTTCTGCTTTTCTCTGTGTATGATGTGTTGCCCACACCAACAAACCTCCACACATGGGGGTTGGCGGAGAGCCCCAGCTGCACACTATGTGGATGACCAGCCAACCTGGAGCACGTGTCCTCTTGACAAGCAGCTCTGACCAATGGAAAGTTCAGGTGTCAGCATGACCAAATACTGACTCGGGACTGGCCACGGGAATGGCCGCGGGAATGGAGCAAGCAAGGAGAAAGCCCAAACAACTCACCCAGGGCCCCTGTATCATCCACTTCCTCAGGCCAAGAGACAGCGCAGCAAAGGGAACAAGGACCAAAGGGATCCTTGACACAGCAGGTGACTGGGAGATGTGTGCCAACTTCAAGAAGCAGCTCCAATTCCCAGAGAAGATAGCCAGCACAAGCCTCAGACCAGATATCGTTCTCTGGTCTAGAGGACCAAGCAGGCGGTCCTCATCGAGCTCACAGTGCCCTGGGAGGAGAGGATAGAGGAGGCACATGAGTGGAAGCTCGAGAAATACCAGTCCCTCATCCTTGAGTCAGAAGAATGGATGGAGAGCCTGGAATCTACCAATTGAGGTCGGCTGCAGGAGCGTCGCAGGCCAATCACTCTAGAGAACCCAGGGGGTGCTCAGCATTGAAGGAGTGGCAAGGAAGAAGCTAGTGGCTGACGTCAGCAAGCAGACAGTGTCATCCCGTTGGATCTGGCTGAAGATTAATGCCAGGGATCAATGTTAAGATGAAAATAAAGATATAAGTTTAGTTGTTGTCAATAAATATGTATTGTTGCATAACAAACAGATTTACAATTTAGATACTGTGAGATGTTTTAGTGCCAAGATGTTGGCTGTGTGCTACTGCTGTCTTTATACTAATTTGGTGGTCTGGTGGAGAAACACAGAGGAAGTATCTCAGTGTTTCTGTTGCAGATGTTTTGGTTCAGGCTTATTTTCCCAATATACAGTACATGTGTGGGTTTGGGCTATTTGTGTCTGTGTTGTAGACAATATAGTAGTTGTCAAGGTATTGTGGAGTCTTTCCTGTAACAGGGAGAGCTGATAAATACTCTGCTAGATGAGAGATGTGGTTAGCACATTAGAGCAGAGGAAGAACAGAAATACAAACGCAGCGATAAGGAAACGTTGTCAGTAACGCAAGATGACAGGCCAGGCAGAACACCCCACTGTTAGTGCCGGCAGGCTGACCAAAAGTGTTTTAGCAGTTGTGTTCCCCCAGGGTGAGAGAACAGAGTGGCCAAATTCCACCCAAATTACTAGGTCTACCGGTATCAAAGTGCTATAGTACCTCCGCACATTGACTCAGTACCGGTACCCCCTGTATATAGCCTCATTATTGTTATTTTATTGTGTTACTTTTTATTATTTGGTCAATATTTTCTTAACTCTTCTTGAACTGCACTGTTGGTTAAGGGTTCGTAAGTAAGCATTTCACGGTAAGGTCTACACTTGTTGTATTCGGCGCATGTGACAAATAAACTTTGATTTGAGTGTTGATTGATTAACTTCAGAGCACATGCACAAAGACGTTACATGTACGTGTGGTTGTTTCACGTGCCAAAGCAACACAGCGATAGGAGCCTGCTTATCAGGCTGTCATAGAACAGATGGCACACTGTATGAATTTCAAATGTGCTTATGATACTCTCTGTCCCCTGACCCCCGTCCCACTCACCCCGTTACCCTGTCTCTCACCTGCATCTCATCCAGGGGACAGCTGCCACACACCAACCCCCCTCAGAAGTCTGGATCCACCCCTGTTCACAGAGCCTTTGGAGGACTGCTCGGCGGATGAAGGAAGTGACATCACACTCCGAGGGGTTATCACAGGAAGTCAGCCAATCAGTGTGTCCTGGCTGCACAATGGTGAGCTGAGGACAGGCCTTATTCTCCATGTCCTGCACAATTTGGCTCAACTTTATAAATTTTACTTGGAATTTGAATAGAAAATGTCTTCATTAAAATCAATGTCCACTGTGACATTTTATATCCATTGCCAAATGGACTTGAACGCCCAAACAACAAGGTAAATAGAAATCACATTTGCGTCACTCTGCTGCCCATGTTGCAAATTAGTAATACCTTGTGATGTTTTTTAGTTCTTTATATATCACCACTTTAGAAGGATAAGAAACTACTTCCAAGTGATACTGCTCACGCTCCTCCGTTAACACCTTCATTACATTTTAATTTTAGGACAGTGGGTGTTCATCCTCCCACATACTCAGTTTCCGTTTCTATGCCGGTCTCTCTCTTTCACACTCACACTCTCTGAGACGAACAGACACACACCCTGAAGCTGAGAACTAGTGTCAGTGGCCTGAGCTCTGAGAGAGTTTCATGTTGCTGTATATGGGTGTTCCCGTGGGCAGGTGAGGCAGTGTTTTTTGGGAAGCCCCTCTTCGATGGCAGTGAGACTAGGCTGGTGGTGAGGGAATGCCTACCTGAGGACGCGGGCGCCTACACCTGTGTGGCAGAGAACCGAGCGGGCAAGACCTCCAGCAGTGCAGCTGTGTGTGTGAGAGGTAAGACAACACACACACACACACAATGCTGAAGTGTGCTCAGATCACTGGCATACCACACGCAGATCAGCGAAACTGCAGTATGCCACTGGCTTTTTGCATGAACACCAACAACACAAAGGGTTAACTGCACTGCAATAAGAGTTTAGATTCTGATGTTGTGGTTGTTTTCTTTTATCCCTTCTGTTACGGGATACGAAACTGAAATTGTCCCCTGATGGAAACAATGCAGACTTTGAGACTATCTGCGGAGTCCTGAACGCAACTTCACACACTTCCTCTCCCCTCAACAACAACATTATGGAAAACAGAGGCTCAAAGTTACTGCTGTCATCCAACACTGACAGTGTCTTCAGACAATCCAGCTCCCCAATAAGCGCTAACACCCCGAGCCCAGTAGGACCCCGAAAAGGTAAAACATGAACTCATTATAGACTCTCTCTTATTCCCTGAGTGTACAAAAAATGAGGAACACCTTCCTAAAATTGAGTTGCACCCCCTTTTGCTCTCAGAACTGCCTCAATTTGTTGGGTCATGGACTCTACAAGGTTTTGAAAGCGTTCCAGAGATGCTGGCCCATGTTGACTCCAATACTTCCCACAGTTGTCAAGTTAACTGGATGTCCTTTGGGTGGTGGACCATTCTTGATACACATGGGAAACTGTTGAGCGTGAAAAACCCAGCAGTGTTGCAGTTCTTGACACATTCAAACTGATGTGCCTGGCACCAACCATACCCCGTTCAAAGGCACTCAAATATTTGTCTTGCCCATTCACCCTCTGAATGGCACACATACACAATCCATGTCTCAATTTTCTCAAGGCTTAAAAATCCTTCTTTAACCTGCCTCCTCCCCTTCATCTACACTGATTGAAGTGGATTTAACAAGTGACATCAATAAGGGATCATAGCTTTCACCTGGATTCACCCGGTCAGTCTATGTCATGAAAAGAGCAGGTGTTCTTAATGTTTTGAACACTCAGTTCAAAAGCAGGCAAAGTTATTTCTGCAAAAATGCTACATTTACTTTTGGCTCATTTCCAAAGACATTAATATGCTTTCTGTCCAGCACACTATGGGTTATTATGGATACCTGGTTATTTTCTCTTCATTCAGATGAACCACATCAGTCATATTTGGCATTAATCACTTCAACCAATCAAAGCTTAGTTCAACAACAGAGTGTCTGCATGGAAGTCTCATCCAGCCTTTGTACCGTTTCCCTTGTTCTGTATTACAATGCTGCTCTCTCACTGCTCTCTGTCCAGCACCATGGAGGGGAAGATACAGTCCACTGTAGCATAGTTAAACCTAGAGACAGTGGGTGTCCAAATACCCATGCTAGCGTACTACAAACTAAAACTGCATACTCATTTCAGGGTTTCAACTAATAGAATTAACTTGTCTTTTCCAACTCATGTGTTTGACAACAGCTGATAATCAGATAAATTGATCTGCTGTACCAAAATGAACGAATGACAAGAGTCAACGCAATCGCGCATTAGATGACGAAATTTCTCATACTATCAAACATTATTTTTTTCGCATACTATTTAGTACTCTGGTATTCAGACAATTTTGTGAACAAAAACTGTAATGGTTCATTTACTACGTGAGGCATATATGATCGAATAGAAGTTTAGCAATTTTTAGGTTGTTACAAATGCTCTGATAAGTGGACACGTGGCATTTTCGGCAACTTACCCCCAAAATACTTTATATCGGAGTTGTTCCTGTTGTCATAGAGATAAAGGCCTCATCATGGATATAACCCATTTTAGCATGGACGTTGTCATTGAGGGCTTCCACCATTTTAAATTAGTCAACTGGGTGGAGATTCTTATGAGTTGGGAGCAATCAGCCAATGATGAAGGAAATGGACTACTTTAAAATGGAGAAGCCCATGCTGTCACAGACACTATAATGGCACAGATAAAAATATGAGCCCTCTATTTATCTCTATGGCCTGGTGTTCACACGTGTATCTGCCCTCTCATTGGCTAGAATGGTCCGACCTGATCTTGCCTCCTCCAGCCTGCCTTCCATATTTGAGGACATGTATTTCCATTGTTAGAGCTGTCACTCGAATATCTTGTCAATATAATAGACAATCTTTGGTTATGGTCCAGAGAGAGCTTAGCCACGCCCTCCCACACCCCTATCACTAACTACCTGCACCTGTGATCTCATCTCACATCACCTCCGTTCCACCAGTCTCCACAGAAGTCACGCCAAAGAAGAGAGTCAGCTCGGGGACAGGTAAGACACACACTAGTCTCTCTCTCTCCCTTTCTCTGTGAACAAGCCAAGAGCTGCACCTGTCTCTCTTTCAATGCATTTATTCTGTAGAACATTTCCAGTTGTTGTCCTTGCTTTCATCTATTGTGTTTTTATCAACCCACAGCTTTTGAATCATATTGTCGTCCAGCCTCAGATACTAGAGCTACACATTTAGTTTGATCCTTTGTACTCTTCTGTATTGTGCTGCTGTAGTGAGGGACTTTGCTCTGGGTAAGGCTAGAGTGTTATTGTGTATGAACTGGGTAAGGGTTGTACCAGGTAGAACCATACGAGGACGTATAGTTCATGTGGGTCACCAGTTGCCCATCCTTGACTTAATTGCATACTTTTGTGTAGATAACTTGTAACTTTGTCAATAGATGGTGTAGGTTTACATCGTTCAGTGGATTGCCCAGAAGCTGATTTGTCATAACTTAATGTATGCTGGCTGTCCAGTCTTATCAGTTGCCTCTAATCTGTGTGTAAGAAAGAGGAAAGTTGTTTACAAGTAGGCCGGTAAATAAATGTATTCAATTTGAAATGGAGTGATTTTAAAATAGGGCTATTTGTTAGGCTAGACGGGCATCAGTTCAATGCATTCCATGGGAGGTTTTGTGGCGTCAGTCCTTCTCGTCTCAAAGAGAAAGTGCTTTATACACTCACACCAATTAGAACCGAAGTGCATCTTTATCACAGTGGTTTTAGTCAAATGTACCATACTGCCATACTGATTTGACTACTGACCAGAAAGAGGCTGTGTCCACAAAGCCCTTTGGGGCTTTGCTCTTAAAAGGATTTCTCCAATGTAATGTAATGTCAGGGTTATAAGGAAGTCATCTGTACCTGGTTATAAATTATATCTAACCATTTCTATCTTCAGCATACTTGATAACAGTATTGGCAATTCATTTACATTGAAAATGAATGTTTGGTCTGAATGCTTGACCATGTTATGTACTGGTGTGTGTGTGTAGGTGTTTGTAGTTGTTGGACACTGTTGGTTTCATAAGGACTGCTGCTACTTGTTTGGTCATAAAATCCTGCTTGCAGACCCGCACGCAAACACATACACACAAACACAACAGTCGTACAGGCAAACAGAACCACTCATGCACACACAATAACACTTACATGTACAAAAACAAACGCAGGTCTCACACATAGTTAATCATGTTTTGTAAACAAATAATTATTGTGGCCCCTTGAGGCCTCTAGTGGACTCTAGTCAAAACTCAGAAGTTTGTTTTGCCCTGTCTTTCGCAGCCTCGTTGCAGTTTAAGGATCCCCCATCCCACATTGAGGCACGGCTAGGAGAGACAGCCCGTCTGACGTGTGTGTTCAGTGGAAGTCCCCCTGTGGTGTCCTGCTGGATACGAAATAAAGAACCGGTACCAATATTATTATTTTCTAACGAGTGAACAAATATCACTAGCCTTCTGAGTGTGTGAGTGTATAATTTGTCTAACTCACTCTCTCTGTAGGTTGTAGATGGGTCTGAGTTGTGGGTAGAGAGCAGTGATCAGAGCAGTACGCTGGTGATAGCAGAGCCAGGACCTGAGCACTCAGGACGCTACACCGTTGTAGTACGAGACCGCAAGAGCTCGGCGCAGCACACCCTCACTCTTTCTGTCATAGGTAAATAACACTTGCAAAACATTTCTGTGCTTTGTGTGTTTTTGTGCCTAACCTGTATCGTGTCTTCCTGGTCCCAGAGCGGCCCCAGTCCCCAGCCTCCAGCCCCGTGGTGTCTCTCCTCTCTGTCTCTCCTCTCTGTTTGGTCCTGTCCTGGTCTGGGCCCTGCTACGACGGAGGCAGTGCTGTCCTGGGCTACGTGGTGGAGGTGAGGAGAAAAGGCCCCGCCGAGTCTGGGGGCTGGAGTGAACTCACAGCCCATTGCAAGAGTACTTCTTACAAGGTGCGCTCCGGTCTTGAGCCTCAGGGGGAGTACTGCTTCCGGGTGAGGGCCTACAACGTGGTGGGGGTGAGCGAGCCCAGTGAGGAGTCTCAGCTTATCAAGATGGAGCAGATAGGTGAGCCATGTCGGTGTCTAGTTGATTTGGTTCCAGCAGGAGTCGTATACTGTGAACTTCATCATGTGTGGCTGTATACCGTGTGGCTCAGTTGGTAGAGCATGGTGCTTTCAATGCCAGGGTTGTGGGTTCGATTCCCACTGGGGACCAGTACAGGAAAAAGTATCCACTCACTACTGTAAGTCGCTCTGGATAAGAGCGTTTTCTAAATGATTCAAATGTCAAATCTTAATCATTCTTATTTATCACATGGACTTCATGCCTTCAGCTGCAGAGAGGAACACATTTCAACAAGATTTTTCAACTCAATCAATCTGTTTCCAGTAGATTTGTATCAATAGCGTGCATTAGGTGCATCGCTTGATGCGGCCTATGATGACTGACAGCTCATATGTCTGTCTCTGTGTGTGTGATCTGTAGCTGAGCCACAAGAGGAGGAGTCTCCTCGGACATATGAGGACGTCCCCATCGACTCCACCCACAAGGTCACCGATCACTACAATGTACTGGAGAAACTGGGAGTGTGAGTATCTCCCATGAAACAATACACAAAAAAACACACATGCCTGTGTGTAATGCAGTGTAGATAACAAAATGAGTTAAACTCACTGCCACCAGATCAGCAGTTTAGCGATAATCTCTCTTATCCTCTGGTAGGTTCATTGACATGAACCTTAACCTTATCTGTTATCCCTTATCTGTAGATGTCTGTTCATCTACAGATAAGGGACACTCACTATCTGGTTTCATGCCAGCTCTTGGTTCATGCAAGCTCTTGTTCACAAGGTTTTTCAAGCAAAAAAAAAATGGTTCCCTCCCCTCTGAAATGTCAAAGACATGGCTGATCTAGCCTTGACAAAAACACTTGTTGATTCAGTGTTTAGTCAACAGAGGGGAATATTGAGTCACAGAGCATGGAGGAGAGAAGTGTTCAGACAGACAGCGCATGGAGGAGAGAAGTGTTCAGACAGACAGCGCATGGAGGAGAGGAGTGTTCACAGACAGCGCATGGAGGAGAGAAGTGTTCAGACAGAGCATGGAGGAGAGAAGTGTTCAAACAGACAGAGCGTAGAGGAGAGAAGTGTTCAGACAGACAGCGTGTAGAGGAGAGAAGTGTTCAGACAGACAGCGTGTAGAGGAGAGAAGTGTTCAGACAGAGCATGGAGGAGAGAAGTGTTCAGACAGACAGCGTGTAGAGGAGAGAAGTGTTCAGACAGACAGCGTGTAGAGGAGAGAAGTGTTCAAACAGACAGCGTGTAGAGGAGAGAAGTGTTCAGACAGAGCATGGAGGAGAGAAGTGTTCAGACAGAGCATGGAGGAGAGAAGTGTTCAGACAGACAGAGCGTAGAGGAGAGAAGTGTTCAGACAGACAGAGCGTAGAGGAGAGAAGTGTTCAGACAGAGCATGTAGCAACCCTGATCCTCTCCATTTAGTCAGAATAAGGGATGTGCTTTAATTTTCTGACCCACTCACTCTACCATATAATTTACACGTGTATGTATCTCTACTAACACCTCTCCCTCCTCTGAACTTGTACAGTATGAAGGCAGAGAGTTGTCTCAGTGATTTAGTGGTTAGGACCATAGAATAGAATCTCTAAATTCTAGTACTGTAGTTAGGACACTGAGATTTTCCTGACCATGACCTGACCAGGAAATCTCCAGTGAAACCCCCGAGTTTTTCCTGGTCAGGTCACATGGTCAGGGACAACTCTTCCTTTACATTCCTGGTCAGATCTCTATCTCAGCTCTCCAGATGGAGAAAGCTGTTCTGGAGCCATGATTATACAGACGGGTTGGCACCGATTACCATTGCATTATGGTCTATGGGGTTCACAGGTCTGTGTGTCTATGTATGTCTAGAGCAGGGGTGGACAAAATACAGATCTGGCCTGCGGGAGGTTTGAGTATTTATATATTTTTTGGGGAAATGATTATTGTAGTAGGTAAAAAACAAACACTCCAGGCTACTCTTGAACGTCTAAAACTGGATAGAAAGTTGTAGAAATTATAATGGACCGATATATATAAGTAACTGTCCTTTTTTTGGCCCGCAAATGTATTTTGACAAATAAATCGGTTCCCCCCAAAATCTGTGTGGCCCTCTGTTGAATTTTTAAATCCAGATGTGGCCCTCGAGACAATGTTTGCCCCCCCCCCCCCACACACACACATCATAGACTGTATATGATTTGTATGGACAAAAGTCTCATCAATCCATTGCGTGGATGGCAATGTTAATGCAAACTTGACTAGCTCTGTGTATGTGTAAAGCAGTTAAACATACTTATTCTTCCGCTGCCACCTGTAGGGCCAAAACCGTGAAAGCTACCGACACCAAAACAACTTTCAAATGTGCAGGCTGACCCTCCGCAGTGCGGGGAAAAAAACTTTTTGATACCACTTATACTTTTCAGCTCCATAGGCTTGAATTGGTATTTGGTATTTGTATTTGGCTACGCTACTGCTCTTGAACCATTTAAAACTACCAACACCAAAACAACTAACATTTGCAGTGGTACTGTTGGTAAAAAAAAATAATAATAATTATACTACTTATATGTTTCACACTACCATAATATTTGCATGAATCCCAATGGATTTCAAGGGTAATAGACTTGAATGGGAAAATGACTACTAGTCCTCCACCGTTTAAGATAGAAACGCCATTCAAAGTTTAAAACATGCAGACCGGTCTGGAATAGGTTGCTTGTATACTGACCACAACCACGCAACTACTGCCCACCGCTACAAACCCCCCCCCCCGACGTTGACATGTGCAGACTGACTCAATATAGATGCCTTCAACACAACTTTTTGCTATCAGTCCTACTTCGTAAACCATAAAGCTGGTTGTATCCCCATTCATTTCAGTGGTGGAATGCAGGCTTCAACATTTAAAAACTGAAATCAGTGCCACAACTTTTAGACAAAACACTGTGAGAGCTTAAAAACACTTTATATGGCTTATGGTGATATACTGTAGTGCTCCCTCTACCCTACTATACCAGCCCACTATAACCCATTATAGTAACTCCACACCTACAGCCAATCCAAAATGGGTCACTATCACTAAACTATAGCCTATGAAAAACCTATTACAACCATTATTGCTACAGCTGCCACTACCACTTCTTTCAATACCATGAAAAACACCTAAAGAGGAGCAAGAAAACCAAATTTTCTTCATTTGTGCTATGGGACAATACTAAATGTGTTCTCTGCCACCACCAGACCTCCCCTGGGGACATCAGACCACAATGTTGTCTACCTCAGGCCAACCTACTGTCACCTCCTGGAGAGGGAGAAACCCACAGTTAAAACTGTCCAGATCTGGAACGACAACGGTATCACTTGTCTCCAGGGGTGTTTTGACTGAACTATGTGGGAGGTATTTGAGGACAGCTGCTTTGATCTTGATGAACTCACAGATGTTGTTTCAGACTATGTAAACTTCTGTGTTGAGTCAGTTGTGCCTACTAAAATCTGTAAAATCTTCCCTAACAACAAGCCTTGGGTATCAAAACATCTAAAATCACTACTTGACAGGAAGAAGGCAGTTTATGCTGACTGTGATAGACAGGCTTTAAGAGATGTACAACGTGAGATCAAAAGACAGATACTGGTGGACAAGGAGGCATACAAGCAAAGGGTGGAGAGGACCATCTCCTCAGGAAACTCAAGGGTGGCCTGGCAAGGGATTAAATCCATGGCTAGTGCCCCCCACACAGGCAGGGGGAAAACCAGTGCTGACCTTGGGAGACGTGAGGGCCAGAACATGGCTAATGAACTGAATGTTTTCTTCTCAAGATTTGAATCAGACAACCTTGTGTCGGAGGTAAAACAAATGGAAGCATCATTACACATGTTTGAGAGGGTTGTTGTTAAACAGGCTGGTGTTTTGAAGTTGTACAGGGAACGTAACACACACTAAAGCCCAAGGCCAGACAAAATAAGTGAACATGTGTTCAAGTACTGTGCTGAAAAATTGGAAAATGTCTGTAAAAACACCAGCCAATCTTTGCTTGACCAGCAACACGTACCAGTATTGTGGAAAAACTCAATTATACCAATTCCTAAAGCACCTAATCCCTCTGTGCTGAATGACTACTGACCTGTTGCCTTGACATTCTTAGTAATGAAATGTCTTGAGACACTTGTGAAAAGTCATCATATTCTCAGCGTCACCCAGAAGTTCATAGGCAAACTGAAATGGGTCGATCAGCCCAGCAGAGGAGTTGATGATGCCATTCTTACTCTCCTCAACTTGGTCTACAGACATTTAGAAGGTGCCAAATCCCATGTCAGGGTTTTGTTTGTTGACTTTTCTTCTGCCTTCAACACAATCCAGCCTTACATTCTGGCACAGAGACTCATTTGGGAATTCTCCTTAGATGGGGGGGCTGGTTTTGTGGCTGTTGGACTTCCTGAGCCAACCCTCACAGCGGGTCAAAATATATCCCCCACGTGTCGGACATGCGCAACACCAACACAGGCTCTCCTCAGGAATGTGTTTTGTCCCCACTTCTGTACATCTTGTACACTAATAGCTGTACTAGTTCCCATCCCGACAGACGCCTCGATAAGTTCGCTGATGACCCTGCCTTGATCAGCCTGTTGCATGATGATGAGGAACACCATGGCCCGGTCCTAGATGACTTTGTAGAGTTGTGTGACCAATCACACTTGGTCCTCAATACCAATAAGACCAAAGAGATGTGCATAGACTTCAGGAAGCATACAACACCTACCTCTGCAACATCTATCAGAGGTCAGAACATAGAGATTGTAGAGGTATACAAATACCTGGGTGTCTTCTTGGACAATAAGCTTCAGTGGAGTAAATGTACAGACCTGATCTACAAAAAGAGCCAAAAGAGACTGTACTTTCTCAGACCTGGGATCTTTTAATGTAGACTACTATACTGACAATGTTTTACAAGTCATTCATTGAGAGTATTTTAACTTTTTGTATTGTTTGTTGGTTTGGCAATTCCACTATCAGCCAGAGAAATATGCTGAGAAGGATTATCACCACAGCAAGCAAGGTACTTGGAGTCAAACGGGCACAGGCCTGGATGAGATTTTTAAGGTCAGGGCCCAACGCAAGGCTCAAAAAATAATTTTAGACCCAAGCCACCCCCTCTACCCGGACTTTGAACTACTCCCCTCTGGGATCAGGTATAGGGCACCCCTCGGCAGGGAAAACAGAACTAGACAATTTGTGCCAGGTGTGATATCCCTCTTAAATAGCTTGGGCTAATGTTCCTATCATCCCAGTAAGGCCAGCAGGCTAGTCTCTTTTTATTGGTACAGTTGAAGTCGGAAGTTTACATACACCTTAGCTAAATACATTTAAACTCAGTTTTTCACTATTCCTGACATTTAATCCTAGTAAAAATTCCCTGTCTTAGGTCAATTAGGATCACCACTATTTTAAGAATGTGAAATGTCAGAATAATAGTAGAGAATTATTTATTTCAGCTTTTATTTCTTTCATCACATTCCCAGTCGGTCAGAAGTTTGCATACACTCAATTAGTATTTGGTAGCATTGCCTTTAAATTGTTTAACTTGGATCAAATGTTTCACGTAGCATTCCACAAGCTTCACACAATAAGTTGGGTGAATTTTGGCCCATTCCGCCTGACAGAGATGGTGTAACTGAGTCAGGTTTGTAGGCCTCCTTGCTCGCACACGCTTTTTCAGTTCTGCCCACACATTTTCTATAAGATTGAGGTCAGGGCTTTGTTGTCCTTAAGCCATTTTGCCACAACTTTTGGAAGTATGCTTGGGGTCATTGTCCATTTGGAAGACCCATTTGCAGCCAAGCTTTAACTTTCTGACTGTCTTGAAATGTTGCTTCAATATATCCACATAATTTTCCTCCCTCATGATGCCATCTATTTTGTGAAGTGCACCAGTCCCTCTTGCAGCAAAGCACCCCCACAACATGATCCTGTCACCCCCGTGCTTCACGGTTGGGATGGTGTTCTTCGGCTTGCAAGCATCCCCCTTTTCCTCCAAACATAACGATGGTCATTATCGCCAAACAGATCTATTTTTGTTTCATCGGACCAGAGAACATTTCTCCAAAAAGTACGATCTTTGTCCCCATGTGCAGTGGCAACCCGTAGTCTGGCTTTTTTATGGCGGTTTTGGAGCAGTGGCTTCTTCCTTGCTGAGTGGCCTTTCAGGTTATGTCGATATAGGACTCGTTTTACTGTGGATATAGATACCTTTGTACCTGTTTCCTCCAGCTTCTTCACAAGGTCCTTTGCTGTTCTGGGATTGATTTGCACTTTTCGCACCAAAGTACGTTCATCTCTAGGAGACAGAACGTGTCTCCTTCCTGAACGGTATGACGGCTGCGTGGTCCCATGGTGTTTATACTTGCGTACTATTGTTTGTACAGATGAACGTGGTACCTTCAGGCGTTTGGAAATTGGTCCCAAGGATGAACCAGACTTGTGAAGGTCTACAATTTTTTTTCTGAGGTCTTGGCTGATTTATTTTCATTTTCCCATGATGTCAAGCAAAGAGGCACTGAGTTTGAAGGTAGGCCTTGAAATGCATCCGCAGGTACACCTCCAATTGACTCAAATGATGTCAATTAGCCAATCAGAAGCTTCTAAAGCCATGACATACATTTCGGGAATTTTCCAAACTGTTTAAAGGCACAGTCAATTTAGTGTATGTAAACTTCTGACCCACTGGAATTGTGATAGTGAGAATCTGTCCGTAAACAATTTTTGGAAAAATGACTTGTGTCATGCACAAAGTAGATGTCCTAACCGATTTACCAAAACTGTAGTTTGTTAACAACAAATTTGTGGAGTGGTTGAAAAACAAGATTTAATGACTCCAACCTAAGTGTATGTGAACTTCCGACTTCAACGGTATGTAACTGTTATCAAAGTTGTTTTTGTTATTTAAACGCCACTTTAAACATGTACATGACACTGCAACAAAATTTCCCCATGGGGACAATAACGTCAGTAAAGTTAACGACATCTATCTCCTGTGACACTCCACAGGGGGAAGTTTGGCCAGGTGTTCAAACTGACTCACAAGGAGACGGGCCGTGTGTGTGCCGGAAAGTTCTACAAGGGCCGGCGGGCCAAGGAGAGGGAGGCGGCCCGTAAAGAGATAGAGCTGATGAACTTCCTGCACCACCCCAAACTGGTCCAGTGTCTGGGGGCCTATGATCTCAAGCCAGAGATGGTCATGGTCATGGAGTTGTAAGTATAGAATCTAGACAACAACCATTGACCACAATGCATGGCAGTGGAAGCCATAGAGCCCTGTAGAAGTAAATGCATGACGTCCGCTGTCACTAATGTGAATGGAATTGAATCAAATTGAAAATACAACCTTGATCCTGTGATTGTTTGTGTGCAGCATTGCCGGAGGTGAGCTGTTTGAGCGTATAGTGGACGACAGCTTTGTGCACACGGAGCCAGCCAGTGTGCGCTACATGCAACAGATCGTGGAGGGGATCGGCTACATGCACCAGCAGAACGTCATCCACCTGGACCTGAAGCCTGAAAACATAGTGTGTGTTGACCACACTGGCACGCGCATTAAGATCATCGACTTTGGCCTGGCCAGCAAGCTGGGTGAGTGTGGGGCTGGCTGAGGGACAGAGCCAAGGGTGTTGAATGGTGCTGCAGGTTTTGGAAACATTGTTGGTTTGCATTGCAACACCTGGGAAATGAATGATGTCTGCCTCTGTGTTCACTGTGATATATGGGTGTGTCTTAAATGGTACCCTATTACCTATATAGGGAATAACTTTTGATCAGGGCCCATAGGGGCTGTGTTTAAAAAGGCCCTGGTCAAAATTAGTGCACTATGTAGGGAATAGGGTGTCATTTGGGATGCATCCTCATTACCCTGAGGTGTTGTCTGCCCTCCAGACCCCTCCACTCCCCTGAAGGTGATGCACGGGACACCAGAGTTTGTGGCTCCAGAGGTGATTGGCTATGAGCCTGTTAGCTTAGCTACAGACATGTGGAGCATTGGAGTCATCTGCTATATATTGTGAGTACTAAGGCAATATTCTGTTTAATTCATTCTCAGTTAGAGACATTCTTCTCTGCCTACAACAGGGCTTGACAAAATTGAGCTTTTCTGCCATCTAGTGGCCATACATTGCTATTGCTGATATATCAAGTTCAAATGTGTCTGCGTGCGTGTGTGTGTGTTCAGACTGAGTGGTGAGTCTCCCTTCCAGGGTAACAGTGAGGCAGAGACCCTGGCCTTGGTGACTGGTGCTCAGTGGGAGTTTGACGAGGAGAGCTTCGAAGAGATCACTGACCAGGCCAAAGACTTCATCAGCTCTCTGCTCAACAAGGAACCAAGGTCTGGGACAACACCATATTCCATATACCTGTACCAATATATATATATGTGTGTGTGTGTCTCTGAGTGACTGTCTATGGATGAGCCTAGCCCTGTCTGTCCTCTAACCCTCTCTGTCTGTCCTCTAACCCTCTCTCTGTCATCTAACCCTCTCTGTCTGTCCCTACCCAGGCGCAGGATATCCTGTGAGGAGGCTCTGGTCCACTCCTGGATAGCTGAGCCCATCTCATCAGACCCCAGCACCACCAAGTGTCTCTCCAAGGAGAAGATGAAGAGGTACCTCGCCAAGCAGAAGTGGAAGGTAGGTAGTGGGTTCCCCACCAGGAGGACACTTTGTATTTTACTACATTTCAGTTCTTTAATTATTTAATCATCCCCCAGTTGGTGTGAAACTGACTGAAGCCTCTCTGTGTATCTCCTGTAGAAAACGGGGAAAGCCCTGCTGGCGCTAAAGAGGATGGCTCTGCTGTCTAAAGCCGATGGGCCTGGCACTGCCACCACCCCTGCAGAAGGTGAGACCTCCCTCCATACTTCCAAAACCTGCCATACTCAATACAAACCATGTCAGTTTCTCATAACCCTACCTTTCCTCATGTGATATACAGGGGTGCAACTTTTCATTCGGAAATTGCATTTTTGTCCCCCCCACAGTTTTATAGTTGGAGTGTGATACAAAACCAGCGGTGTGCTTTAGGACCACGCGGACCCACTTCTAAAACCAAAGTTGCGCCCCTAGTGATATGACCCTGTTAGACCTGTCAACCAGATGAGCGCTACGCATACCATTGGTAGACTTGTCCTCAGTCTGGCTGACCAGGCTATGACTGATGTGAGCCTTGACCCTGTGTCTGACCCCTGACAGACAGCCCCCTGAGTCGTGAGGCAGAGCAGGCCCTGCAGTCTCTAGAGGTCAAACTCCGGGGGGGGCCCCAGTTCTCCCTGACCCTAACGGACCAGACTGCCTCCCAGGGCTCCACCGCCCGCCTCTCCTGTCACCTCACAGGTACCTACCTATACACTGCATTACACTACAAACAGTTTCCATCTCAATCGCTTTAGTAGACATGTTTGGTTGACCGAATTACACCTTTTCACTGAGTTTCAGCTGGTGCTTGTAAAGATATGAAATGCTTTGTTTTAAAGTTGGGCATTGATTAAGAGCAATCATGCCTAACTAAGTCCCTTGCTCAAGGCCACACAGCTGCATCCTGCTGTGTAATACATGTTAAGCTTTTCAAGTGTGTAACTGTTACATTCCATTTTCCTGCTCTCTTGTCATTGGATGTTTCCTCTCTCTCACCCCTCTGACCTTTCCTTTCAGGGTATCCTGACCCAGAGGTGGTGTGGTTGAGGGGGGAGGAGCCTCTGGAGGAGTCATCCCGGGTGCAGATAGAGTATGAAGAGGATGGGCTCTGCACCCTGGTCCTGGCCCAAGTTGGGCCAGAGGACTCGGATGTTTACACCTGCAGGGCCACCAACGACCAGGGGAAGGCACTGTGTTCAGCCAAACTCATAGTAAAGGAATAGGTTTGTTCAGACCTGTGAATAGCAGAAATTCAGACGCCCATGTTTGTGAAATGTCTTTCAAACGTTCCAGAAAATGTAGTATAGCGCTTGAACCACTAAACTCTGTACATTACGGCTCTTGTGAAACAACTCTTTGATTTCAGATTGAAAACCTAAGTCTTACTAGTTATTTTGGACATGCGTACGGGTTTGAAAATAATAATCCTGTGAATTAATATTACTGTGAATAGAGTAAGTGTCTTAATAATAAAGGAATCTTTTTGCACCAAGTATGGTTGTTAAACATTTGCCAGATGTAAGTTTAATGTGCATGTATTGTAACTGCTATGAATTTTGAATAATTTATTTTTGTCAGTGAACCGTTACTGTACAAACATTTTATAGTTGCCTCTAAGACCAATGGCTTTTTATTTTTACAGACAGGAAGCATATAATTCCACAGCATTACAACCCCACTGTGTGCTACAGATGACTATTTTATGTCTACTAATTTAAGGGCTGGATTCAATCCATATCGGTGAAAATCTGCTTGAGCGTGCTTGAAATTTAAACGTAATTTCCAATTGAGCCGGTTTGCTGTAAATGCAGTTGACATTGACATTTAAAGGCAATCGGGCTACAATGCGGAACTTCTGCGATACGGATTGAATACAACCCTTATATAAAAATACAGTAATTTCAACCATTTAGCTGTTGAAATGTGTTCCATGTTTACATGGGGAAGAGCAGGAAGCCGCTGAAGGTGTTGTAGTTCATGATGTCATCATGGACCATCCTGCTAGCCTGTAACTCAACATAGACATTATCTCCCACCTCCAGAGGAATGACCACTGCGTTGCTGCCACTGTCATGGGCATCGGTTCCTACAGTGTCCCAGACAGACACCAGCCTCTGGCCATTCTTTGTCAAACACACCACAGAATTAGGGGGGACATTCAAGTTGTTCATCATCGTGAAATGGAAGTAGTACATTCCTTTGACCGTGGCAGTGAAGATACCTGTAGGGACATAGCATTTAGTTTCTAAACACAGCACCACACAACATGATGCAACACACAAACAGACAATATCTAGTACCTGTGGCAGGGTTGTAGGAGCTGCCCGTGTTGGAGAAGACCTTCTTGTACTGCAGGGGAATGGGAGTGGTGAAAGGTCCCGTGTTCCCAGCGGCATCGCCTGTCTCCCGGAGAGTTGCGGAGAAGGCCACCTTAGGCCGGCCTGGGAGAGATACAGGATGGATGAGATTATATTGAACTGTCAGTTGTCATAATGTATTCAAAGATCAGAGGCTGTTAGAAAGTTAAATATAGGATAATCCCTATAATAGACAGAGAAGCAATTGGTGGATAGGAGGTTGGTGACACGTGAAAAGCGCCATATTACCTCCAGTTAGTCTCTTCAGCTCCTCCACTTCATTCTCACTGGTTTGTAACCGGGTCTCCATGAGTCTCAGGTTATCCCCCATAGTTCCCAGTTTCTCCCCCATGGCTCCTAGTTTCTCTCCTATAGATGTCAGTTCTTTCATCAGAGAGCAAGAGACCTCGTAGTCTCCTTGTGTCCCAGACAGACAGCAGCATAGTGCCAGCAAAAAGACTGCAATACCCTTCATTCTCAAAGCCTTCTGAAACCTTTCCTGCAACATCATTTTGTATTGTTTCTCAGCCCAGTCTTCCTCTTTATATTGTGCACTTGTCAAATATTGCACAAGACGCTGGAAAGTTTTGGGTGGT
Source organism: Salvelinus alpinus (assembly GCF_045679555.1). Classification (NCBI taxonomy): domain Eukaryota; kingdom Metazoa; phylum Chordata; class Actinopteri; order Salmoniformes; family Salmonidae; genus Salvelinus; species Salvelinus alpinus. Next base: position 48,599,560 of record NC_092086.1, read on the forward strand.
AAACAGAGAGGGAAAATACAGACTTGCGCAAAACGACAAATAAATGGACCTGCTTTGGAAACAAATAGAGTGGAGAGGCAATGAAGTTACAAACAGAAGCTTAAAGACAGCAGGGCATTTATTAAAGGTCACTTACAAAAGGTAAACGTGTTTAGCTTATAACAATCATAAACCATGCAGCCCTCTATGCTTTATGTGGCCCCATGACCTCTGCCTCTCCCTAAATGACTGTTCTTCCATAATGATACATGGGAAACACTTATTTCAGATCTGAAACCCCTGTCCACAACTAACTTTTATGTTGAATGTATGATTGAAATGAAGACCCGGTCAATTGCAGTGGTGTAAAGTACTTAAGTAAAAATACTTGAATGTACTACTTAAGTAGTTTTATGGGGTATCTGTACTTAACTATTTACATTTTTTACTACTTTTACTTTTACTTCACTACATCCCTGAAGAAAATAATGTACTTTTTACTCCATACATTTTCCCTGACACCCAAAATTACTTGTTACATTTTGACAGGAAGATGGTCGAATTCGTTCACTTATCAAGAGAAAATCCCTGGTCATCGCTATTGCCTCTGATCTGGCAGACTCACGAAACACAAATACTTTTTTTTGTAAATTATGTCTGAGTGTTGGAGTGTGACCCTGGCTATCCATAAATAAAATATATATATTTTTAAATAGTGCAGTCTGGTTTGCTTAATATAAGGAATTTGAAAGGATTTATGACTTTTACTTTTGATACTTAAGTATATTTATAACCAAATACTTTTAGACTTTTACTCAAGTAGTATTTTACTGGGTGACTTTCCCTTTTACTTGAGTCGTTTTCTATTAAGGTATCTTTACTTTGACTCAAGTATGACAATTCAGTACTTTTTCCACCACTGGTCAATTGAAACTCATATGATTACAGGACATTATTTTATTTCTATGTGTCACTTATTTACATACACATTAAATGTGTCTAACAGGGTCTTTTTAAATGGAGTTTACTTTGTCAGTGTCTTGGAAAATCCATTTTGAAATGCATGTATCTTCCTTTCAAATGTACCTCACCATGATCAATATAATAGCCAGTTCACTTAGGGGCAATTCAGACTTGAGTTATGGCACTTAGGAGAAGGACTACTCTGCACATACTAAGAGTAAGTATCTGAGTAGTAAAGGAATGTTTTTTCATGAATGGTTAAAAGTTTATTGACAGATGTAAGTTCATGTACATATAGTAAAAGTTATTAAATTTTTTCACTTCAGTGAAGCATTACCGTACAAAAATGTTCAGTTACATCTAGGATCAATATATTTTGTATTTATTTATACAGTTACATGTCCACCTGATGACAACATACTCTTATACATTATTGCACTGCATTATAACCCCACAGTGTGCTATGAAGCACAGATTACTATTTTATGTCTACTAAAGAAAATACAGTAATTTCAACCATTTATCTGTTGAAATGTGTTCCATGTTTACATGGGGAAGAGCAGGAAGCCGCTAAAGGTGTTGTAGTTCATGCCATCATCATAAACCAGCCTGCTAGCCTGTAACTCAACATAGACATTATCTCCCACCTCCAGAGGAATGACCACTGCGTTGCTGCCACTGTCATGGGCATCGGTTCCTACAGTGTCCCAGACAGACACCAGCCTCTGGCCATTCTTTGTCAAACACACCACAGAATTAGGCGGGGCATTCAAGTTGTTCATCATCGAGAAATGTAAGTAGTACATTCCTTTGACCGTGGCAGTGAAGATACCTGTAGGGACATAGCATTTAGTTTCTAAACACAGCACCACACAACATGATGCAACACACAAACAGACAACATCTAGTACCTGTGGCAGGGTTGTAGGAGCTGCCCGTGTTGGAGAAGACCTTCTTGTACTGCAGGGGAATGGGAGTGGTGAAAGGTCCAGTGTTCCCAGCGGCATCGCCTGTCTCCCGGAGAGTTGCGGAGAAGGCCACCTTAGGCCGGCCTGGGAGAGATACAGGATGGATGAGATTATATTGAACTGTCAGTTGTCATAATGTATTCAAAGATCAGAGGCTGTTAGAAAGTTAAATATAGGATAATCCCTATAATAGACAGAGAAGCAATGGGTGGCTAGGAGGTTGGTGACACGTGAAAAGCGCCATATTACCTCCAGTTAGTCTCTTCAGCTCCTCCACTTCATTCTCACTGGTTTGTAACCGGGTCTCCATGAGTCTCAGGTTATCCCCCATAGTTCCCAGTTTCTCCCCCATGGCTCCTAGTTTCTCTCCTATAGATGTCAGTTCTTTCATCAGAGAGCAAGTGTCAGATGGGCAGCATGCTTTCTGGTCCTCGTGGTCTCCTTGTGTCCCAGACAGACAGCAGCATAGTGCCAGCAAAAAGACTGCAATACCCTTCATTCTCAAACTCATGTTCTTCTGAAACTTTTCCTGCAGTACGGTTCTGCATTTTTTCTCAGTCTTCCTCTTTATAAATATGCCATCAGGAAGTAGGAACTATTTATCTGAGAAGTGCTGAACACACTTTCCTTTGCCCTTGCAAGGGGCAAAGGGTAAAGGAAATGTAGAGGGACTCATAGAGGAAGATAGTTCAGCTCTCAGTTAAAATGGAAAAAGGTCAAAGTATTTCTTTCCTGGATATTTATGTCATTCTTTCTGCATTGGATATCTTTGGTAAAATCATTTTAGGAGATGCACCTTTTATGGTGCATACGATAATTATAGCATCAACAAATAGCAAATACATATAAAAGAGGGTTAACCATGTTAGGGTGTTTTGATAGTTGTAGTTAGTATTTATTGGGCCATTGTGTAAAGATTGATTGAAATAACTTTTCATTTAGATAAGTTGTATGTTTTGATGGAAGTAGTTGATTTTGTGTCATGTATTTAATGTTTTGATGGAAGTAGTTGATTTTGTGTCAGGTATTTCATGTTTTGATTCTTAATGCATTTAATGCACCATGCAACATTATGTCCACTAGAGAGCAGCCTTTTCATTGGAGGAAGAGAAGTCAATGTGGGGCTTTTTCATTGGCTTGACATGACATATTGGTTGAGAAAAGTGCATTCTAACAGTACATTACTGTACTTGATGCTGTAGAACTACATAATGTTCTTGGAACCAGTTATGAGAGGATGAATGGGTAAGGCTTCCACAACATTTATTTTGGTCAGGTACACATGTTGGGAGGAGACAGTTATTCTTTTTTATCCATTTTGAATTCAGATTGTAACAACAAAACATGGAATAAGTCAAGGGGTATGAATACTTTCTGAAGGCACTCTAAATAGGGCACAATTTCCATATTGATACAGGATGTCTAAAAAGTGTCCGGTCAGTTTAAACCAGTTGGGTTGTGGAGACGACATACACTATGACCTTCCTTGCCTCATATGCAACTTCACAGCTTTTTAAAATATGCGGCTGGGCCATGTCTCATCTTTTGTCTACGTTCTTTTACGTGGAGGAGTATCCCACCATTCGGGTGTGTTAAATTAATACCTTGCTAATTATATAAAGACACTGGGGTAGGGAGGGTGTGATGCTTGTGATAAACCTGAGCTAGGAGCAGCTGAGAGTGACTGAGGCACTGGTCTGGCTCACTACCAGCCTGGGTGTCCATGTCTCTGCCAGCTGACATGGAGGGTAGACCTAGCACTACAGGGGGCCGGTCCGTGGCATTCCTAAATCACAAGCAGTAGACTCACTGATATCAAGTTGAATTACTTTTTCCAAGGACTAAAAAAAATACAAACTAAGAGTATAACCTTCAGTTACCCCCAGAGCACTTTCTCAACTGAAAAATAACCCAACTGCCAAGGAAAGCCAGTATCCACAACAGCAGAAAGCCTTTTCTGAAAATGTTCCTAAATCTTGATTGGCTGTGGTTTAACAGTGAGGAAGCAGGAGGGAGGAGTTGACCCTGCCTTCAGGTCTTTTGTGTTGTGTTCCTTCCTGGCTCTTACACAACTAATCCTCAAGTCATGTGCCTTCCTGGAACTGTCCTGATGGAACAGAACATTGGTAGACAGTAGATCAGGTCTACTACAGGAAAACGTTCTGTTACTGGAGCTGAGTTGTTCTTTTGGCTGTTGAAACAATGCTTTCTACACATCTGTGATCCTACCAACGTCTTGACAATGAACAGAAGACACAGTTGACAACACATACAAAATAAATGCATGAGGTACAAAGAGTATCAAAATGAGCTTTATTTAATTTTCCATTCAGACATTTTTTTTTTATTGTATTAGTGCCAGGAAGAAAAAGCTGACCTCTCAGATGTTTTTGAACACCGCAAAGGAGTCACTTGGTCACTTCATCTTCTGTAACTTAAATAAAAAGAAGGTCCCTTTCAAACATGAACATTTGACAACAAACATCCACTTCCATCCCAAATAAAAATAGCATGTACATTCAAGTAAATAAATTAAAGTTTCTGTAATACAAATAAATAGGTGCTTTTGTGTACATAAGAACAAAATCCAAAATAGAAGACCCAGTCTCCTGCACAAGACATGGTGAAATGGAGTTGTGAGGGTTTCAGGTGGGGATGGTGGTAGGGAGTGGGTCTTATTTCAGTCCGTGTCAGTGAGTGGGGGTCTTCTCATGCTGCTCGCCTTCCCGCTGGCGCCTCCTGGAAGGGGGCGTGGTGGCCCCTGTATAGTTTGGCTGCCCGCGACTCAAAGGCGTTCACCATCTGCTTCACCACCTCGTCAAAGAACAGGGTGGCCAGCTGGGAGTGCAGCAGAGACCTGAACTCGAAGGATACCTGAAGAGTGAAGGGGAGAAAATAAGTACTCAAATTCCATAACCATGCTGCTGACACAAGTGTCCCTATCCATCTGAGGAATATTGTTTCCTTCGAGGACAGTCCTCAGATCGAAACGAGGGACCACCATCTGTATTCCCGATTTAATGGCTGGCAAACAGACGGAATGAACTCATTCCATTCCGCACTATTCATTATTCCTGCCAAGTCATCCTAAGGCCTTAATGAGCCTGTCCAAACGACAGTCTGTCCTCCATCTCCAAAACCCCTCACGCCATTTCCACTACAGGTAACCTGGCACAATATTTGGGTCACAAAGTTCCTGACAGGGAGTAGAGAGGGAGAGATATCGCTATGACCTCTGGCCAGCTATGTGAAGAGGCTAGGAACACTAACAACTGTACTGGATATAAATAAAGCCTAAATTGGCTTTACTCAACCTCTTCCTTCCAAAAAGTATCTATAGAGGTTGAAGAGAAATGCAAGGCCTGGTGTAAAACTAGCCCCCTGGCAGGCAACTTGATCTCAAGCCCTAAAGTTCATTAGTAATCACTTATGTTTGTGTGAGTAGACCTATGTAACATTAATAAATGTTAACTACACTAAGACGGTGTACTTCAGTGGGCTATTATCTAACCTTGCTGACTTTCATTTGGTGTCAGGCTGACACCAAATGAAAGTGAACTGTTCTGGTGGACGAAATGGTGGTACTCACGTGGAAGTCGATGTTGCAGGAGTCTGGTTGGTCCTCGGCTGCAGGGGCAAACCTCCATATCGTCTCCAGGTGGCTGAAGAGGGATCCGTCTGTACACACGGCCTGGGAGACAACATGCACACTCCTCATTACACACTGCTCTTGTCCAGAACATGGCCCCAGATAAAGCCTCTCTAATCCTTGCTCTATGGACGTAGGAGCACAATGTTAGCAGCTAGGTGATCAAAAAATACAACTTAGTATTTATCCCCTAGGAGTATCTAATCAATGTATTAGATGATTTAACCAATTCATCCGGTCCCATAGTACATTTGAATCCCACAAGTTACAGTACTGAAATTCCAGATGATATGTCTTCAAAGTATTCACACCTCTTGACTGTTTCCACATTTTGTTGTGTTACAGCCTGAATTTAAAATGGATTACATTGGGATTGTGTCACTGGCCAACAAACAATACCCCATAATGTCAAAGTAGAATTACGTTTTGTTTTTTAAATGTGTACAAATTTATAAAAACGTAAAGTTGAAATGTCTTGACCCTTTTGTCATGGCAAGCCTAAATAAATTCAGGAGTAAAAATTTTGCTAAACAAGTCACCCTGTGCCATAGTGTTTAAGGGAACCTATTGGTAGATGGGTAAAAAAAAAAATCTGACATTGAATATCCCATTGAGCATGGTGAAGTTGTTTATTACATTTTGGATGGCGTATCAATACACCCAGTCACTACAAAGATACAGGCGTCCTTCCTAACTCAGTTGCCAGAGAGGAAGAAAACCGCTCAGGGATTTCACCATGAGTCTAATGGTGACATTAAAACAGAGAGTTTAATGGCTGTGATAGGAGAAAACAGAGGATGGATCAACAACAGTGTAGTTACTCCACAATATTAACCTAATTGACAGAGTAAAAATAAGGAAGCCTGTACAAAATAAAATATTCCAAAACTTGCATCCTGTTTGCAATAAGTCACTAAAGTAAAACTGCAAACTGGCAAAGAAATTAACTTTATGTCCTGAATACAAAGTGTTATGTTTGGGGGCAAATCCAACACACGTCACTGTGTACCACTACATATTTTCAAGCATGGTGGTGGCTGCATTATGTTATGAGTATGCTTGTCATTGGCAAGGACTAGTGAGTTTTTTTAGGATAAAAATAAACAATTGACAGGCAAAATCCTACAGGAAAACCTGGTTGAGTCTACTTCCCAAAAGACAAAGAAATTCCCTGTTCAGCATGACAGTAGCATAAAACGCAAGGCCAAAGAAGACGGTGAATAATCCTGAGTGGCCGAGTTACAGTTTTGACTTAAAATCGGCTTGAAAATCTAAGGCAAAACTTGGAAATGGCTGTCTAGCAATGATCAACAACCAACTTGACATAGCTTTAAGAATTTAAAAAATAATAATGTGCAAATATTGTACAATCCAAGTGTGCAAAGCTCTTAGACTTACCCAGAAAGACTCACTGCTGTAATCACTGCCAAAGACAATCCTAACATATATTGACTTAAATAAATTATATATTTCTGTATTTCATTTTTAATAAATTTGCAAAAATATATGTTTTCACTTTGTTATTATGGGGAATTCTGTGTTGATGGGTAAGAATTATTTGTATCCATTTTGAATTCAGTGTGTAACAACAAAATGTGGAATAAGTCAAGGAGTATGAATACTTTCTAAAAGGCACTCTAAATAGGGCACAATTTCCATATTGATACAGGATGTCTACCCTCTCCTTGCTATAAACCGTGTTCTACAATGTTATCGGGGCTTACCCTGACTTGGTGGTTTGGGACAACCGTGACCTCCGAGGTGTAACGCTCCACGATGGGAGGGAACCCAATCTCCAGCTGGGCCCGGACAGCCCCGTTACTTCCCTTCACAACCCGGGACTTCTTACACCAAGGGACAAAGTGCTGGTACTGGTCCACACTGGCCACCACACTGTACATCTGCTCTGGAGTGTACCTGGATGGGGAAGGAGAGGGGGATCCATCAATAAGATGCTCATAGGACTACTCAAGTACACTTGAAACAAAAATAAGTCAGGAGTAAACATTGGCCTGTGATATAGGAAAGATACAATATGCTCCGGTCTATTTCAATCCAACCACATGTTAACTGAAGGGTTTCGAAGTTGAGAATTGGAAAGTGGGGCTTTAGAATCACCTCTGGTCAACAGGGGCTGACAAGACAGAGGGGCAGAGAGGAGTTGTGTGTGTGATGATGTCTCACCCTAGTGTGCGGCTCTCAGAGTACTCCATCCTGCGGGCAGGGATGGAGGCAGCCAGATTAATGAAGCTGCGGGAGGGTGTGGTCCGGAGGGGGGAGGACAGGGGAAGGGTGGCATGCCGTGCTGACAGGACCCCACAGCTGCCCAGGTGTCTGGGAGGAGGAGAAGAGAGAGAATATGTGTTAATCTTTGGTAAAGTACACTGGTCTTATGCTCACATAGGTTTAACCACCTGCGGTGGAGACTTTTTTGTTTGATAGTCAATGTTTCCAAACTCCAGAAGAAAATAACAGTTTTAAAGTATCATAACAAAGACGATCTACATTATTTTGTCCCAGTTTGGTGAAAATAGCTTGGTTGTGGGTTTAAATCCCAGACTTAATGAGATCAGATCAAGCCCTTGCAAAAGCTCTAGAACTTCCACTGTGTAGTAGGCCGATCTAAACTGGTTACTAAACTCAAAGACGAATTTGATGGATAAAGTAAGGCACCTGATGGTTATGAACAGAGCACGTTGACAGACTTTTTGAGAAACATACTTTTTCTAATTCTGAAGCCTAATGTACGCCAATATAGAACAAACCGTTATCAATCGCGACATGTGCATCTTGTCACTTCGCAATAGAAACTTTCTCCATTTGGAAAAATGTCATTTTTTCTTTATAATTCTTAACATGTTCAATTGTACTGCACTATATTCCAAATTTAATTGTAACCGGAAATCCAGCTTAATTTTCTCAACATCCTAGGCCTACATTTTATACAAACGTCTCATATTTAAAAAAAAATGTATGTACTTTTTTTTTTACTGCCGTTGTATTCAACCATTGTAAAAAAAATAAAAAATAAATAAAAAATAAAAAGCCACCGGCTACAGTTGGTGAATGATCAAAATAGCCTACACGCCGCCGGTTGAAGCAAACTTGCTGGAGGATCGCTTACCGGCATTTTTGCTCTTACCTGATATTTGCTCTGTTGGGATTTCCTCGTACAACTTTTGAAGAGTGTACTTCAGACATCTCAACCAGTGCCCGGAAAAGAAGAGGTGTGATTTTGTTGGCCATGCTCGATGTTTGTGGTAATGCAAATTCTCAAAATTTGAAGAGAAGCGTTAACTTCCTGCGTAGCCTGGCTTTGTCAGAGGTCTGCTATAAAATCATGTGGCACTCTGGTTGCATAAAATGGACCAATAATGTGTGGGGAGGGGGGTCTATGTCAGACAACCAATCGGAACGAAAGATATTCGTGTTATAGTCATTGAGTATTCATGTTAGATCAATCAGTCATCAAGCTGTAAATTCCCATACAGACCATTCATTATTTTGGGTAGTTTCCGTTTCGTTTCCGTTCCGTTCTATCTCTCTCTCTCTCTCTCTCTCTCGCATACACACACGCACGCACTCTCATTCAGTTGCCTACTGCAGGTATGAAAACTATATCATGCTGTGTATTACCTCATTGACTTGACATTCAGGGCGGGCGGCATCTTGCCGGGGGCTGCACGGAGCGCCGGAATGGTGACATTTGCGCGATCGGTTTTCTATTGCTCATTTGCACTTCGCGGTCAATGATATCATGTCACCGTGTGGGACTGTGGGTCAATTAACCTTATCGGAGTGGGCGCCCTGATTCTAGTTTGTGAGCTGGGCAGGCTGCTGCCTGGGAAGGTCTCCCACTCAGAAGTACGAGATGGGGAGGGGGCGGTGGTAGGTTGACCTCAGGTCTCCCCACTGGAAGCCGAAGGTATGGGAAGCAGGGGAATCTATCAAATAGCGCACCTATAACTTTGTACAGCACTAATGCAATTAGTAAAATCAGTCACACTACGAAATGCTACCAAATAAAACACAATTCATTCATAATACTGTGAATATTTAGTTTCACAGACATATTGTTGCATTTTTTTCTGGTTTGTGCGAAATCGTTAAGAATAATCTAAAAGCAGTCTGCACACCACCAAGGTGAATTGGTTTAGTCTTGACCCTTGGTTGAAAATGTTTGGGGATGGGTAATGTATTAATGCTCGAGAGCCAAATCAACACAAAAAGTTTCTATTTGTCTTTGTTACTTCTTTTTGATATTTATGAGTCTTATTTTTGTATATCTTTTTATATTTATATAGTTTTAAATGGTATCATTAATATTATATTACTAACTTCTGTGATTATTATTATTTGACCATGCTGGTCATTTATGAACATTTGAACATCTTGGCCATGTTCTGTTATAATCTCCACCTGGCACAGCCAGAAGAGGACTGGCCACCCAGGGAGCCATACAAGCTAGAACTGTCACTGGGCTAAACATAAGTAAAAGTGGCTGGGCCAACATTTTCAAGTAAAAATACAGCACAAATTCCCCCCCAACATATTTCAGTGAAAATTTGCACAATCACATTGCATAATTTAACACACAACACAGGATAAATGTGACCAGAAAACACCACAAATTTCCCTTGACAAACGAGCCCATTATTATTGCAAAGTAGTCAGCGCAAATGCTCAACTGCACAACTACACAACCGCTTACAACATAATGAAACATACAACATGTCTATCAGGTGTTTTCATTAAGCCCAAAAGAGCACAATTTTTACCAAACGAAAACAGCCACACACAATACAATACAAAGCCTTTAGGGTTATACATTGAACTGTATGGCAGGTATGAAATTACTAGCTCACTTGAATCAGCAAACATAAACTTGGCCTACCAAGGCAGGCATGAAAACATGAAATCATCATACATGGCTGTCGTAGCAATTTCCTGTATTACTAAATGAGGAGAGTTACAAACCACACACCAGTCAGAGTTATACTTAAACTTAATCTTTAATTATATGAGCTTCACCATAGCCCTTTGACTCTCAGATCAATTCAGTGTCTATAATGAATTCTGAGAGTCCCTACAGTCGAATACAAAGATCTTTTATAGCCAAGATACACCCCTCTCAACTTACATGACGAACCACAGATCTTAGGAAAACTTAACATAGGGCCTTTTACTTGAGAAAGGAGTATCCCATAGCCAGATAGCATTAGCTATAAATTATCGTTCAGTTTGGTCTCTAAGACGAGGTTCTAATCTCGTTCCTGGTACTTCATAGTACCAAAACATTACCTCATCCAAGGCATAACTCAATTGTCAACTCTATATTCTCCCATCTCAAGTAAACCCCCTCTTCTCCCCACTCCTGGACAAGCTCACTGAGGGAAGTGACTTGTGCACAGACATTGTGGAGCCAAGAGATAATTGGTACCCCCTTAATCACGCCATCCCTTCACATAGTTTAACAGATACATTCACATATGAAGACAATGTTCCATTCTGACCTCTCCTTTTCTGATATTCTGCATATTACCAGAGACATGTAAAAGACAAGCCTGACCTCTCCCCTCTCTGGGCTCCAAGTGTCTGAGGCCTAGCTGAGAAGGGAAAAGTGCAACTGTCAACAGTATAGTCCAAAGGGAGACATTCTAATGACAAGTATCTCACATAAGCATATTATGTAAATAAAACGTCTTCTATGTTACCCAACTAATTCTGATTCATTCTCCTCATGGCCTAATATCGGGTATGAATTGTCACAACCTGATCTGTTTCACCTGTCCTTGTGCTTGTCTCCACTCCCTTCCAGGTGTCGGCCATCTTTATCATTATCCCCTGTGTTTTCTGTCTGTCTGTGCAAGTTCGTCTTGTTTGTCAAGTCAACCAGTGTTTCTCTCAGCTCCTCCTTTTCCCAAGTCTCAAATTTTTCTCATCCTCCTGGTTTTGACCCTTGCCTGACCTGCCTCTGAGCCCGCCTGCCTGACCACTCTGACTGCCCCTGACACCGAGGCCGCCTGCCTGACCACTCTGCATGCCCCTGACCCTGAGCCTGCCTGCCATCCTGTACCTTTGCCTCCTCTGGATTACTGACCCCTGCCTGCTCTTGACCTGTCTTTTTCCTGCCCCTGTTGGATTATTAAGCTGTTGTTTATTTGACGTTGTCTACATCTGGGTCTTACCTTCAAACCTGATAGTACGAACTGGCCATGACTGACCCAGCAGACCCGGACCAGCTGCGCAACACCATCTCCTCCCAAGGAGACACCATCGGTTGGCACAAAGAATTGCTTCGTGGCCTTGTGGAGGGGGTCCAAACGTTGGCTGAACGTCATGACCGGGCTTTGGACATTTTGCTGGCGCAATTCTGAGGGTTGTCTGGGAGGCAGCCTACCACGGTGGTAACCCCACAGCCCCTTTGTAACTCGACTGTGAGCAGCGCCGTCTCATCAGTCACTCCAGCTTCTCGGCAGCCCCGCTTACCTCCCCTGGAACACTTCAATGGAGAGTCGAGCACCTGTCGGGCGTTTCTAGCTCAGTGTGCCCTCATCTTCGAGCTTCAGCCCTCCTCCTTCCCCCCAGATCACTCCAAGATAGCCTACCTCATCACCCTGATGTCAGGGAGGGCTCTCATCTGGGCTACTACTGTATGGGAACAACAGCCGGCCATATGCGTTGGCCTGGAGGGGTTCGTGGGAGAGGTGAAGAAGGTTTTTGATGCCCCGTTCTCTGGGAGAGAAGCTGCACGTAAGCTATTCCAGCTTCGGCAGGACTCCCGCAGTGTGGCCGACTATGCGGTGGATTTCTGCACGTTGGCAGCGGAGAGTGCTTGGAACCAGGAAGCGCTGATTGATATGTTCCTACACGGCATCTCGGAGGAGTTACCTACGGATCTCGATTCCCTCATCGCTTTGACCATCCGAATTGATGGGCGATTACGGGAATGGCGGAGGGAGGGGAAATTCGATTAAGCTCGCTATTCCAGGGATTCCACCTTGCCTCCGAGTCATCCCGGAAGTCCCCGACGATCCCGTTGCCGAGAGAACCCGAGGCTTCCTGCCCTCCCCCGAGAGTCGCTGAAGACGGCTGAGTCACCGCTTCCTGAGTCTATGCAACTAGGCAGAGCTGAGCTGTTGCCAGCGGAACGGCAACACAGGATCAACACAAAGAGTTGTCTGTATTGCGGGACTTTGGGTCATTTTGTGGCCTCTTGTCCTTTAAAAGACCAGGCTCACTGGTAGGAGCGAGTACTCTGGTGAGCCATATGGGGAACTTTTCTGCTTCCCTTGCTCGCACCCCTTTTCATGCCATTCTGCTGTGGGGAAAGCAGTCTAAATCTCTCCGGGTCCTCATTGACTCTGGGGCCGATGAGAACTTTTTGGACGCTACCCTGGCTTCCGAGCTGAACATCCCCACTCAGCCCCTCTCCATTCACATGGATGTTAGAGAGCTGGACGGGTGCCCCTCATAATACCACTCCCATAAACCTACGGGTGTCAGGGAATCACATCGAGACTATTCAATTTCTGCTCATCAAGTCTCCTCAGATTCCCATGGATTTGGGATTCTACTGGCTCCAGTGACCACAACTGGTCTACGGGTGCCATCATGGGCTGGAGTCCGTTCTGCCACGCCCATTGTCTGAAGTCAGCGCAGCCCGCCCCGGGACGGCTTCCTGTGGGCTCGGAAGGTGCCCTGGACCTCTCCACCATCCCAGCGGAATACCAGGACCTCCGGGAGGTGTTCAGCAAGGCCCGGGCAACGTCGCTTCCGCCGCACCGACCCTATGAATGTGGGATTGACCTTCTCCCTAGCACCATACCGCCCCGGGGATGTCTGTACTCTCTGTCGGGACCAGAGACTCCCTCTTCCTCTCCCACTGGCGCAGGGTTCTTCTTCATGGAGAAACAAGACCCTGTGCCCGTGTATTGACTACCGGGGACACAATGACGTTACGGTTAATAACCGTTACCCACTATCACTCATTTCCTCGGCCTTCGAGCTGCTCCAGGGGGCCACTGTGTTTTCCAAGCTGGATATACGGAACACCTACCACCTGGTGCGGACACGAGATGGGGACGAGTGGAAGACTGCCTTCAACATGGCCAGCGGCCACTACGAGTATCTGGTCATGCCTTTTGGCCTCACCAACGCCCCTGCCGTGTTCCAGGCTCTGGTAAATGATGTTCGCCGTGACAAAATCCCCATCTGTGGCTTTTTGAAAAGTTTACATAACTCATGACTAGCTATTGCAGGAGGGGGGGGGGGGGGGGGTGTGGTACCATATGATTGCGAAACAACATTAGATCCCAGGAACCTCCTATGCACGGGTGGGCCAGTGTTCAATCTCTGAACCTCTGCTCAGACTGGCCCTTCCCTGGCTTTGCCTCAAATTCCAGTGCAGTGTCCTCAACACTGTCATAGTGATGCTCTTGTGGAGAGTCAAAGTCCAAATCCACCATCCATGATGTGGGTGGGTGTTTCATGACGGTGGGGATAACTGAGACAGGAAGACGACATGTCTGGTTATGATGCAAACCTGGACTTTGGGACACTGCCTGGTACACTATCTCCAACTGTGGGTTCAAACAAACTCAGGGCAACTTGCAAATGATAGCAGGTTGACATGGGTCACATTACATGACCTACTGTACTGCAGGCTAGAAAAAACATCCATATTGGTATTACCAAATGCAACATTGCTTTAACCCACTATTTGATTAAAATAATTGTGGCTATGCTGTGTGTTGACCTCCCACATTAATTCATGTCCTATAGCTTAGGCTACTATAAGGCCAGCTATACAACTGTTAGGTAATTCATAATTAAATGGTTAGTGGTAACATAGCCATAAGTGGAAGAATTAGGTCACATACAGGATCATCAGGCCACTATTAGGCCAGCTTACCAAACAGCGATCAGAGATGGCATATACTGTACATATACATAACTCAGAGGCTAGCTCGCTCTGTGCTGTAATGGTAGGTTCTTAGACTAGCATTTTGGCTCTTGGGTGTTAGAGCCTCACACTCACACTGTACTTTACATAACCCACAGAGCGTAAAATAAGACCTAGTTTGCTCTGTTGAGAGTGGAGACATTTTGTGTCAGCTTTTTGTGCCAGTTTGGGATGGAACGAAACAGGAGCCTCATGTGAGAGATATATTTGTCTTTAACTTTTTTCATAGGCTTTTAGAATTACAGTGTACCTCATTGTTTTCATTAGACTCAAATTCAAAGTAAAAAACAACAACAATTTGACCATTGTCCGCAACGATATATGGCCTTCACAAAGGAGACAAAACAAACCACCACTTACAGTGACGTCTTTACGCTTTAGAGACATTATCATCAGTCCCCTTGCTGTATGTTTTACGTAGTTGTGACAATTATTTAACTTTATAGGCTTACCCCTCATTCAAATCAGGATCTGTATCAACAAGCCAACACGATGGATAGGATTACAGTATATGCCACCTGGTGGCCAAAATTAAAAACATCTGTCGACTCATGTTGGATCATGTGAGAAACACTCATATTTACAGTAAATCACTGAGTAACACAGCTTATGACACATAAACAGGTTAAACAAGGGTGTTGATGAGTAGCTTGTATGCGGTCTCTTGGAGGTTGAAATCTCCTCCTTCAAACTGAAATAATTGTCATCAGTTTTCGTGAGTCACAACATGGACCTTAACCAGAACCACAGAGACTGAAATGTACCTCGTTGGGAACAGAACATTATGTGTGTGTGTGTGTGTGTGTGTGTGTGTGTGTGTGTGTGTGTGTGTGTGTGTGTGTGTGTGTGTGTGTGTGTGTGTGTGTGTGTGTGTGTGTGTGTGTGTGTGTGTGTGTGTGTGTGTGTGTGTGTGTGTACGCGCGCGCAGACGTTCATATGCTTTGTTTTGTTCAGCTGTTTGTCACTTTGTAGCAATGTTTCGAGAGGAAGGCCTGAAAACCTCTTCTGTTTTTCCTCTGGGTTAGAGGTATTTCAAACATGTCCATGAAACAGGTCACAGAGCTAGAAAATCACATGAGGGAGAGAGTCTGTACATAGTTCAATGTCAGAACATTGTGAACTGGCAGGGAAAACATACTGTGTTGGGGAGAAGTGAACTACACTTAGTTCAAGTAGTTCAAACTACATTTTGCAGTAGCTTGGTGGTAGTTGAACTTAATTAAACTATTGGTAGTGTTATTGACTGCTTTTTAGCATGTGGTGGTGTAGCAACTTTAACTACTGGAACTACACACTACTTCTTTTGCAAAAATAAAATGATATATGGGTGAAGTAGGCAAGAATTTCCTTTGTTTTTCGACATCAGACCTGTCTAATTCTCACTTGAAACATCGTTTTGTGTTTAATACACTAAATTAGACATTCTGTTGTGACCCTAGAGTGATCTGCTCTTGCAATTTGTCATCTATGACATTTAGATATGATCATTTATCACAAAGTAGTTTGCATGTAGTGAACTACTTTTTCAAAGTAACTTTTGTTAAGTAAAATACATTTTTGTTAAGGGTGGCTTAACTTCTTCCAGTGTGAAGTAATTGTTTGCTTAACACTACTAATGATTGACACAAACAATGAAATACAAGAACAGTTTCTCTCATACGGGCAGAACATGATAAATGCCTTGCTTGTCAAACCAATCATTGTCTTGGAATGAAATCTCTCCCTGACATCGCGCTCTTCCCCATGATAATCATCAATAGAAAAAAAATGATGTTCAAAGGAAATATTGTGCAAGCGAAATGTTGGTATGTTTAGACGAGTGCCAGACAGACAGGGCCTGATAATCTGATCTGAGTCCTTGAGTTAGCCTTATCTAAAGGCCTGGCAGCTGACTGGGGGTATAGTCTGTCACAGCCGGAGTAGGGCTGGTTGAACTGAACACACACACACACAGACATGGGGGCACACACGGTGGGCACACACAGGCATACGGGCATACACACATTTGTGAGAGAGTGACCCAAGAAGTAAATTGTTGGGTGGAATAATACCCATGACAGTTTCATATCCCTGTCATGCCCTTGAGAATTTGATCACACCCATGAAACACCAGTCAGCAACAGAGGCTTGTGGGAGGGAACAGTACCAGCAATGTGTGCCATAATAAAATATATGAACCCAAACACAAATACAGTATAAGTGCAAAATATTATTATATATTTTTTTTTTTATTTAAACATCTAATCATGGAGTCGGAGGTTAAAAAAAACTAAACAAATTAAGAGTTTCATTCCAAAACGCTATATACCATTTTCATAAATGTTGGTAAATTAGCTTTTATTGTTTAGAGAAATTATAAAATAGATTGGTGTGATTTTTCACTATCTAATCATGCCATGGGGTTGCTCAATGACAGACATGAATTTGTTTAAAATCTATCTAATAATTTAATTTCAGAGAGCAGGGCAATCATTGTCCGGCAGGTAAATTTCATTTTTATAGTTGAAAAAAGGGAATTTTGTTTCAATATTTGATCTTAAAAATTACATTTAGTGGAATTCTATTGGGGAAAATATGTGTTTTTGTAATTTTCCAAACATTTTAAATTGTATTCATTTCCATGTCGGCTCTCTGGCCGGAAATGCCCTTGTCTGGCGCAAAGGATCACAATTTCAAACTCCACCAAAAAGTTTACAAATTCTAATAACTGGCAAAAATGTATATTAACTGAAAAGTATCACATGTAGTTTCTTGCAATAGCCATCTCTGACTTTAAGGAATATTTCTCTAAAAACTGTGATTTCTACAAAATGTGTCCAGAGTTTTGGTCAATTCCATCAGATTTGTCTAAAATTCTAAATGAATTAGAATTGAACAGATTCAGCTATACCATGATATTCCCTTCTTCATCTCCTGATTAACTGTAGTGTTACAAGACCACCCATGATCTGAATGTTCTCTAGTTGTGATAGATTTAATTAAACAAACAATATTGATATCACCATGGTCACAACCATAACCTGTCAACTCCATCTACATTATATATTAAGATAGAATATGAATTTTGGTTTAAATACGTAGGCTTTAGAGTCATAAAGTAACTGAGAAAAAACGAAATTAGTATTTTGTATAACACTTGAATGAAGAAGAAAAGAAGCCATAACTCTGTAAAACTTCCATTCTGTCATATTTTTGTCAAATATCAACTCTGTCAGAGTGCTGAAATGGTAGAATGGCTATATTTTGTTGTGCATTGTTAAATAAATGCTTTACTGTATGTTTACAAATGTTTGAATTTAACTTGTATTTTTAAAGATAAGAATATGTCTGTTTTGAGTTTCTGTTGTCAACTCTGTCAGTGGCTTGTCAACTCCGTCACTGATTGCTAACCCCCTTAAGATGGATTTTTTTGTAAATATTCAGGAAAAATATGTTCATCATTGTCCTGCAATATATGTCAACTATTGAAGTACAGTACTTGCTGTGCTAGACATGCTTTATAAATCTTGTTTTATGTTCTGAATTTAGAAAAACCTGCCAAATGCTAACAAAATTATCCCTGGTACATTATACAGTAGTATAAAACAAAACAAGAATACATTTGAAGATTTGTATTACATATTTGAATAATCTAAGGTTAGAATGAAACAACCAATGTCCTTAAACGCTTGTTGGACAATAAATATACAAATAAAATGCCTTTTATGGTGTCTGACTAAGTTGAGAGAAATCCAGTTAGGTGCATTTTATGAAAAAGGTTTTAGTTAGGAGGTTGTTCCTTTACGTTGTGTGGTAGCTGATACTTTGGTTAATAAACATTTATACTTCAAATGTTGTTAATATTAAGAAAAATATTTGTAAAAGAAAGAGTTGGGATTGTCCCGTCTTTCAAGAATCCCTGAGAGACACATTCACCTCACTCTCAGATAAATGAGTAGTACTGCTAGGTTTTACACAGTCAAATGTAAAAATAACTACATTTTTTATAAAGAACTGTATGAATGATACATTTGTGACATCAATATATAAAAAATATATTTTAAAAAGCATTCAATACAGTAATATAAGATGTACATATTTTACATTTTAATAATTTAGCAGATGCTCTTATCCAGGGCGACTTACAGTAAAAGTGCATTCGTCTTAAGATGGCTCGGTGAGACAACCACACATCACAGTCCAATATACAGGATACAATCATTTAATTCCATGCTAAACAATGGATATATCGAGATTTGCAAAAAAATACGCATTTTCATACACATACAATAAAATCTAAGAACAGCAATATCTTACACACACATGAAGGTACCCATTATCATTTCTGATTGGTGGATATAGAGTTTTGGAAATAAACTCTTCAAATGTATAAGAAAGTTGTGACATGATAGCAAAACCTCCACCTCGAAGTTGGTGGTTGAACACTGTGTGTAAAGAAGACGATTTTGGCTATCTATGTTGTTTGCTGAAATGATGTCCTTGTGTGTGGCTCCAATGCAAATCATGTGTATAGCCTATATACAGCCTATGTACAGTCCAAAGTTTGGACACACCAACTCAGAATAATAGTGAAGAGATCAAACTATGAAATGACACATATGGAATCATGTAGTAACAAAAAAAGTGTTAAACAAATCTAAATATATTTTATATTTGAGATTCTTCAAAGTAGCCACCCTTTGCCTTGATGACAGCTTTGCACACTCTTGGCATTCTCTCAACCAGCTTAATGAGGTAGTCACCTGGAATAGACATCAATTGACAGGTGTGCCTTGTTAAAAGTTAATTTGTGGAATTTCTTTCCTTCTTATTGTATTTGAGCCAATCAGTTGTGTTGTGACAAGTTAGGGGTGGTATACAGAAGATAGTCCTATTTGGTAAAAGACCAAGTCCATATTATGGCAAGAACAGCTCAAATAAGCAAAGAGAAACGACAATCCATCATTACTTTAAGACATGAAGGTCAGTCAATGCGGAACATTTCTAAAACTTTGAAAGTTTCTTCAAGTGCAGTCGCAAAAACCATCAAGCGCTATTATGAAACTGGCTCTCATGAGGACCGCCACAGGAAAGGAAGATCCAGAGTTACCTCTGCTGCAGAGGATAAATTCATTAGAGTTACCAGTCTCAGAAATTGCAGCCCAAATAAATGCTTCACAGAGTTCCAGTAACAGACACATCTCAACATCAACTGTTCAGAGGTGAATCAGGCCTTCATGGTCAAATTGCTGCAAAGAAACCACTGCTAAAGGACATCAATAAGAAGAAGAGATGTGCTTGAGCCAAGAACCACGAGCAATGGACATTAGACTGGTGGAAATCTGTCTTTTGGTCTGATGAGTCCAAATTTGCGATTTTTGGTTCTAACCTCCGTGTCTTTGTGAGACACAGAGTAGGTGAACGGATGATCTCCGCATGTGTGGTTCCCACCGTGAAGCATGGAGGAGGAGGTGTGATGGTGTGGGGGTGCTTTGCTGGTGACACTGTCAGTGATTAATTAAGAATTCAAGGCATACTTAACCAGCATGGCTACAACAGCAATCTGCAACGATACGCTATCCCATCTGGTTTGTGCTTAGTGAGACTATCATTTGTTTTTCAACAGAACTATGACCCAAAACACACCTCCAGGCTGTGTAAGGACTATTTGACAAAGTTGAGTGATGGAGTGCTGCATCAAATGACCTGGCCTCCACAATCACCTGACCTCAACCCAATTGAGATGGTTTGGGATGAGTTGGACAACAGAGTGAAGGAAAAGCAGCCAAAAAGTGCTCAGCGCAACTCCTTCATGACTGTTGGAAAAGCATTCCTCATGAAGCTGGTTGAGAGAATGCCAAGAGTGTGCAAAGCTGTCATCAAGGCA
Source organism: Salvelinus alpinus (assembly GCF_045679555.1). Classification (NCBI taxonomy): domain Eukaryota; kingdom Metazoa; phylum Chordata; class Actinopteri; order Salmoniformes; family Salmonidae; genus Salvelinus; species Salvelinus alpinus. Next base: position 48,619,950 of record NC_092086.1, read on the forward strand.
AAAGGTGGCTACTTTGAAGAATCTCAAGTATAAAGTATATTTTGATTTGTTTAACACCTTTTTGGTTTCTACATGATTCCATATGTGTCATTTCATAGTTTTGATGTTTTCACTATAATTATACAATGTAGAAAATAGTAAAAATAAAGAAAAACCCTTGAATGAGTAGGTGTTCTAAAAATGTTGACTGGTACTGTATGTATAAAGTAAAGGGTTATATTACATTCCATAGTTCGATGGCTATTTTTGTTCCCCTTTCCCATTGGTTGAGAAGATGATCTTGCTCATATTTCTGATGTACTGGGACCCGTCCAGTGCTGAGATCTTAGGGCTGCTGAGCGGAATGAGGGCATTGTTGGTGTAGTATCTGAATGCAGGGTTCGATGACTGGATGGCATCCAGAAATACCTGTATTGAGAGGGGTCCAGCTATTAAATCTACTCATCAGTACTACTTACACTTCCATAGAAAATCTATAAATATCTAGTATCATATACATACGTATGTACATGCAGTATGCTCTGGAGACAGGGAGGAGCACCTTATAAGATCAGCTAAATAACTAATAGATGTCAAGTAAGCAGTACCTGTACCTTCACAATATCCTCTGTGTCCTGAGCTGCGTTCTGGAACACCATCCCACAGTGTTGCAGGTACGTGTCATAGAGGCTGCGTGTGTGGGCGTCGACCTGCTGCAGCGAAGTGTCCCCTGGCTCTGCCCTCTGCAGGTTGTCCAGGAAATCCATGTTGACAGGGCCGCACTCAATAAGACTCACACTGCATGATGGTGGATTGTGTCAATCAGTACCAACACAGTGCACATCCAAAATGAAACACTAACAAAGGGATACATGAGCTGATGACCTCTGTCTGGACTCACTGGATGTTGAAGTGCTGCAGGAGAATGGCCAGACTCTCACAGGCGCCCTCTACTGCAAACTTACTGGCACAGTACACCTCATTAAAGGGGAGTCCTACAATACAATAATACACATAGATATGTGATTATCATGGCAATAAATACTAAACAAACCCCCAAATCTGACCTCAGAGCAGTGTCTAAAGGCAATTTCATTCCACTCCCCCCCCCTGTCACCCCAGCCCTGCTCTCTCTCTCTCACCCTGTAGCCCACCGATGCTGCCAGTGACCAGGATGCGTCCATGGCCCTGGGCCTTCATCCCTGGTAGGAAGGCCTGGATGGTGCTGATGGTGCCCAGGAGGTTGACCTCCAGGATCTGCCTCATGGTGGCCAGGGACTGGGCCTCGAGCGGCCCCATCAACCCCACACCAGCATTACACACTGTCAACATGAATACCACAGATAAACAGAAAGCCAGAGCACATGACATACTGTATGCTGTACACATGTAAAGAAATTGTCGTTGATGTAAAAATATGAAGGACATCTGTTTTTCTGTTTCGCACACACAACCACACACACACACACACACACACACGATATAACACTGTTACTGTAAGTCATGACTCTGGTCATACCCAGAATGTTCACCCTCTTCTCCCTGACCCTGTCCCTGGCATCCAAAATGGACCGCTGGTCAGTGATGTCCATCTGGAGGATGTCCAGGGTGTCCTTGTGCAGGCCTTTCACACAGTCCAGCAGACGCTCCTTCTTGGCAAGATTCCTCATGGTGGCATAGACTAAACAGAGTTGATATCAGTGGTCAAGGACATCAGAGACTTCGCCATCAAAGATTTACCATTAAACATGTACGAAACAAAACAGATGAAATACAGGGCTTGACATTGACATTATATTGTCACCATAGTTTCCAAAACTAGAATTTTCTGTAATTAAATTGTGACGCAGATAAACCAACCAAAACCTGTTTCTAATATGTGGATGCCGTGTAGTAAACTGGCATAAAACTCAGACAGCTTACTGCTCAAAGCACTTATGCAACAAACATATCACGTATTGTACCCACACTGTTTATTGCATGATCTTACGGCACTGAATAAAATAAACGCTTTCTGTACAGTGATGCCCTTGCAAGTCAGTAACTGCTTACCTTTGTACATTTTCGCTGGATCCGAGGCCAGCCGGACGGCCAGACTGAGGCCTATCCCCGAGGAGCATCCTGTGATCAGCACCACTGTCTGCTCCATTGGGCTGCTGGTCTACACGTCTTCTGGGTCTGGTAGCTAACAGAGAGATGAGGTCTGAGGGAAGGAGACGAGGAGATACACGGAGCAGCTCTGTAGGGCTTGATGAGGGGTGTGAGATGAGATGGTATGGGAAGAGATACAGTTTGTGTTGTTTGTTGATGCTCAAAGTCATGTTTTCACTGTCATCCCTATCACAAGGTCCCTAGAATGTAAACATGATCTCATTTCCCAGCCCAGGATGAAGTTTTGCTAGGCCAGGTGTTCCCATGAGGTCTGTCTGTGGCCATCAACCCATCACCCGAGCCCTTTCACTCCCTATTTGGTTCAAAACATTCTCTAAGACCTAAACCTTAACTGGAGTTGTGGAGCATTGAGCAAGTTGAGGAAGCTAAACTTCTAGGTATAACATTGGATGGTCACTTATCACGATCAAATCATATTGACAAAGCTGTTGTGAAGATGGGGAGGGGTATGTCTGTTCTTAACAGATGTTCTGCGTTTTTGACACCTAAACCAACTGTACTAGTTGTTCAGGCTCTGGTCTTGTCTTATCTTGTTTACTGTCCGGTAATATGGTCAAGCTGTAGCTGGCTCCCAACAGAACAGCAGGCCTTGCCCTTAACTGCACATACAGAACTAACATCAACAACATGCAGGCCAGTGTTTCCTGGTTGAGGGTTGACGAGAGATTAACTGATTCTCTTCTAGTTTTTATGAGAAATATTATTGTGATGAAAATTCCTGATTGTCTGCATAATCAAATAACATTCAGCTCAGACACCCATACATACCCCACAAGACATAACACCAGGGGTCTCTTCACAGTCCCCAAGTCCAAAATGAATTCACGGCAACACACAGTATTATACCACACCATGATCGCATGGAACTCCCTTCCATCTCCAATTACTCAAGCAAACAACAAAATTACCTTTAAAAAATAAATTAAACAACATCTCATGGAACGGCAGGGACTGTGAGGGGACAGACAGACACACACAGACACACTCTAACACACACGTTTTTTTGTTGTTGTATTGTTTGTATTCCTTTTTTGTTGTATGGTGTGTATATGGTTGTATTTAAAATGTGTGTGACTGTCCTTGTCTATCAGTCTATCAGTGTTTTGTTACTTGTCATGTTTTGTGTTTTGTTTGTGGACCCTAGGAAGAGTAGCCGCTGCTTCTGCAAAAGCTAATGGGGATCCAAACAAACAAATAAAATAAATATGACCCACTGATAGAGACTGGAGCTTTGATTTTGTCCTCATTGTCAGCCAAACTATCACATCATTTGAAAAAAAACTCCCAAACCTGAGGAAAATGATCTGGAACAATAAAGATCCCTACAGCAGTTAGTTACTTTATCCAGGAGATGGAAGCACTGTCATTATCAATGTGTGCAGCACAGGAGCCCTAGCCAGTGGGCCCTCTGGTCAGTATCTGGTCACACTCAAACCCACACTGACCACACATTCTTCTAGAATACACAGTGGACCACTAACACTCCACCTAAAACAATAATGTTGAGAACAGCCAGTGAAGAACACAAAAGGATCTTGGATAAAAGGAAGAATAGAGACATTTAGAGTATAATTAGTCTCTCGTTGGCTATACTGGCCAACTGACACCCACTATTACCAGAAATGCATTGGCTGAAATGACTACATAGCCAGTCATTTAAAGCCTGTAAACCCCTGGTAGGATAGTTATAGGGTTCGTAGTGAGTGTCATGTAGATGCTCTTTGTTTTGGAAAGCTGAAGTCTAGTGCTATGGTAGGGTAGGCTGAAACATTGTTTCAAATCCATCCTAAGAACTGTGCCATTTAAGTCCAGACCTCTAGCCAGAGGAACTAAGTTATAGCACAAATGTTAATATATAGGCCTATGCATTCTCTTGCTGGAATAGATAGCAGAGGCCAGTGCTGAAACCTTGACATTTGACTTCTGAGAACTTATGCCACAGGTTAGGAGAATTAGGTTAAGTTTAGGAAAAGGGTTAGGGTTGGTTCGGAAAAATTGAAAGTATGCATCTTAGAAATAGTTTTCACATACAAACATTATATGCCCGAACTCCAAATCATATAGGCTTCCAAATAATAACATGGTGTGGTTGAACGTTTATTTTTATTGGAGAATTTCTGCATGGCTCCGGAGTGGCGCACTGCAGCTCAGTGCTAGAGGCATCACTACAGACCCTGGTTTGATCCCGGGCTGTATCACAACTGGACGTAATCGGGAGTCCCATAGGGCGGCGCACAATTGGCCCAGCATCGTCTGTGTTAGGGGAGGGTTTAGCCGGGGTAGGCCGTCATTGTAAAATAAGAATTTGTTCTTAACTGACTTGCCTAGTAGACTTGTTAGATGCCATGAATGAATTCAAACTTGAGTTGGTTTTGGGGTGTGGTTTGATGTGGGTGTCGCTTGTGTGTGTTCGCAGGTGGGAAGAGTTAGACAAATTATTTCACCAATTAGCTTCAGCCGGCTGGTGTGCGACCTGTGGCAAAATTGTTTTCCCTTTGGATAGCCTATCTCCGGGGCTTGTTCGGGACGTCAATAAATTACACAATGTAAATGAGACAATGTTTTCATGTTGCACACCTTTTAGTCTTTTCATTAAACGCGTTCAATATTTGTATATGAATTTCTACAATTTAAAGTTGGTTTGAGGTTTTTAAGTCATTGAAATTTGGAGCTATTGGATTTTTTTTAACATATTGTCTCATGTACATTGTGTAATTTACCGATGGTCCCTAACTAGCCCCATTGGGATATCCAAAGTCAACCCAAATTTACCACGGGCATGACGATTGGGTCACATGCAGTTGCACTCCGAATTGATGATTACTTGTGTGCTGCCAGCTGTGGCATGTGGGTAGGTTTGAAAAAACCCAACCTTCATGTACATTGTGTGCAGTCTGGAACACAAATCTCACAAAACTCTGTTTTGGACGAGACTGATATAGTTAGAAGGTTCTTTCAATGGTGGATGGATGACTCTCTATGTGGATACAAATAGGATGGAGACTGATTACTATTTTGTAGATTTAATCATCAAGTGACCATTGTTACAGCTACTGAGGTATAAAGAACTGGGAGACTGCATCCCAAGATGTCCGACCGGTGTTTTCAACTTGATGTACGCACATTCCCATACCCCGATTCATGGACCTTCTATATACAGGTTGCGTCCGGTTTACATGGTCCAACTTCCCATGCGCACTAGCACTTAGTGAGCACAGGGAACAGCACTAGCAGTGACGATGTCTTCATGTCATCCAAAAACATTGCAGACATTGGATGAATATAAAATGTTAACATCTTTGGCTGCAAGTAATGGAGAAAAGTGACAATTTAAATAATTCTGTGGATGTTTAGTGCACAAATGTGATGACTAAAGTGTCTTATTAGGAACTTCTCTATGTGTCGTCTATGGAAATTCTCTTTCTGGGCCGGGTGTCAGTTAAACTGCAATACCGAAAAAAGACTGTAGGACCGGTCGAAACTGTGCTTCTACAACCAGAACCCTGGCACCTGGCTTACAGCCTGAGCTGCACTATGTCCTGTATATTTATCATAAAATAATCCTACACTGACTTTATGATCCTATTTACACATTGTAGTCAATTTTGACAGTAGAATACATGTTTCTGACTCATATCAATGCCACATATAGGCTGTTTTCTAAGTGAGAAGTTGTTTTTTAGGGGAGTTGTTTAATCATTTTGAGTATTCACAATAATCGTAGGCCTATTATTTAAATTTACTATGTGCCTGCGTCAGGTCACCTGACATTTGAGTTTGTCCTACATTTCCATTTGGAGTCAGAAGCGCATGGGAAAACGTGATATAGGTCAGTATTAAATATGGTATTCAGATCAGTGGCGCCTGGCCGAGTAATAATTTAACATAAGTGCACTATTATTATTCAATGCAAATAAACCAGGGGCTCAATCCATCACGCACATATTCGCATGGTGATGACGGTGACCTCATCCACAATGGCCGTCTCCAGTCAACTCCTCTGGGTAAAAGAGAAATGGGGTTTCTTAATCTGCCAAGAAGGCGTCTATCCAGACAGCCCTTGATTTCCTCCGATATAGATCTCTTCCCCCCCACGGCCATCGCAAATTCCAGGGCCCTCACAAGCCCACGCTCGACCACTCTGTCACTCAGCAGCGCTCCCTAAAGCCCCAAGTGGCCGTCGATTAAACGCATTCATTTTTAGCGCGGATATTTGCTGATTGGATCTGCATGCCAAGTGCATTAATCTCCACCTGTCAGAAAAGTGTACAGTACAGGCCTTGTCTCCAGAGATGGGCAGTTTTTCTGCTGCATGTATTTGAAATATGTATTTCAATTACTTCTGAGAATTTTGTCATTTATATTACACTGGGCTGAACTACACTCCAATGTATTTTGTAACAAGATATTTTCGAGAGCTGTAATTGGTATTTTCAAAATACCAATTACTTTTCTATAACATTTTTATAGTGGTTCACCATTTTGTGGCCCCCTTTCACCCTGCATTGGTATCAGAAATTTGATGACACTATGGTTTGTAGATAAGAGCGTCTGCTAAATTAATTAAATATAAATGTGTATGTAAAAATTGACAATTGCAAAGCATGCTGAGTATTATTCTAATGAGCTCTGCCCTGAAACAAGGTTTTGTCTAGAAGGGATACAGTTTTTATCAAAATTGACTTTTCGTATCAGGTTTAGGAGAATTTACACAGCAGGTTAGGAGAATTAGGTTAAACTGTATCCCATCTAGACATGACCCTGAAACAAGGCCAATAATAATACCCAGTGTCCGGAGTGACTTATAGACAGTGGTAGATAAACAACATATATCACTGTCATAGCAAGGAACCGTTACTGAGAATGGTGTTACTGTTCGGGCCGGCTACTTGCAAATGTCTTTCTGTATTTTAAAATACAAAATACGTGTATTTTAAATACATTTCAAAAGAATAGTATTTTGTAGTTTATTTTAATGCATTGATCTTTATGGTATTTTGTCATTTTTGCCCATCCCTGTTTGTCTGCCAGCAACAAGAGGGCCCTAGTGATACAGAGGGTCTATTATTAGGCTACTATGCTGTTATGTGCATGCTTTGTGGTGTAGAGTGAGTCCTAAGGTTTGTAGGCCTAATAGATGCATCAGGTCATGCATAGTGTGTAGTGTGTTAAGAAAGACCTCCCATGGAGTGCTTGCATAGTGGTGTTTGTGTCCCAATTACTGAACAAACACACAGTGGGATTTGCCCTCGACACTGTCACAGGCTTTCTCTTCACCTTCATGAGAGAAGCCTGGGAGCCGAGACTAGGTTTGCCCTAAGTTCAGTATTGTCTGTCTCTGTCTGTGTGTATTATGTCTGTGTGTCCTACCATAGACTTCATAGATACTCACTAGGTGGTGATAAAGCCTCAGTTTCCAATATAGTATTTATTTTCTTTCACTGGATTGCCCCATTTTCAAGAATGAATTTTTTTTAGGATTATGATCCATGTTTGTGGATGACTGATTGTAGATTAGATTGCACTGTGTCATTTGTAAGGATTTGTTTTCCATATAGTCAGAATCAGATGATGCTACAGCCTGGTGCTTCTGTTCGTGTCCTCTCCCACTGCCCACAGCGAATTCAGGAGGGTATGGAGGTCTGGAAAATACCCCTCCTCGGCCCACCTCTACAACCAGACACAACACAAAATACACACCTCCTTCAGGAGGCCCTATGGGCTGCTTAGAGACCGAACGGTTTCCCGATGTGTTAGGCTCTGTGTATGGGTGTTTCTCTCAGTAGAAATGTGAGTGAATTTGGAGGATGTTTTGGAAATGAACAATAAATGTCTGTCTGGCACACTGAGGAAAGAGTCACTGTCATTGGTCTATGAGCAGTCTATGAGCAGGCTAAGCCACATAGTTTGGCTAATCAAACGAAGCTAAACGCATTGAATATGTAGACTAAAGTGAAAAGTCTACATTTAAAGACAACAGCACATGCTCAATAGGATGTCCCGTGTGAGAAAGATGAGCAGAAGTGAAACAACTGCAGACGTGTTGTGGTGACTGAGGTTGAACTGAAATATCACGTTACCAAACCTTTATAGATAGCAGTGAGAGTCTGATCTCTCAAAGTGAGAGTTTTCTTAAGGTGAGACTGAACAAACATTCTTGAAATGTCAAATGGCCTAACTGTGATGAAGTCCTCATGCTATATCAATTCTCATTGCATCATCTCTCATCCTAATCCTTTACATCTTTAAGGTCTGCTGCACTGTTATTTTTTATTTATTTAACTAGGAAAGTCAGTTAAGAACAAATTCTTATTTTCAATGACGGCTTAGGGTTAACTGCCTTGTTCAGGGGCAGAACGACAGATGTTTTCCTTGTCAGCTCGGGGATTCGATCTTGCAACCTTTCGGTTACAAGTCCAACGCTCTAACCACTAGGCTACCTGCCGCCCCTATCAATATGCCTTTTATAACACTCTTATAACATACAGTCTTCCCTGCTAACTTCACCAACAGCCCACTCTCTTGCTTACATGCGTAAAACCAAAACCTGCTCTGCTGTCATCAACAGCATGTTCCTCATTTCTCAGCTCAGACGAGGGTGACATTGTGGCTGTTTATCTTGTCTGTGATTGGCTGATAGTGGCCATGCAGGTGGCTTTGTGTCACCTGGGCAGTGTTAGAGGAAGGAGATAGGGGCTTGTTTAGTAAGGGTTTTACTTTGAGATAATGCCTCTGCTTGATTCCAGTGTGATCACGTGATAGGATGATTATATCCACAACTAAATCTCTTTCCTAAACAATGAAGATGCTGGTAGCACCACTGACTATAAGTTTAGGCACAACAACAATCAAGAAAGCGTTGAATTCTTTTGGTACTGAACAGAAGCTAACTGTGTGATAGTAAAAAATGAATGAAAAATATGTTTTATTGCAACGTGCAGTGAAATGTGTTGTTTTACAGGGTCAGCCATAGTAGTACAGCACCTCTGGAGCAAATTAGGGTTAAGTGCCTCACTCAAGGGTACATCGACAGATTTTTCACCTTGTCGCATTGAGTATTCAAACCAGCGACCTTTCGGTTACTGGCCGAACATTCTAACTGCTAGGCTAGTCATTCGATCTCTAAAACGTTTGTAAAAAATATGACCTTGATTTTCCTCTGATTATGACAAGGTAATAGGCACAGTATGGTACAGTACAGACATTACTTTATGAGTTTAGATAAACATATACATCCTATATCAATATGAAGATTTTAGAATTAAGAATTCATCTCGGTATGATGCATGTTGCATCATATCATGCTGTGTGTCACGCCCTGACCTTAGAGAGCCTTTTTATTTCTCTATTTGGTTAGGTTAGGGTGTGATTTGGGTGGGCATTCTATGTTTTCTGTTTCTTTGTTTTTGGTGTGGTTCCCAATCAGAGGCAGCTGTCTATCGTTGTCTCTGATTGGGGATCATACATAGGCAGCCCTTTTTCCCACCATTAGGTTGTGGGATCTTGTTTTCTGTTTTCGTGTCTGTACCTGACAGAACTGTGCGCTTTCATTTTCACTTTGGTTATTTTGTTTGAGTGTTTTTTGAAAATAAAAATCATGAGCACTTTCCACGCTGCGCTTTGGTCCACTCCCTTCGATGAGAGCCGTAACACTGTGTTTTGCATCATATGGGTATGATTTCTGTATTTAAAAAATGACATCTTGAAAACTTGATTGCTGACAAGCAAAACGCGCTAGGACAACGTCAACAATGGACTAATGAAACAAATACGAAAATATAGTTTTGGGGTGGAATTTTCCGTTAACTTTTGCTCATTTTTGTAATAGGAAAATTACCTCAGATTTGTCTCATCCGGTTGAGACGTTATCCTCTCGTGATGTTTACTGAAACTGACAGACAGAGGAGGGCATGCAGGTTACCTTTTGTCTCTGGTATCGTAAATAAAGGTATCTGACCATGCTGGACCAGCATACACACATAAAAAAAGGTTCTTTACTGCTGTGATGGTTGTGAAGACTCATCCGGTTCTTTCATTCTCTACCATGTTTTCCTTTTATGGCATTAAATGCTACACTGTTAAAAAGTTCCTGTACTTGAACGGTACACTACAGGCCACTGGTTGCAGTGAAAGTAAGGTAAACAACAAGTTACAGAATTTGTACAGCTGAATGAAGGTGTTATTGGTGTAAAAGGATAGTATGCTGCTGAATGCTGGTTACTTGAGACCATACATTTCTTGGGATGTGAACTCAGAACTGTTGGTTGCTAGTGACCTGAATTTCCTGCTACGCCACCAGGTCTGTGGGCATGACAGAGATTGTACACAGATTTAATGGCATGATTACAGTTCTGCACTTCGCTAAAAGTTGCCCAGATTCAAGTAAAAAATTATCTGATTATTCGACAACGTAAAAAGAAAAGCAGTGCTCAGGGACACTTGATGTAAAATGTGCATAAATGCTTTTGAACTTGAAAGCTTTTGGGTGGAAGTTTGAAACTTTATTCACCACCGGCATAGGATACAGGTGAAAAACAGTACTGTGAAACTCTTACCTTGAGAGCACTTTCCCAACAATGCAGTGCTAATAATAATAGTATAGATAATAATAGAACATTGAATACAAAATAAAATACAAATAAAAAACACAATAACTATGATGTGAATAAGAAACATGAGAATGCAAGTATATACAGGTCACTCCCAGTACCTTATTCCATGTCCAGGGGTACGGGAGTGGTTGAGGTGAGTTTATACAGTACATACAAAGTGACTGGTAGCAGCATATACATGTACACAGGGCTGAAAAGTGACTGGTAGCAGGAATATATAAATACTTATCATAAATACTTAATACACTAATGGTAATATATACATGTAAACAGGAGTAATAGTGACCAGTAGCAGGATAAATAGATGAATACTAATGGCAATCAATAATCAATGGACAGCAGTGTACTGGAGTAATACATCTAATCAATCATAATTTTAGCAGCAGTGTATGAGTGGGTAGAGACCAGTGGATGGTGCATTAATGTTTCAGCAGTGCCACCAGGTACATTTTCATTACCAAGAACATATATCCACACACTCAAAATTAGGGTACAGTTAGAGTACAGTGTGGTTCCCTGGGGTACAAAAAGGTCAAAGGTAAACAAAGTACCCTCAAAGGTACACATAGGAACTCACATGTTGGTTGGTTCCTTTTAGGGTACATGTGCAGATAATCTAGTCTAAGGTACAATCATCACTGTGCTTTGAAATGTAGGTGGGGCCAATGTACTGGGTTGGTCAATTAGCATATTTGGGGGCATGGTCTAATATATCTGTATCTGTGCCAACCGTCACTGGAAGTGGTGTACCAGTTTAAGTGGTTGATGGTTTTGCTGTCAAAGGTTGAGCACCTTTTTTTTTTAATGTATTATTTTTATTTTTTTATTTTTTATTTTTTTATTTACACTGGCTGTTCTGTAATTGTTGTAAGAATATGTGACATTAAAGAGCTGCACTGTTAAGTGGTTATTGTGCATTTCACAGTAACTTAATGGAAGTCAGTAGCCTGGAAGTTGCTATACATTTTTGTGTTACTGAATTGGCAACCAGGGGCCTGTTGCACAAAACTAGGATAAGGGATTAAGCCAGGATATCTTGGTGATCCTGGCTCAATTGATCCGTAATCCGGTTGCACTAAAGATGGATAGGGGGCAGGAGGATATGTTATGGTATAAATTACCATGGAGATTTATTCTGTGGAGCTAGCCTGCTCCAGACCAGGCTAAATTCCAGGATCTATTTAATCTCATCCCTAATGTCAGTCAGCAGTCACCACAAATGGAAACCAATAGTTATTTCACTGCTCACTATACATTGTTATCACATATAACTAGACCCACTGTTATTATTTAAACGTTTGTGATCATTAATTTCAATGATTTTGGATAAAAAATGATTTTTAGATGATGTTGCTATCATTAGATAATTTACAGTTTCCCATAGACTATAAGGCTATATATAAAATGATAGAATATTAGGGCCACAGAGGGGAAAAAAACACAAGTCATAATATTGTAACCAGTTGTTTTAAAGGAGGACAGTTGTTAAAATGACAGATGTGGGGCATTTCGTGAAATTGTACTTCAGTATGGTTTCATAAACAAAGACATGCTGATGTGCCAGAATATTAAGTATCACATTGTCATAAGTATCAAAACTGTAAAAACAATATGTAGCTTTTCTGCAGAAAGAACCAGCCTCATAAATTTATGACTTTATCCTTTTTCTTCAGTGTGGCCCTAGTACTCTGTCATATAAACAAATACACATTCCATATGAATATAAAAACACAATGTGTAACATTATGTTCCTTTATTGAATAAGGACAAAACAAAGCAGGTAAACCATCAGCTCCTTTCGAAACTGAAGTCACAGTGACTCTACAAGATGGAAAGCACACATACTAACTAAAATAATTCAACACATATTGGTCCCTCAGCAGCCGACCACTGTCGTCATCAGGGAAGATTGCCGGATTGTCCCAGTCCATGGCTGGTGGCACTCTGGGGGCCCTCTCCTTCCTCAGGCAGGCCACATTGTGGAGGACAGCACAAGCCACAGTAATATCACATGCCCTAACAGGGCTGACCCTTAATTTGTGAAGGCAGTGAAAGCGTGCCTTCAGGAGGCCAAAGGTCATTTCAACTCTGGCCCTGGTCCTGGCATGGGCATGGTTGTAGGCCTGCTGTGCTTCCTGGGGGTCTGTGAAAGGTGTCAGGAGAAAAGGCTGGCAGCCATACCCCCTGTCTCCCAGCAACACACCAGAGAATTCACCTGTCAACACAAAATCTCATCATTACTACCTCATAAACACAGTGATATTCTTGACACAGCCATGATGGTTATAAATAGGGGTTGTGTGGCTTACCTTGTGATAGGCACTGATAGATTTCAGAGGCCCGAAAGATTCTGGAGTCATGGACTGAGCCAGGCCATTTTGCCACAACATTGCTGATCACACAGTCAGCATTGCAGACCATCTGAAATCATAAGATGAGGAATATTACACCAATCAATGCACATCACTGGCAATGCAGAGTGTTCGTCAATGGACAATATCAAAAAGTTATGTTCACCTGAACATTAATGCTGTGAAAGGATTTCCTATTCACAAAATCGGCCTCATGGGCACCTGAGGGGGCTTTTATCCTTATGTGTGTGCAGTCCACTGCACCAATGACATTGGGGAAACCTGTCACACAAAGTAATGAGTATCCTACTATGTGTTAACAGTTGTCCTGTAATTTGTAGATCCTCTTACCTGCAATCCTATAGAACTCCTCTTTGATGTCACAGAGTCTTCTGTGGCCAGGGAAGGAGATGAAGACATCTGCTAATGCTTTGATAGCCAGACACACACTCCTTATTGTGCGGCAAATTGTGGCCTTGTTCAGCTGTTCTGCATCCCCCACTGAGTACAGGAAGGCTCCACTAGCAAAAAAGCGCAAGGCCACACAAACCATTTGCTCCACACTCAGTGCATGGCTCCGTGCAGTGCGGTGCTTAATCCTGGGACCCAGTAGTCTGCATAGATACCTGATGCCATCTGCAGAAAACCTGTATCTTTCATATAGATGGTCATCAGGGAAGGCCAGTGGGTCCAACCGGTCCCTGAAGACCCTTTCTCGCCTGAAGGCTCTCCTCAGCACAAGTGCTTCTTCATCCACCACATCTCGCACGAATGGGCATGCCATTGTCAGAGCAGAAAGGAACACACAATTTTGGGCCTTCATATAGGCTAGTGGCCACACCTGGTGCTGGGGGGGTGGGCAAAAGAGGGCGATGCCTTATAACGATGACTTGGTTGTACTGATTGCTGGGAAAATAAAAAAAACCTTAGAAAGATGCCACCGTCCTGTGTGCTCACAATAAGAGCTCATATGTCATGGCTCACTTGACTTTACGAGAATATACCTAATTTTTATTTTGAGCTGTGTCATCTTCTTGGAGCTGGGGGAGGAAAGAAAAATAATGATTAATACATTTGTGTTACAGTTAGCATACAGTGTACATTGAAGGCATATCTCACCTCCCTCTCAAGTTTTTTTATTTCAAGGTCCAGTTTCCTAATTGTCCTCTTTTTTATTTCGGACTCCAGTGCAAGATTTTCCATCTTTTTCTTCTTGTACTGAATGTCTATGTCTGCCAGTTCTATTTGGCGCCGGAGGTGGTTGCCATACAACTTTCTGATAGCTTGTGAGCTCTGTGAACACAATACAATTAGCGCAGCTGGAATTTGGCAGGATGTGGTGTCCTTTTATTAATACGCACTATGTTGCCAGGCTGGTTTTCCCACTGTATAGCATCTGGGTCCTGTAAAAGAAATTAGATTTTTTGATTTTGATGAGGACTCCTCACCATTGTAGAGTAAATAGTACTTTCACAGTCTTAACATGATACCTCATGCCTTCTGGAATCCAGAGAGATGGTCTCCTCCTCATCATCGTCTCCATCATGTGCTGTTGCTGCTGCACTGGGGCCTTCACCCTATCACATTTAATCGGATTCATATTGAAGCTAGTAGACAAGACATGCCAGGCCTACAGTATGCCTTTGATGGAGTACTCACTGGATCAGCATCGTCTGGTGCTTGTGCTGGTGGCTCTAACAGGAACACAGTGCTGCCAGACACTGCAAGGCAATAGGTAAACCAAAGTCAGACAGTCCAAATTGATTCAATATGAATGTGGTTGTATCCCATGTAGAGATGGAAGGACATACCTTGAATGAAGCGGGTGGCATCTTGGGAGGAACCTATGCTCGTCTCTTTCCCCCCAGGGATCCCCTCTAAGACGGGCCTGCCTTTATTTAGCTCCAAGGCCATGTCCTCTGCTGGGGTAAGGTCAGCCTTTGGTGACCCACCACCCGTGCCTTGTCTGTGGGTATTCTTTTTCACTGCTAAAACAGTACAGACAATGTGTGAGCAGGCACCTTCTGGGTACAATATATGCTTGTGCTTTGTTAAATATTAGTCAGGGACCATACCATTCTGCAGAATGTTCTTGTATTTGATTTTGACCTGCTGCCATGTCCGTTTTGGCCCGTTCATGTTTAATCTACACACACACACACACACACACACACACACATTTAATGGAGTCACACTGCAAAAAATTACTTGGTATTTTTGTCTTGTTTTCAGTAAAAATATCAAAAAATTTATCATAGCTTTATACAGTGTGATGGAGTTACTTTACACAATTTCACTCATATCTGCAGTGCATTTCAATTAAAAATTTAACCGTTTCATAATTACAGTACAACTGCATTTTTGGAGATGTGAATTAAATATTTGAATTGTAATTGTGATGTTTCAGCGGAGCGGTGAGTGTGTAATTGTGCACTACTTACGCATTCAGGCGGTCTGCAATACTTTGCCACGCTTTTTCTCTTTGCTTTATCACTGTGGCGGTGTTGCCTTTCTTCTTAATTATATATTTTACCTCCTCGTATGCCTCCATGAGGATTTGTGCTTCCGACGGGGAAAAGTACGCGGCTCTAGTTGCCATGGTAAATCAGTTAATCTGTGATCTGTGGCGGGGTCTATTTGAGTGAGCCGTGAGCGCGCACCTATCCAGGATTGGTTTCACCTGGCTTAATGAATCCGTGTCTGCTCATCCTGGCTTGGTCTTTGTGCAACCAATTAAGCCTGGACGCACATGTTTTGGCTTCATTGAGCTCAGCTGAGTCATTTATCCCGGATGTCTTAATTCTACTTTTGTGCAACAGGCCCCAGCTGTCAGTAAGTTATTGTAAAATTCACAGTAACTTAATGGCCAGTTACTGATAGTAACTCACTGGCAACTAACTGCTGGTAACATACTAGCAGAGGTGGGACCAAGTCACTATTATTTGAGTCACAAGCAAGTTGCGAATCACAAAGTCCGAGTCTCAAGTCGACTCCCAAGTAGAATGGGTCGAGTCTCGAGTCAAGTCCAAGTCGTGCATTCTAAGAGCAAGTCGAGTCAAGTTTTTTCAAGTCAAGTCTCAAGTCAAGTAAAATAAAAATGGATACATGCAAACAACTTGTTTGACCACAAAGCTTTGTCTATTTATTGTGGGACCTTGTAGCAGGCACAAGGGCATGAAATCAACAGAAAGCATGGAAGGTTGACGTGCTCAGTCTGTAATTTACTGATAACCCAATGTTGAAAGTGTCATATCATAAAAAATATACAAGTAGATTTAGCAAATATACACAGGATATAGCCCAAAAGAAATAGCCTCTGTATCAGGCTTAATCTATCTGAATGGACGCAAGTAGAGGGAAAGACCGGGCAGCTTCCCCTTGATAAACCCAATCGAATCTGTCAAACAGGAGCTCAAACAAGTACATTGACAATAAGTGCTGTTTTCAAAGGATTGTTAAATAACTGTTATATAAACCCTATTTGGTTTTAATATCATCATCTCTTGAAGAGCATAGTCAGAACTATACATATCTAATTATTCCACATTTAGCTCTATTATCAGAGTTATGAAGCAAATAACTGCATGCTTTTCATAATCAGTAAACATCAATTGGTCATGTAATTTCAGATATGTGAGGGTAGCATATCCATTTGGCATGTTGCTAGCTAAGCAAACAACACGTGTCATTTAGCTATATTTAACTGGCTTGCTTCCACAGAGATTAGGCTTTTGGAAAGAGCATGACATCAGCAAGTCCTCGTCCTGGTAAAGTTGTCAGTCGGACTTCTGTCATCACCACTATAGATGGCAAGCAAATCAAACAATATTTTGATATAGCCATCTAGTTTATCCCCTGAAAGTTAACTTGTTAACTAGCAATATTGACGTGATTTGTTATTAGCTAGCTAGCCAATGTAGCCTATCATGTCAGTCAACAATCTTAAAACAATGTTGAAAAGGGGATGATGTTAACTTTGCTAGGTAGGCCTACATTGGTTGGAGAAAAAAGTACATTAGGTCTACTTACCACTATGTGTAGCCAACTGAACAAAGTTTTTACCGGTAGCTTGCAAAGTTAACATTATCAACTAACAGTACATTGGTACATAACAGTACTACTCCTCCCTTGTAAGGTAAACAACATCAAGTCATTTTACAACAATAACACCTTAATTCAACTGTAAAAATACTGTATTTTTACTGCTTCCCAGTCAGTAACTTAATGTCAAATTACAGGTAATTTTTAACAGTGTGTGTCATAAGCACATCTGATGTATTGTATAAGTATTACTGTGAACCTGTAATACATTTTACCTGGAACCAGAGGGTTCTTCATGAGAGGGTTCTAAATGGAACTCAAAAGTCTTTCCCTACCTACAGAGACAAATCAAAGGGTTCTATGTGGCACCCAAAAGGGTTCCCCCAGGATGTCTATTGGTTTTCATCTTTTAACAATTATATCACACCCACAGATCCAGTGGTGTAGCAGGAAATGAGATTGCTGGCAACTGCGAGGTTGACCCCAAATAATCAGAATTTTGCTGGTCTGCAAAACCACACCCATCATGATCATATTTCCCAGCATGCTGTATTGCAGTTTGATTTTTAGAATTTTTTTTCAATATCTGTGTTTTTGCATGTACATTGATTGATTTATTAATCAATTAATTTATCTCATGCTACACACAAAGATAAATTACAATCATTTTCCTAAACTAATCCAATCCCGTTAATGAAATGGTAGTTCCAGTTTAGATGGTTTAGCTACAGTACCCTCATATCTTTCTTAAATTTTTATCCTGGCAGTCATTCTGAATGCAGATTGTGGGAATCCACTCTGGCAATAGGCTTTAAACAGCACTTTGCAAGCCATCATAATGTGATTTGATGCTGGTTTTGCGTTAGCTTATGCTGGTCACCAGTGTCCAAAATGAAAAACAAAAAGCGAAAAACACAACGAAGGCTGATCACCAGTGAATACACAACGAAGGCTGGTCTGCCAGGATAACCAGCTAGACCATGCTGGTCAGACCAGCATCCAACCAGCACTGACCAGCTTGAAATTTATGCTGGTCTATGCTGTTTTTTTTACACAGGGAATGTAACCACATCATAGAAATGAGTGTTTATTATTATAGAATAATAATAACCCTGGTGACAATGATGATGATTACTGGAAGGTATTTCCCTTACAGTTTGTGAATGAGACTTGTGGCCTTGCCGTGTGATTGATAGAGAGTTGATAGAGAGCTGATAAGAGATACGATATGTGACTCGTTTCAGTGACTTGGCACAACACTGGCCAAACAAGATGTAGCTACAAACAAAACGGAGTTCAGTGGTTCCAGTCTTCCATGAAGCGTTCATCCATGTATACAGATAAGATTCTAGCTACATTTTCAGATTTAAGTTTAAAATGCTGTCAGAAAGCTGTTTTTATTGCACGTTAAAGCGTACTTTTGGTTAGCTAGCAAACGTTAGCTTGCTGGCTCGCTAGCTAATGTTACGTGTATGATCTGTGTAGTACTATCATTCGAATCAGAAGCCCATTTGCATTGCTAGGTATAGCCTAATGTTCGCTTGCTAACATTGAACCTAGATTGTTAGCTTTAGCTACCTGCAGATTCATATTACAGCTATGACAATGTTTTGTATTGGTAATAGTATGACTTGGGATTATGCCGGTTCATTCTTTAGCTAGCTAGCTACATGTCTAAACAAAAGACTCCACGGCCAGATTATTACATAACTCATCAAATTAGCCAGGTATGTTTGGGGGTGATTACGCCCCTTTATGTATTTCATGAACATGTGTACATGTCTAGACAATAGTGACCCATCCACTTAACTAGATGTGGCTGGGGGGTGATTATAGCATTTCCTTCACATGACCCATCAATTTAGACAAGTGTGTCGGGTAGGCATCATCTAATATTGATAAAATATTTATACAATATTTTTTATCTGGACACTTTCTCTTTTTGATATTGCTACTATGCATTTGTGAATCCTCACATGTGAATCCTTAAAGAGGTGGATGGGGCTAAGGCTTAAGAGGGTGTGAACGATGCTGAATGGGTGTAGACAAAGAAGAGCTCTCCAATAGGTGTACCAAAACATTCAAGGGCCATTTTCTCAAAAGTGGTGTAAGAGTTTAACTTTCAAAGCAGAATTACTTTCCCACTGTTTCTCAACTGCAGTGTATGATATACAATTTTCTAGCTCTGAGTCTCTAATTTTATCCAATGTAAAAAACACAATTTAAAATTTTGCTACATGAGCCTGAATAGAGGCGGTCGGTCACATATTGTAGATTTTGGTGTGATATTGTCACACCCTGCCGTAGAGATCTTTTTATGTCTCTATTTTGGTTTGGTCAGGGTGTGATTTGGGTGGGCATTCTATGTTCATTTTCTATGTTTTCTATTTCTTTGGTTTTGGCTGGGTGTGGTTCTCAATCAGAGGCAGCTGTCTATCGTTGTCTCTGATTGAGAACCATACTTAGGTAGCCTTTTCCCACCTGTGTTTTGTGGGTAGTTGTTTTCTGTTTTGTGTTTCTGCCCCTGACAGAACTGTTTCGGTTTTCTTCGTTCTCTTTGTTGTTTTGTTATTTAGTGTTCAGTTTTATTAACAAATCATTTGCCAGCAGCATACCACCCTGCATACCACTGCTGGCTTGCTTCTGAAGCTAAGCAGGGTTGGTCCTGGTCAGTCCCTGGATGGGAGACCAGGTGCTGCTGGAAGTGGTGTTGGAGGGCCAGTAGGAGGCACTCTTTCCTCTGGTCTAAACAAAGATCCCAATGCCCCAGGGCAGTGATTGGGGACACTGCTCTGTGTAGGGTGCCGTCTTTCGGATGGGACGTTAAACGGGTGTCCTGACTCTCTGAGGTCATTAAAGATCCCATGGCACTTATCGTAAGAGTAGGGGTGTTAACCCCGGTGTCCTGGCTAAATTCCCAATCTGGCCCTCAACCATCACGGTCACCTAATAATCCCCAGTTTACAATTGGTTCATTCATCCCCCTCCTCTCCCCTGTAACTATTCCCCAGGTCGTTGCTGCAAATGAGAATGTGTTCTCAGTCAACTTACCTGGTAAAATAACGGTAAAAAAATAATAATAATAATAAAAAAAAAATGAACACTTACCACGCTGCGCTTTATCCACTCCTTCTTCTTCAGATGGCCGTTACAGATATACAGTAAAAATGAAAGGTATTTCTCCATTCTGTGAAACTCATCAGGTCTGCAGGGACAGTTGTGGGAGATTTAAAGAAATCCCCTCTTTGAGAGAATTTTATCCAAAATGGTAAAAACCAAGGAGCTATAACTTTATATGCCTGCTTAGTGCTTCTAAACCACAAACAGGTGGTAAACGTGGAGAGTAGGAATAGTTCCATTCTTGCTACCATGGAGTAGATGGCAGGTTTACAGAGGCAGAGAGAGAAGAAAGAGCCTGAGAAATGCACAGCACATTTTTCACAAGCTGGCACGGAGGGAGCAGCTTTCACTCCTCTCTGGTAAAGTCATCAAGGCCCAAACACAAGAGGAAGGGTGGAAAGAATGGATCGCTCTGAGCTAACAGACTCACTTCGAAGCACAATCAGCACTTTTATACTGTGCACTTTTCACATTAGATTAAATGGAATTAGTTAAATTCACATGTTTTCTAAATTACTCACTTGACAAAACAATAAAAATGGTTGAGGGAGCATGCCATACTGAAGTGATAATGCATGATAATAAATACGTCGTAATGAAATACGTTTTCAGAACATTGATAATCTTATTGGTATTTGAAGCCGTGCCGTGGCACCGCTAATATCAATAATCTGAGAACTGGACAAATAAATGATAAATTGTAGAGCTCATTGCAACTGCATTTCCAGGAAAAACATATTCAACATTCAATGGCTCCAGCAATAGTCCCCAGGGAAGCCACAGGCCAATCCTATGCCACAGGATAAAGTTAAAGGTCACTCAGATCCTGTCACGGCCATGGAGCAGAGGGTCATATATTATGAATATGTATTTTCCCAGGGAGCCTAGGTGCAGGTCTGCAGAGTGATGTATGGGGCAACGGTGGGTATGGAAATGTCCTTTACGGGACCAGAGTCTCAGTGCGTCAGTTTTAACCCTCGGGGCCATCACAGCACCCGGCAGTTTGGCATTCCACTAGTCCAGTTTCTGTGTAGAGTCCCAGCATTCCAGGAAATGCCGGGGATTGTGTCGTGGGAAATTTCCCCCATCTACTTGAAAAGACGGCCAGCCATTCTTTATTTTCAGTTATGTTGGGGACATCCTGTTCCCGGCTTCTCTTTTAGTCCGGCAGCTCTTGAGTTTGCTCTAGGCCCGGGGCAAGCCTGTTTTCAGCCCTGAGGTCTTGGCTGTTGACTAAGTCATGGTCCGGGTCAGTGGAGGACAGAGCTAGTGGGGATACGTGACCTGGCTATGCAGCTGAAGCATCATGGTGGCTTTTCTGATGAATGAGTCTGTCAGATTGACAGGTATAAAAAATAAATGTCCGAATTAGCAGGGCTAATAGGTATCTTCCCTGTTCATTCATTACAGTGAGATCTGTCATGCTAGATGTTATACATGGGAACGACAAGCCATTTTACTTTCTGCATAGATTCATTACATCATTAAATCACAGGTCAGATCAGGTAAACCCCATACATTTAACATTCATTTACAAGTATGACATAAATCAAACCATTGTTGCTTGAGTGCATGAGACATGTACGTCAACCGTGAAAACAACAATAAGAGGACCCTGGCTCCATTTTATTAATCTTTTATTTGATTTCACCTTTATTTAACCAGGTAGGCTAGTTGAGAACAAGTTCTCATTTGCAACTGTGACCTGGCCAAGATAAAGCATAGCAATTTGACACATACAACAACACAGAGTTACACATGGAATAAACAAAACATACAGTCAATAATACAGTGGGAAAATATGTCTATATACAATGTGAGCAAATGAGGTGAGATAAAGGAGGTAAAGGCAAAAAAATGCCATGGTGGCGAGGTAAATACAATATAGCAAGTAAAACACTGGAATGGTAGATTTGCAGTGGAAGAATGTGCAAAGTAGAAATAGAAATAATGCGGTGCAAAGGAGCAAAATAAATAAATACAGTAGGGGAAGAGGTAGTTGTTTGGGATAAATTATAGATGGGCTATGTACAGGTGCAGTAATCTGTGAGCTGCTCTGACAGCTGGTGCTTAAAGCTAGAGGGGGGGAGATAAGTGTTTCCTGCTTCAGAGATTTTTGTAGTTCGTTCCAGTCATTGGCAGCAGAGAACTGGCAGGAAAGACAACCAAAGGAGGAATTGGCTTTGGGGGTGACCAGTGAGATATACCTGCTGGAGCCCGTGCTACAGGTGGGTGCTGCTATGGTGACCAGTGAGCTGAGGTAAGGCGGGGCTTTACCTACCAGAGACTTGTAGATAACCTGTAGCCAGTGGGTTTGGCGACGAGTATGAAGCGAGGGCCAGCCAACGAGAGTGTACAGGTCGCAATGGTGGGTAGTGTATGGGGCTTTGGTGACAAAACGGATGGCACTGTGATAGACTGCATCCAGTTTGTTGAGTAGAGTGTTGGAGGCTTTTTTATAGATGACATCACCGAAGTCGAGGATCGGTAGAATGGTCAGTTTTACGAGGGTATGTTTGGCAGCATGAGTGAAGGAGGCTTTGTTGCGATATAGGAAGCCGATTCTAGATTTAATTTTGGATTGGAGATGCTTAATATGAGTCTGGAAGGAGAGTTTACAGTCTAACCAGACACCTAGGTATTTGTAGTTGTCCACGTATTCTAAGTCAGAGCCGTCCAGAGTAGTGATGCTGGACAGGCGAGCAGGTGCGGGCAGTGATCGATTGAATAGCATGCATTTAGTTTTACTTGCATTTAAGAGCAGTTGGAGGCCACGGAAGGAGAGTTGTATGGCATTGAAGCTTGTCTGGAGGTTAGTTAACACAGTGTCCAAAGAGGGGCCAGAAGTATACAGAATGGTGTCGTCTGAGTAGAGGTGTATCAGAGAATCACCAGCAGCAAGAGCAACATCATTGATGTATACAGAGAAGAGAGTCGGCCCGAGGATTGAACCCTGTGGCACCCCCAAAGAGACTGCCAGAGGTCCGGACAACAGGCCCTCCGATTTGACACACTGAACTCTATCAGAGAAGTAGTTGGTAAACCAGGCGAGGCAATCATTTGAGAAACCAATGCTGTCGAGTCTGCCAATAAGAATGTGGTGATTGACAGAGTCGAAAGCCTTGGCCAGGTCGATGAATACGGCTGCGCAGTAATGTCTCTTATCGATGGCGGTTATAATGTCGTTTAGGACCTTGAGCGTGGCTGAGTTGCACCCATGACCAGCTCTGAAACCAGATTGCACAGCGGAGAAGGTACGGTGGGATTCGAAATGGTCGGTAATCTGTTTGTTAACTTGGCTTTCGAAGACCTTAGAAAGACAGGTTAGGATAGATATAGGTCTGTAGCAGTTTGGGTCTAGAGTGTCACCCCCTTTGAAGAGGGGGATGCCTGCGGCAGCTTTCCAATCTTTGGGAATCTCAGACGATACGAAAGAGAGGTTGAACAGGCTAGTAATAGGGGTCGCAACAATTTCGGCAGATAATTTTAGAAAGAGAGGGTCCAAATTGTCTAGCCTGGCTGATACTGATCCATACTGATCCATACTCAGAAGGTAATTGGAACATTTGATGTACAGTATCACAAATTCCAGATAGTGTGCCAGTAAACTAAATTCCAGAGAGCTTTATCTCATCCTCTCTGGCACAGTGTACCTAGCCCCAGGTGCTGCTGGGTGAGACTGCTGGGGAGCGCTCTGCCTGCTCACCTGTGATGTGGGAAGCTATAGTGACAGGGGAAACGCAGGCACAGCAGGTGAGTCAACCATAGAGATATGCACCTAATTGTTCCCTGCAGTTTAACCAGACACATTTCCACCCCACTGCACAGCGCTCAGATACGTTCACACGCTATACTCCCTCAACCAGTGCTTTCTCAACCTGCTACAGCCTCTTCCTGTCTCTCGTTCTCTCTCTTTCTTTTCTTCTTTCTCTTTCTATAGTACTGTATATGTCCTTCTGTAAATGTATTTGATCCTTCCTCCGTTCCTTCTCTCGCTCCCACACACTCACTATCGATCTCTCCATCTCTAACTCTGACACACTCCGTCTCTCGAACAGCCCCCTCATTGTTTCAGTATAGCTGCCTGCTGCCTGGCGTGATTGTCTGTGCTCTCTCATCTATAGAAAGAGCTGATGAGTTGTGTGGACCCGAGGGCAGTGGAGTGCTCTTTCACCACCCTCCGTCCCTCTCTGTTTTCAGCTGACTCAGTGTGTAGGCATGGTGAAGTGGGTTGTGGAGGTGGTTGCGACTGTCTGAAGGACAACAGAGGCCTGTAGAGGTAAAGGTAACATGGGCCCTGACACACACACAAACACATTACTTTTGCACGTTTTGGCAAAATGTGTCTCTGCCTTCTCTTGTCTGAGGCTCTTTCCTGTGTTCTCTCTCTCGGTGAGTTGCAACACTTTGTTGCTAAGACCCACTTCCTCAGACACTCTAACACAGGACACAGAACAGAAAACAAACACCACATCATTCTACAATGAAATATGCTGGTGATTAGGCTTTGGCTCTGTACGATACTACAATTTGTCAGGTTTGCTCACCGTTGCTTTTTTTAAAAACAAGATCAGCTTCAAAACCATATCTCTGTTACTTTTGAACACAACAGGTGTAGACTTTACAGTGAAATGCTTACTTACGAGCCTGTTCCCATGTTAAAAAGTACACCTAAATACAGTATCTCTTTGGTACTATTTTCACAAGTACGTGGTATAATTTCACAACCCTTCGTTCAAAACTCAAAACAGATCATCAAAAAGCCGTTTTTTCCAAAACTTTAAGCACATTTTCAATTGACTAAGTACAACACACAAAATCACACGGTTACTTTTTCACCAAACCTAATCCGTGTTTCATCCAGAAATACCTTTCATATAAAGTAATTGGCTTTCACAATGTAATGCTCACAGTACTTTTCATATGATTCTCTTCTCATTTGTTTAAATACATTTGACCATCACTTAATCCAACTGAGCTTAATGGTCAATCACTTAACCGTTTGGTAAACCTATAGATTTAATGGGTTGATCACTTAACCGTTTGGTAAACCTATAGATTTAATGGGTTGATCACTTAACCGTTTGGTAAACCTATAGATTTAATGGGTTGATCACTTAACCGTTTGGTAAACCTATAGATTTAATGGGTTGATCACTTAACCGTTTGGTAAACCTATAGATTTAATGGGTTGATCACTTAACCGTTTGGTAAACCTATAGATTTAATGGGTTGATCACTTAACCGTTTGGTAAACCTATAGATTTAATGGGTTGATCACTAAACAGTTTGGTAAACCTATAGATTTAATGGGTTGATCACTTAACCATTTGGTAAACCTATAGATTTAATGGGTTGATCACTTAACCATTTGGTAAACCTATAGATTTAATGGGTTGATCACTAAACAGTTTAATAAACCTATAGATTTAATGGGTTGATCACTTAACCGTTTGGTAAACCTATAGATTTAATGGGTTGATCACTAAACAGTTTAATAAACCTATAGATTTAATGGGTTGATCACTTAACCGTTTGGTAAACCTATAGATTTAATGGGTTGATCACTTAACCATTTGGTAAACCTATAGATTTAATGGGTTGATCACTTAACCGTTTGGTAAACCTATAGATTTAATGGGTTGATCACTAAACAGTTTAATAAACCTATAGATTTAATGGGTTAATCACTTAATAACCGTTTGGTAAACCTGTAGATGTAATGGGTTAATCACTTAACCGTTAGGTAAACCTAGAGATTATAAACCGGTTTGTCTACTTTATGTGGATTTTGAGAACTACAGAAATAAAATGTGTGTTTGTAAAGTATAAACATCAAAATGACATGTGGTCAAAGAGGTGGGCAAGGGCCCTGTGAAAGAGGTGGACATCAGAGAGAGGGAGGCAGACGGCAGGGAACTGTTGTGTCTAATGTAGTCCGGGCCATCGTCGATCACCATGTGGTTAACAGAGGGCTTACCATGACAGAGGCTGACGGATTAGTTTACCCCAATTGGAAAAAATCAACTGTCATTTAGATCATGAGAACATTTTGCCAATAAAACCGGTTAGCTCTTCAGGATATGCACTATTCTTTACCATTACATTTACAGTAAATGACATATTGTAATGTCAAACATGTCACAGTATTCTTACAGTATGATCTGTTGACAGCACACTCTGTCCTACTCTCAGAATTGACAGAAGACCCCATGGTGGTGGCCATGGCCGTGTGGTGACCAACCAGAAGGAGTGGACAGTGGTGGAAATAGTGAGGGCCAGGAGTGACATACGGCTGTATGAAATAAAGCAGGCCATTGAGTAGAACGATGACACCTTTGTCAATGTAGCATCCTTCAGCCAACTAACAGTCGCCCGCCTTTTGAAGAGGCACCAGGTATCTATGAAACACATTTACCTGGTGACTTTTGAAGAGGCACCAGGTATCTATGAAACATATTTACCTGGTGACTTTTGAAGAGGCACCAGGTATCTATGAAACACATTTACCTGGTGACTTTTGAAGAGGCACCAGGTATCTATGAAACACATTTACCTGGTGACTTTTGAAGAGGCACCAGGTATCTATGAAACACATTTACCTGGTGACTTTTGAAGAGGCACCAGGTATCTATGAAACACATTTACCTGGTGACTTTTGAAGAGGCACCAGGTATCTATGAAACACATTTACCTGGTGACTTTTGAAGAGGCACCAGGTATCTATGAAACACATTTACCTGGTGACTTTTGAAGAGGCACCAGGTATCTATGAAACACATTTACCTGGTGACTTTTGATGAGGAACCAGGTATCTATGAAACACATTTACCTGGTGACTTTTGATGAGGAACCAGGTATCTATGAAACACATTTACCTGGTGACTTTTGAAGAGGCACCAGGTATCTATGAAACACATTTACCTGGTGACTTTTGAAGAGGCACCAGGTATCTATGAAACACATTTACCTGGTGACTTTTGAGAGAAACAACAACCGGGTGAAACAACTGCGGGCCGAGTGTTCAGGTACAGCAGTACTGTATATACTGTATTACTGTTACTATTGATGCACATGCTACTTCACAATATCCTATTAGAACTATACTGTAAAATAACTCATCAAAATATATTTGTAAAGGGTGATGGTGCTTGATGCTGCTGTGAACCACCACAAGTATATACACTATTTGTTGATGAAGTGGGCTTCAACCTGGCCAAACCTCATGAGCGTGCCACCCTCCTGGCCATGGATGAGGCATGCAACAACATCAATGCAGACCAATGTCAAGCTTGGATTCGCCATGCCATAAGGTTTTTACCACAGTGCATGAACAATGAGGACATTCATTGTGATGTGGATGAGACAGGCTTGATGCAAATTAATTTGTGGTAAACGTTATGTTTTATTTTCATTTCATTTGTTTTATTACATTTCTTAAATTTTATTACAGACAGTACACCTACGTTGCATTTATATATATAAAAAAAATTGGGGCATGAATGATTGTTGAGGATGTCTTCATTGATCACACCTTTGATTACACATTGGATAGATATTATGGAAATTATAGATTTTCTGTAAATTTTTCTGGGTAATGAAAGTGTATTGCCTAATGTGAAAATGGTGTAAGCTACTGTAATTTACAGTACTGTAGCATGTTACTTTGAGCAACAGTACTTCCACATACTGTATCTTGCATTGCTTGCTATTGGATTAACTGGTAGTTAAAACAACTAAACTGAAAATATATCATATTGTGTTTTGGTGTGTGTGTGTGTGTGTGTGTTGGAGTGTCAGTGTAGTTTGTGTGAGTGTGTGGGTAGAGTCAAGTGAGTGTGCATGAAAGTCAGTGCAAAAACTTACAATAAAGAATTAATAGTAAAGTGGGTCAATGTAAATAGTCCATTTGATAAGCTGTTCAGCAGTCTTATAGCTTGGGGGTAGAAGCTGTTCAGGACCCCTTTGGTCTCAGAAAGAACAGTCTATGACATGGGTGGCTGGAGTCTGTCAATTTTTTGGTCTTTCCTCTGAAATCGCCTGGTATAGAGGTCCTGGATGGCAGGCAGTTCGGCCCCAGTGATGTACTGGGCTGTACGCACTACTCTCTGTAGCGCCTTGTGGCCGGATGCCGAGCAGTTGCCGTACCAAGCGGTGATGCAGCCAGTCAAGATGCTCTCAATGGTGCAGCTGTAGAACTTTGAGGATCTGAGGTCCCATGCCAAATCTTTTCAGCCTCCTGAGGGGAAGAGGTGTTGTCGTGCCCTCTTCATGACTGTGTTGGTGTGTTTGGACCATGATAGGTCCTTAGTGATGTGAACATCGAGGAACTTGAAGCTCTTGACACACTCACTACAGTTCTGTTGATGTGAATGGGGGCATGTTCGGCCTTCCGTTTTCTGTAGTCCACGATAAGCGCCTATATCTTGCACACGTTGAGGGAGAGGTTGTTGTCCTGGCACCTCGCTGCCAGGTCTCTGACCTTCTCCTTATAGGCTGTCTCATTGTCATCGGCTGCGCAGTCTTAGATGAACAGGGAGTACAGGAGGGAACTGAGCACGCACCCCTGAGGGGCCCCCATGTTGAAGGTCAGTGTGGCGGATGTGTTGTTGCCTACTCTCACCACCTGGAGGCACTCCGTCAGGAAGTCCAAGATCCAGTTGCAGAAGGAGGTATTCAGTCCCAGGGTCCTTATCTTAGTGATGAGCTAGGAAGGTACTACGGTATTGAACGTTGAGCTCTAGTCAATGAATAGCATTCTCACGTAGGTGTTCCTTTTGTCCAGGTGGGATAGGGCAGTGTAGAGTGCAATAGAGATTGCGTCATCTGTGGATCTGTTGGGGCGGTATGCGAATTAGAGTGGGTCCAGTGTTTCTGGGATGATAGTGTTGATGTGAGTCATGACCAGCCTTTCAAAGCATTTCATGGCTACAGATGTGATTGCTACAGGAAGGTAGTCATTTAAACGTGTTACCTTGGCGTTCTTGGGCACAATCTGTCTGGCTCTGCGGCATTGTGAATGTTAATCTGTTTAAAGGTCTTACCCACATCAGCTACAGAGAGCATGATTATACTGTCGTCCGGAACAGCTGGTGCTCTTCTATGCTCGCTTGACTCAAAGCGAGGATAGAAGGCATTTAGCTCGTCTGGTAGGCTCGCGTCACTGGGCAGCTCTCGGCCGGGTTTCCCTTTATAATCTGTGATAGTTTGCAAGCTCTGCCACGAGCATCAAAGCCGGTGTAGTAGGATTCAAACTTAGTCTTGTATTCACTTTTTTTTTTCACTGTTTGATGGTTCATCAGAGGGCATAGCAGGGCTTCTTATAAATGTCCTGCTTAGTGTCCTTTTCCTTGAAAGCGGCAGCTTTATCCTTTAGCTCAATGTGGACGTTGCCTGTAATCCATGGCTTCTGGTTGGGATATGTATGTATGGTAAATGTGGGGACATCGTTGTCAATGCACTTATTATTGAGCATGTCACTGGTACTTCCTGTTAACGTTTTTGCTTGTAAACAGGAATCAGGAGGATAGCGTTATGGTCATATTTGTATGCTTTGTATGCGTCTCTGTGTGTGGAGTAAAGATGATCTAGAGTTTTTTCCCCTCTAGTTGCACAGGTTACATACTGGTACAAATGAGATTAAACACATTTTAGTTTTCCTGCATTAAAATCACTGGCCACTAGGAGCGCAGCCTCTGGATGGACATTTTCTTGTTTGCTTATGGCCCTATGCAGCTCGTTGAGTGCGGTCTTAGTGCCAGCATCGGTTTGAGGTGGTAAATAGACAGCTACGAAATATACAGATGAAAACTCTCTCGGTAAATAGTATGGTCTACAGCTTATCATGAGGTATTTTAACTCAGGTGAGCAGAAACTTGAGACTTCCTTAATATTAGAGCTGTTGTAGAAAAAGACAAACCTCCCCCCGATCTAACTGGACTCTGCCATTCTGTCCTGCCGATGCATAGAAAACCAGCTAGATGTACATTATCCATGTCCTTGTTCAGCCATTACTCTGAGGATCTGAAGAGAAGAATGGGAGAAACTCCAAAAATACAGGTGTGTAGCATCATACCCAAGAGGACTTGAGGCTGTAATCGCTGCCAAAGGTGCTTCAACAAAGTACTGAATAAAGGGTCTGAATACTTATGTAAATGTGATATTTCAGTATTTTTATTGAATTTTTTGCTAAATCAATTTTAAAAAACTGTTTTTGCTTTGTCATTATGGGGGAAAAAACAATTTAATCAATTTTAGAATAAGGCTGTAACAAAATGTGGGAAAAGTCAAGGGGTCTGAATACTGGGGGGTTGGTTATATTTCGCTGGTTGTTTGGGATGAAAGAGAGGTGATTAACCCATGAGAGACTATACATTTGTTATCCTTTTTGTTAAGTCAGTAATTACTATGATTAAAAAAATGCCCCAAAAGATTTAGAAAACTTCATGTGAAATGGTTGGAAAACAAAGATATGATAAATTAATTGAAATTTGAAACAGAATATATGTGAACTGAAAATATCAACGAAAACTGACCTGTGGGAAATTATGAAGTCCAGAATATTTAAAAAAAATTCAATCAAGTGCCAGTATTTAGATAAACCACAAAATAATAGATAAGCCTATATTAAGATATTTAAATGATATCTTAAATCTCTCGTCTTTGAATAGGGACATTGTCCGTAGTTTGTAGTAAATAAGTTAGCTTACCTTACTTGTTTTTCCTCCTTTTCTTCTTCTCTCTTCCCTCTCCCAGAGAGACCCCCTGTCTTTTCAGACCTTTCGTGATGATGGGAGTGCTGGTGGTTGGGCCATCATTGGGAGGTAGGGGTGGAGGGAAAGTGGGGAGGAAAACAGGGAAGGATGGGAAGAGGGACAGGGATAGGGACTTTACTGGTTCCATTTCTTTCTTCTGCTGCTGTCTTGGCTCACTTCTGGGCCCTGTCACAACTCCTGGACCAGCAGCTGTGACTGCACACACTGCCACAGCGTGAGCGGTGGTCTTGCTGACGGTCTGGGGTGCTGGGTCAGATGCTGGGGGCTCACTTTCTCTCTCTCCCTCCTTGTCAGGCCTGGGATTAGAGGCTGCACCTGTTCTTACCAATGTCCAGGCCACTGGACATTGGTAAGAAGGTGTGACCTTCACCTCCACACAGGCTGCACATGGCTTCTTCAGTACAGTATTTTGCTTTATGGCCCAGGCCAGCACATGTCCAACATTTAACATTATGACAATCTCTGACCTGATGGTCTAGACTCTGACATTGCCAAAACTGGCATTTCAGGTATTTTTCTAGAGAGGGTGCTCCACCCAGAGCGTGTTATTGAAGGGAAGATTTGCACTGATTGGCTGCCAGCCACACTATAAGTATATTGTTACCTGAGCAACCTAACTACAATAACACACATATAAACACATTACGTAAGGGCAGTGGTGGAAAAAGTATCAAATTTTCATACTTGAGTAAAAGTAAAGATACATTGAAAGAAAGTGACTCAAGTAAAAGTAAAAGTCACCTAGTAAAATACCACTTGAGTAAAAGTCTAAAAGTATTTGGTTTCAAATGTACTTAAGTATCAAAAGTAAAAGAATAAATCATTTAAAATTTCTTATATTAAGCAAACCAGACACAATTTTCTTGTTTTTTTAATTATTTATGGAAACCCCCAGGGCACAGTTCAACACTCAGATATCATTTACAAACAACCAATTTGTGTTTAGTGAGTCTGCCAGATCAGAGGCAGTAGGGATGACCAGGGATGTTCTCTTGATAAGTGGGTGAATTAGATTAAAAGTAAAAGTAATCAAAAATATAAATACTAAAGTAAAGTACAGATACCCCCCAAAACACTGCTTAAGTAGTACTTAAAATTATTTTTACTTCAGTACTTTACACCACTGTGTAAGGGAACACATTGAAGGGAACACATTGAAGGGAACACATTGAAGGGAACACATTGAAGGGAACACATTGAAGGGAACATAGGTTGAGGGAACATAGGGCCAAGGGAACACAATGTTATAATGTAATTGCAGTTTCACAACCCAGGTATGCAAACAACACTAGGGAGATCACCTGAAATGTTTTTCTTCACTGCTCTAATTGATGCTATTAGATGATTATATTTCCTCCTAAGAATGTGTTGTCACCTAGCTAGCTACCTACCCCCTGTACTCGCCCAGTAGCCCAGCCTAGCTACCTTGTTTTCACAGTTAAACTAATCCTCACAATTATATCAACTGTTCCTCAACCCTGAATAGGGCTGAGACCTCAATAGAAAGAAATGTCACCGGTCTTCATTTTGAGCATTCCTGTCATAGTGAGTCATTGTTCTGAGACCTTGTTGATTCTTATTGATTGTTTCATCATTGTTCAGCAGTTTCTAGACGTGTAGTATCTGGATGGGTGCGGTTTACCACAACCATGTTTGTATGGCCTAGATCTGCCATACCATGAATCACCACAGATAGTTTTTTAGGTGAGATGACTATATATAGGCATCAGTGGAGAGACAGGTGTGCATCGGCACCACACATAGGTGCTTATTTTCCTTCCCTTCTCACTGTTCTGTTCTTTCAGAATGTTCTCATAGACTTCAGATTGATCTTGGTGATTTTTTCTCGTGGTGATATGAGCCTGTCTTCGATGGAGAGGCACTACGGCCGTTTAATGGCTAAACTAACCCTCTGAAATCTCACTGGGTGAAATCAGCTGGCTAGGTTCATTTGAAAGACAGGCCCAGCAGGAGTCTCACCCATTTTGACTGGTGTCCAGACCAGGGACTACCTTCTTGGTGTTTTTGTTTCCACTGGAGGGAATAATGTGTCACCGCTATACTCAGATAGCCTGTCTACACAGAAGGCATTGCAGTCTGCATATTATTCTGGTGCCTCACTTTGACATGGGGGAATAGCTTAATTGAAAGACACTGCTCCCATAAGTCTCTCCCAAGCTGGGAAAGTTTGGGAAAATAGAAGTAAGAGTGAGAAAATGGTAAAGACATCCAGATCAGACTAAGTTTGCTATTTTAAGGGCATTTAACTCTAAAATCCCATGACTCATTTCATGAACCAGGGCCAATAAAACATACATTTAAATCAAAACTGAAATAACAATCACGAAGCAAAACAAGGATAATATACCTCTCAAATTCATTCTCCAGACACATTGTTGGCCGTCTCAACATTAGGAAAGGATAGCAGCGAGTTGGGATGATTCATTATATCATGGCCATTTCCCAGAAATCCCATGAATCCCGTGAATCTATTTGTTCGATATAGACCCCCCCTAGTCCCCCCTACTGTTTGAGAGGCTGTAGATGCACATCCAGTGTACTCAGAAACATTCCACAGGCCCATCTGTCTCTTATCGTTTCACAGCATCACTTCCTTCTCATAAAAACCAGGGAGACCATGGAGAAATCAAGCCAAGTTCTGAATTGTGTGAGTGTTTTTAAAAGGCTGTACGTGCCTATCAGACATCACCATCATGTTTGTTAACCTTGTCCTAGGACCCAGGCCTCACTTGACCTGTTCTACGCATCTGTCAATTCATTGGCAGTAATTATACATTACTGTATAATACAGATCGGCCATTGCAACTTGCATTGTTAAGTGATATTTTAAGTGACATTATCTCGACAAATGAATGGGTCTATGCCATTTTGTCTGGCCCAGTACATTGACCAGGTCTACTTTCTACTGTCTGGAGTGGATATGGGGTGATTCGGGCCAAGGTCGATGACCATTTCTCGGGAACATGATGTGCTGTCTCCCCGGAAGTCTCTTAAAATTCCTCCACCAACAACTGATTCCTCACCTACACTTGACCCTGATTTGTTCTGTTCTCTATTTGCCTTAAATCTGTCATACTTACAGCGATTTTAGAGTCAGGTATTTTAATAAACATGATTTATTGGTTTTGACAGTAAGTAACGTTGATTATGTAAGGACTGAACGAGAACCGTAGAATAATAGTGCTGTGGGTTCATTTCTCTGGCACACAAAGTCTGAATTGTGTTCATAAGCAGCCTGGTCATGGGGCTGTAAAATCATGTCAAACCTGTCCTGTGGCAATTCAACTTTAGCTCTGGGAGTATTTCCATTAGACTATTCTATTGACGTTTGAGAGGAATGCAACTCCACCCAGATTAAAGACCTAACAGAGCTTCCAATTCAAGTTAACTCTCCTTTATGAGTTCCAGTAATTCAGAAGTGTCACGCCCTGACCGTAGAGAGCTTTTTATGTCTCTATTTTGGTTTGGTCAGGGTGTGATTTGGGTGGGCATTCTATGTTCTTTTTTCTATGATTTGTATTTCTGTGTGTATGGCCGGGTGTAGTTCTCAATCAGAGGCAGCTGTCTATCGTTGTCTCTGATTGAGAACCATACTTAGGTTGCCTTTTCCCACCTGTGTTTTGTGGGTAGTTGTCTATGTGTTGTTGCCTGTCAGCACTCATTTTTGTATAGCGTCACTGTTATTTTGTTAGTTTGTTTAGTGTTCGTTCTTTGTAATAAAGAAGTATGTACGCATCCCACGCTGCGCCTTGGTCTCCTCTCTTTGACGGCTGTGACAAGAAGGGTACTTCCTACGCTCCTTTCTAGGTGTCATCACCCATCCCTCTCAGATGTTCCTCACCCACTGTGAACAGCACCCTGACCAGTATTCTAAGGCTTACCTAGAACGTAGTGTTTAACATGTAATCATAGAGGACTCTTGTCATGACCCGAGTCCTCTGCTGAGCGGTCGGTTGTATATTTCCGACCCAGGTCCGTCACGCTCTCATGTCTGACTGAGTGAGATCACGTGACTGTTGTTATGTGTCTGTCTCTTTGATCAGTGCCTGGTATCGTACACCACAGTGTACAGATGTTGTGGTCGTCAGCAAGGTCACTCTGACCACAAGAAAGAGACAGCTTCAAAGGAACTAGGAAAAAACTGAACTGACAAGATAAGCCAGATCTGCCTTGTCTTTTCTCTAGAACTTTGATAATGTGCGAAGCGTGAGAAAGATTTTCAGACACATTACATTAATGCCGTAAAATATGTCATCCACGGCATGTGGTATAAGTATTTTGATCATGTCATTGTCTATTGAGAGTAGAGGGAGTGATTCATGGCATGTGACAGTAGGGTTGGTGATGTGTGTGAAATGCTATCTGACTGCCCCAGTGTTGATGTGCTCTCAGAGTTGGTCCACAGACAGTCTCAGGCCTGTCTCTGAGTTTAACACTGGAGTGGCAGCAGATTCTTGTTGGCCCAGCCTTGCGTCAGCAGGGGGATTCCTCTGGGCTCTTTGTCTGTGAGCTGCATTCCTCCCGGTCCCCACGCGTTGCCATCCCCACACTCGCGCGCCAGCACAGTGGCCCCACTGCACACAGAGACACAAGCAGGGCCTGTGCTGCAGCTGAGGAGAGGCAGGGGTGTGAGAAACATGCACACTGAGGTCAGAGTTATGGTCCGGGAGGCGAAAAGTGGCCCACACCCAAATAACCTCAGCCTACAGTGAAGAGCGCTCCCTCTTCATCAGCACCCCTCAACCCCCTAACAGCCCCTCCTCAGGCGAGGAGACGGGACAATGGTGCAATTCAACATCTTTCAACGCAAGAGCCATCAAAATGCTCAATTCTGCTCTATGTATGGAAAGGAAGTGTGGTCAGCCTAAGTTACCCGACTTCAAAAACACAACAGCAGGACTTTGATCTAATCGGGATGGGAGAAAAAAAACATCAAATCAAATCAAATGTATTTATATAGCCCTTCTTACCATCAGCTGATATCTCAAAGTGCTGTACAGAAACCCAGCCTAAAACCCCAAACAGCAAGCAATGCAGGTGTAGAAGCATGGTGGCTAGGAAAAACTCCCTAGAAAGGCCAAAACCTAGGAAGAAACCTAGAGAGGAACCAGGCTATGAGGGGTGGCCAGTCCTCTTCTGGCTGTGCCGGGTGGAGATTATAACAGAACATGGCCAAGATGTTCAAATGTTCATAAATGACCAGCATGGTCAAATAATAATAATCACAGTAGTTGTCGAGGATGCAGCAAGTCAGCACCTCAGGAGTAAATGTCAGTTGGCTTTTCATAGACGATCATTAAGAGTATCTCTACTGCTCCTGCCGTCTCTAGAGAGTTGAAAACAGCAGGTCTGGGAGAAATTCCACCCACAAGCTCCACCACCACCACCAACACCATGTAGTAATCTCAGATCGTAACACACCACTGATATTGATTATGAAGAGGCTGTTTAAGCTAACAGATGGTGTGCTGCACACATTCACCCCTCCCTCAATGGGCTTTTTGGAGGAGGAGTGTCCCCCCCGGCCCCCTCCCACAACCAGAGGTGTATCCGTCTAGGGTGCAACAGTGGTGGAACATCCATTCTGGACAGGCCACTCCCTCTGGATGTCAGTAGACAGAACAGGGGACCGGGTGGCTGAATCACAGCCAGTGTGTTGTATGGCCACATTTACAACACAGAGAGGCCTGAGAAAGGTGCAACACACCAGACCAGTAAAAATCTGACACCCTCTGAGTTCCTTATAGTATATTTGGCGGAGACCATATTTCACCGAACTTCCATCTTTCATTATCTTACACATCCGTATGTGTACATTTGTATCTAATCCTCTGAAGTACTGTAAAATGTGAACTTCTGTTGAAGGCTGGCTTTGCAAACGTTTCTGGCGGAAAATCTGGTCATCTGAAACTTAGAAGGCAGTGTGTGAGGGAATTGGTGCTGTGCGTTGATGGTCCGGTTAAGGGAGTGATGTGTTGAAAAGCGGAGGGGGAATGGGGAGTTGTATGGTAGGTCGTTTTATCACTGGGGTCATGAGGGACACATGAATAACTGGCTGCTGACGTGCTATAACTCATATATGTTGGGTCCTCAAGCTGGAGGAAACACAGCCACTCTCAAGATGTGAGGTCGCCCTGAAGTATCAGATAGGCCAAGGGGTGAAGAACTACTAAAAGAACCCAAAGAGTGGGTTTATGGGAGAGGAGAGAGCTACAGGTTAGGAAACGCTCGCATTTAGGGTTCCTAAAAAATCTCCAACTTGGGTTTTAGGATTTACAGGAGGCGATCTGTTTGTGTGGAGGTGAACAAAACACAGGAAGCACAAGCAGGCTACTGGGCAAGCGCCAGTACTGCTTCTCACCATATAATGGGGCGAATCTGAATGACTTCACCAGACAGACGAGCAGGACTGTGCATGATCAGCTCACACGGACAGAATCAAAGAACTAGAGCGTGGAGGAGAGAGAAGTACCCCCCCCCCCCCCCCCCCCAGCCCTTCTTCCTTCTTTCGTCAGATTCTGCAATGGCCTGCTTGTGTTGCCCCCCCCCTTTCCTGGACCCATCAGCTCTGCCCTCTTGACCTCATCTCTTCTTACACACTACGACCCCTCACTGAAGCCAGCTGTGAGCTCGATCAGGTCCAACGCCCCCCTTTCATCCAGCCACTTTGAGGTACCGCAGGAAATCCAGGAAATTCCGAACGGATCTGTGGTCCAGTCCAGTGTTCCACAGGGGGAGGTTCAGGTTAGGAAACGCTCGCTGTCATCTAGTGTCTGTGGAACTGTAGCGACTATAGTGTAAGGATCATGTACACTCAGTGGTGATGAAGACGTTGCTCATGGCTTTGTTGTGGTGCTTGTATGATTATTCTGGCTGCTGTTGAGTATGAGGTAGACTACATTCCAAGGACCAATTTTAAGATTAAAAGATTTTCCCCATGCAGAGATAGTTTGAACTACAGACGCCAACAGTCATACATTTGCTGTAATGTCAGAGTATGAGTGAGCTATCAATATTGTAGCTGTAGACATTATGTATAACGTCTGGATTACTCATATTGAAGAAGTAAATCAGTGAAACAGGCCTCTTTTTATATTTTCCATTTATTTGTAGGGGAGAGGGAGAGTCATCATTTCATGGAGTCTGTGAAGGAAGAAACCACATGGAAAAGGTGGTAAGCAAGTTGGGTCCACATGTATGTTGTTATAGGTTTCATGATGCTTGTATCTAAACCAAGGTAGATGTTTTAAGATTGTTTTATACATCATTTGGAGTCTCTATAAGCTACAATATGAGGTCCTAAACCTGGCATGAAAGTGCATCCTTGTAACTGTGTGGGCTAATATAGTCCAAATGTTTGCCATGGGGTAAGTTGAGCCAATAGCCACCATACCCCATACAAATTATAATTACGTTATGTCAGTTTTATGCTTAAAATGCATAGTATTTTTGCATTGTGTCATGCTGTCATAGGGCTTACGCCACATTACATTGAAGAGGTACATTGACAAAAAATAAAACAAACTTACCTGTGAGAAAGAGAGGCTACACCTGGGTTGTGGGATATTGTTTGTGTTTGTGCTGGTTGCACCACGTAAGTCACGTGTTGTTGCTTGTTGTTTTTGTTTGGAAGTTTCACTTAAATAAAAGATGTGGAACTCAACACACGCTACGCCTTGGTCAGACGTTTTCAACAACCGTGACATCTAAAATGTAGAAAATAGTAAAAATAAAGAAACCCTGGAATGAGTAGGTGTATCCAAACTTTTGACTGGTAATGTATGTAGATATCTTTGTTAAAAAGAATACCTTGGATTTAAAAAGTCTCACCCGGAAGAGGGACGTGATGCCGCGGAGCTGAGCAGACATTGACAAACCGAGCTCTTCAAAGTTATTCTATTATTACCTAAATAACAATGTTGAAACAATATTCTAACATCGGCTGATAAATTGTCAAGTACTTAACTTCCCAAAGAGCCATGGACCGCCGACCGAGAGGCAAGAAGAACGACCAAAACGTCGTTGATTCCCAAGATAACGATAACGCTAGCAAGATTAGCATTAGCCCTCATAACTCAAACGACAGTTCTAGACTGTTGCTCTCGGCCCCTTGCGAGCCTGCCGACATGCTGGCTACTCTCCTCCGAGAAATTCAGGACGGTAACAAAGGTCTTTCTATGAAAATCGATAAGAGAACGGCTGAACTCCATTCTTCCATCGACGACCTGAAATCCTCCATGAATGATCTCCTTTTGAGAACGACTGAGGCAGAGTTGCGCATTAGCACAGTTGAAGACACCATCGCTCGACATGACCAGGTCTTGATACAACTGCAAAAGGACAATGCCTACCTCAAAAACAAGGTAGATCAGATGGAGAACCAGAGCAGACGTAGTAATATCCGTGTGGTGGGATTGAAAGAGGACAGCGAGGGCCGTGACCCGGCCCGTTTCTTCACTCAATGGATCCCGGATGTCCTAGGCACAATCAACTTCACCAAGCCACTGGAAATCGAACGCGCCCACAGAACATCAGCGCCGAAACCCCGGCCAGATGAGCCCCCACGGGCCGTCCTGATCAGGTTCCTCCGTTTCCAAGACAGAGAGAAGGTACTGCAACTCGCAAAAGCCAAAGGGGACATAACCATTGATGGCAAGAGGGTCAGCCTTTTCCCGGATATGAGCGCGGATCTCGCAAGACGTCGCAAGCAGTTCAGACCTGCCGCCAAAGCACTGAAGGAGAAGAACATCATCGGCTACCTCATCCACCCTGCGCGGATGAAAGTTCAGTACAAAGGCCGAAGCCATCTCTTCAACACACCGGGAGAAGTGTACACTTTTCTCAAAGAACTGAGCAACGTCTGAGCCAGGACGGTCTCTTTGGGGGATAAGATGCAGTTTGTTTGTTTTCTCTTATCCGGACTGAACCGCTGATATCCTCCGGTCGCTATAATTGATTTGTACATTTTCAACTAACCGTATCTTTCCGGGGTGAGTTCTATTACATTTACAGGAGAGTATATTTTGGTTTAGTCCATATCACTGGGCGAAGCAAATAAGTGGGTTTAGGCCCACTGCTTTCCCCCTCATTTATGTTAATCTTTCGAAAAGAGACTCAAGCAGCCCTTACCGTGGGCAGTAAATATTCAGCCATAAATGTCTATTCACAACGTTTGTTTTCAATTTAGAGAGCTCGCAGGTTTTAGTTTACGCCAAGGTTTAGCTAGTAAGAGCAAGATGGAAAGCGAGCAGCAACGTATCTCTACAAGTGTATTCATGTTTGATTGTTGGGATTGTGGTTTTAGTCTAACAATCGGGGTGGGTGGGATTCTTAATTTTTTCCCCCTTTTTTCTATGTTTATTGTTTCCTTCCTAAAGAGACACATAGGTCACTTCTGTGTTCAAACCAAAGTTGAAACATTTCCTAACTATCTACATATGATAGAATTCCATTCAGTTACATATTTGAAACCCAACTATGCTTAATCCACTAAAATATGTCACATTCAACGTAAAAGGTCTTAACAGCCCGATTAAAAGGAAGAGAGTCTATACATACCTTAAGAAATTAAAGGCTGACATTGTGTTTTTACAAGAAACACATCTCACAGCCAGTGAACACAAGAAATTGAAGAGGGAATGGGTAGGACAAGTTTTTGCGTCCTCTTTTAACTCCAAAGCAAGAGGAACTGCAATTTTGATAAGTAGACACATCCCCTTCTGCGTCAACAACACCATCTCTGATCCCTCTGGCAGGTTTGTTTTGGTGCAGGGGCATATGTTTTCAGAGTCTTGGACCCTATTGAATATCTATGCTCCTAACTTCGATGACCATATGTTTATTCAGAATGTCTTCCTTCAGGTTGCTCAAGCACCACCAGGATGGTTACTGGTTGGAGGAGATTTTAATTTTTGTTTAGATACAGTTCTTGATAGGTCCTATGATAAACCCTCACTTCTTACCAAAGCCGGCAGGGGACAGATCATTTCCTATACTAAAGGGCTGAAGAGAAAACACGGTGCGGAACTGAGTGCCCTTGAATCTGAAATCTCAGAGCTAGAGAAAACCTACCAAAGAGGCCCGACTAAAGATCTATACAGGCTTTTGGTAAATAAAAAACTGAAATATAATATTCTGAACACATATCAAGCTGAGAGGGCCATCACTAAATCAAAACAGCGTTATTACGAGCTTGGAGAGAAAGCTCACAAAGTATTGGCATGGCAACTGAAAGCAGAGGAAAGTAAGAGGACAATTAATGCTATAGAAACTCTTACTAATGAGATATCTTTCGACCCTACTGAAATTAATAATACTTTTAAGAAATACTATGAAGACCTCTACACTTCCCAATCAAGCGATGATCTATCAGAGATCGACTCCTTTCTCTCCTCTCTCAACCTCCCATGCCTGTCAGGGGAAGACAGCGAGCGCCTGAGTGAACACTTCTCAGTTCCTGAATTGTTGGAGGCCATTAAATCCTTACCTTCTAATAAATCTCCTGGGGAGGATGGCTTCCCTCCAGAGTTCTATAAAGAATTTAGGGAGCTGTTGGTCCCCTACCTTATGGAGGTACTTAAAAAAGCCAGGGAAGACAACTACTTTCCAGAGTCTTTCTCTCAAGCAGTGATTACTGTAATCCACAAGAAAGGGAAAAATCCACTAAAGTGCGCCTCATATAGACC
The DNA here is from genome assembly GCF_045679555.1 of Salvelinus alpinus. NCBI lineage: Eukaryota > Metazoa > Chordata > Actinopteri > Salmoniformes > Salmonidae > Salvelinus > Salvelinus alpinus. Next base: position 48,661,706 of record NC_092086.1, read on the forward strand.
AATCTCTCTCCTTAACACAGATTGTAAACTGGTCACCAAGATGCTATCTAAGAGATTGGAGTCATGTCTTCCCCTGTTGGTCAACCCAGATCAGACTGGCTTCATAATTAATAGATTGTCCTCCAATAATCTCAGAAGGTTCTTTGATATAATTCACCTTGCTAACAAAAACAAAATACCTAGTGTCGCAGTCTCCCTCGATGCTGAAAAGGCCTTTGATAGGGTTGAATGGCCATACCTCTTTCGCGTCTTGGAAAAGTTTGGTTTAGGCACCGTGTTTGTAAATTTGATAAAATCACTCTACAAATCTCCTAAAACTAGGATTGCTACCAACGGGATTACTTCCTCCTCTTTCCCTCTCTATAGGGGGAACAGACAAGGTTGCCCAATTAGCCCCCACCTCTTTGCCCTCGCCATCGAACCGTTGGCTGAGGCTATTAGAACGTGCCCTGACATACATGGCTTTGAGGTGGGCCCCCATACCCATAAATTATCACTCTTTGCGGACGACCTTATCTTATTTCTAACAAACCCAGAACACTCCCTCTCTCACTTGCAGATCCTGCTACAGTGTTATAGTTCTTTCTCTGGATATAAGGTCAATTTAGATAAAAGCGAAATCTTACCGTTGTCTGTCTTTGACCATCATACCATCAAGCACAAGTTTCCTTTTAGATGGTCGCCTATGGGCTTCACATATTTGGGCATAATGGTGGATGGTAACCTGAACAACCTCTATAAACTCAATCTGGCCAGTTTGTTACAAAAGGTGGAGGGTGACCTTTGTAAATGGATGGACTTACCTCTCACTCTACTGGGTAGAATCAATGTAATTAAAATGAATGTCCTGCCCAGATTTCTATATCTGTTTCAATCTCTCCCTATCCCTGTCCCCGCAGCATTCTTTTCCTCTCTCGACAAGATGACCAGACGGTTTATCTGGCACGGCAAAACCCCTAGGGTTGGCCTGGATAAACTGACCCTGGATTACAGTCAAGGAGGCTTAAACCTCCCCAATTTTAGAATGTACTACTGGGCAGCACAGTCGAGGTTTCTGGCTCAGAGGTTTGATAAGGGTCCCTCTCCCTCATGGTTGAACATTGAAAAGCTTGAGGTAAACGATGACAGTGGGGCAGAATTGTTTTACAAATGGGACAGAAAATCTATTAAAACCATCACAGACAACCCTTTAATCATACATTCTGTCCTGACATGGTGCAAACTGCAAGAGCTGTTCGGACGAGGGGGATTCCTTTCCCCTAAAACCCCTTTATGGAACAATAGATTGATTCCTATGTTTTTCCAGAATGGTAACTTTAGACCATGGTCTGATAAGGGGATCACTCTTCTGGAACATTGTTACGAGGAGGGAGTTCTTATGTCTTTTGATCAGCTGAAACAGAAATACCACTTGCCTAACAGGGACTTCTTTAGCTACCTACAACTACGAAACTTTATTAGGGTGTCTCTCAAGGGACAATGGAACCTACCTAAGATGTCACCTATTGAACAACTCTGCCACGCAGACCAACCACTGTTCAAGACCATTTCCCGTGTTTACGATGCTCTTATGTCAGGACTAACACTGACCGGGCTAGATAAACCCCGACTTAGATGGGAAAAAGATCTGGGTATTGATCTTGATGAGGGTCTATGGAGTGACCTATGCAGGAATGGTGTTACATCCACACTGAACTCCAGATACAGACTGATCCAGTTTAATTTCCTCCATCAGCTCTATATCACGCCATCTAGACTGCACAAGTTCAACACTGATATCTCCTCCCTATGTTTTAGATGTGGCTCAGATGAAGGAACATTCCTCCATTCCACTTGGCAGTGTTCAAAACTACACGGTTTCTGGCAGGGGGTATGCGATACCATATCCTCAATTCATGGGGTTGCATTCCCTTTAGACCCGGAGGTCTGTCTACTGGGCAACTTTACTAACACCAATCTTAGGCAAAGCCATACTATAAAGCTAACAGAAATATTGCTAGCGATTGCCAAGAAATGTATTGCCTTGAAATGGAAATTGGATTCCCCCCTGCCAGTTGCAATGTGGCTATCAGAAGTTAATAGTTGTATCCCACTGGAGAAAATCACTTACCGCTTGAGGAATAAGTTAAATACATTTTACAGAATTTGGCAACCTTTTATTGACTATATGGAGAATCTCCCCCCACATCACATTGAATGAATCTCTATATTATCCTTATATAATGTTTCACACGTAATGTATAATATGTAACCTACGGCAGGTGACCATATGATCCAATGTCTCATTATAATCTTTTTTTATTGTATGTTTGTTTGTATATATAATTATAATTTGTTTGATTTTTACTTTTTGTTACGCTCATCTGTTACTGTCACTTTGTCCTATTGTTGTCTAATATCTTTTCACGTTTGTCTTGAATGTTGTTAATTGGAAAATGCAAAAATAAAATATAAAAAAATTAAAAAAAGAATACCTTGTTGTAGTGATGCTGAATGTACCCCTCTCTCCCCTACTCAATAAACTGTAAACACAAGTCAGCACAAAGCAGGAGAATACAGCACAGACATTGATTATTTTTTAGAAGTAAGAACGCTTACTACTTACAATAACAATACCCTAAGACGTAAGAGTTGAGAGAATTGGGAAATGTGCCATCTGTCTAGTGTATGGAAGAAAAGGAAGAGGAGGGTGACAGTTGCAAAGAGGAAGATTATCCACCTCCTCTGACCTGTGACCCCTACCACATGTCATGTACACTGCAAAGTGACCACAACTAAGCCCAAAAAGAGATTGTATTTGAAAAGAACTATAATTTAATATAATTTTACATGATCACATATGTATTTATTTATTTGTGGGAATACTTGGTGAACAGATTTCCTAAATGAAACCCATTGTTAGCTGAATTCCTGGTGATTTTATTATTTTTTGACCAAAGAGAATCACCTGTTTCCGACCACTGATGTAGAACATAATGCAGAGTAAAAGGTATATAGAGTATGACATTCAGAACTTGGGTATCAATCCGCCTGTGCTCTGAGTTACCCGTGAGACCCACGGTATGTGGACTACGCCTCACAAATTTTAACTGTTGTATATTTTAATGAGGTATATTAGGATTTTTGACTCTACTTTCAATGCATTTGACGTTGAGACATTCCCCCTGACCCAAACCACAAAACCCTCCCTGTCAGTCTGGTCTCTGTGGTGCGATGGATATAAGGTCCATGGCAACCTCTTAAAGATCTTGTTGGCTGGCGTTTAAAGCAACTTCTTCCTCCACACTCATTTCTTCTCTGGGAAAAAACAGTGCTGGAACTTTTTCAATTCCTCATTAGATTCTGTAACCAAGAAGGCTGTTGAGGATTTCGATTTGTGTATCCTCTGATATATTTGTTTGTACTTTTGTAGTAGTGCGCATTGTCTGAACATGTTTCATGGTAAGTGTTGTTTACCAGTTTCCTGTGTCCGAGTGTTAGAGCTGATTATAACCCATGTTTCATCCAACAAATTGTGGACAGTGAGTATACAGAGACCTTAATCCTTAAGAGTCTATTAACGCACCCGTGCTACAATCTAAGTTACATAATAAAAGATAACCATCAAAATCCGTCAGTTTATTGCATGGGCTGCGACCCACCTATGTAGGTCTTCCACATCTGCGGTGGAAGGTGGCTGAGGTACAGCGGTGTTTGTCAGACCAGGAGACATCCCGGAAATCGGTCTTCTCACAAAAACATCTGTAGCGTCCGAATGGTTGGCCTACAAAATTATTATGACCCCTTTATGGAAAGATGAGACTCACAGGTGTCAGGGTCTCGTCTGAAGGGAACCCATACAAATTATTATGACCCCTTTATGGAAAGATGAGACTCACAGGTGTCAGGGTCTCGTCTGAAGGGAACCCATACAAATTATTATGACCCCTTTATGGAAAGATGAGACTCACATGTGTCAGGGTCTTGTCTGAAGGGAACCCATACAAATTAATGGAAGTATGGAGGTAGTTTTGTACAAACGAAAATAAGGGGTTAAATATGTGTCCAAAAAACACCAAAATATTTCACGAGCTTTCTTATATCTCCTAGATATAGAACAGACACTTTACAACCTTATTCCTTATGATTTATTTTTTGACTGTCTTTTTGCCATTTATTAATGTGCTATTCCAGGCTTATCTATGAGAAATAGTAGTAAAGGCCAAACTCAATATTTTGTCCAAATAATTTGTAAATATTATTTTTTGATACCTAAAGGGTTTCTAAAATGTCAAAATCAAATAGCTAAATGATCCATGGTACTTAGTACTTTTAGAGGCATCTGCATGCTTCTCAGATGAAACAGTTCGGAAGAGTTTGTGCATATATTATAACAACATTTTGTGAAATTTTTGTTTGTTTTGGTCTTCATAAAAAAATTTGGGGGCTGTTCGAGCACACCAAACAAAATTCTCAAGGCAAGCTCAAGTCAGTAGCCGAAGTCTACGCCCCTTCGTCGGTGATTGGTCAACAGCAAGGATTCTTCAATAAAATCTTTGTTGTCATTCAATGAGAGAGACGTCGTTTTCATGCACATTTTTTAATTGAGAAATACTGCATCAAACATCTTAGTAAGATGTAAAATTGTGTGACTAAGATCTCTCCTGCAAAAACTACAGATTTCTTGAGTTATCTTAGGTAAATTCGGACTATTTTGAGAAAGTGTGTATTGCATGAAAACGAGTTGGACTACAGGAAAAGGAGGGCCGAACAGGCCTCCATTAACATAGGCAGGGTTGTAGTGGAGCGTGTTGAGAGTTTCAAGTTCCTTCGTGTCACATCACTAACAAACTATCATGGTCCAAACACACCAAGACAGTTGTGAAGAGGGTACAACAACACCCTTTCCCCCTCAGAAGGCTGAAAAGATTTGGCATGGGTCCCCAGATCCTCAAAAAGTTTGACAGCTGCATCATCGAGAGCATACTGACCTGTTGCATCGCCGCCTGGTATGGCAACTGCTCAGCATCCGACCATAAAGCGCTACAGAGGGTAGTGCGTACGGCCCAATACATCACTGGGGCCAAGCTTCCTGCCATCCAGGACCTATATACTAGGCGGTGTCAGAGGAAGGCCCAAAACATTTTCAAAGACTCCAGTCACCCAGGTCATAGACTGTTCTCTCTGCTACCGCACAGCAAGCGTACCGCAGCACTAAGTCTAGGTCCAAAAGGCTCCTTAACAGCTTCTATCCCCAAGCTATAAGACTGCTGAACAATTAATCAAATGGCCATCCGGACTATTTACATTGAACCTCCACCCCCTTTGTTTTTACACTGCTGCTACTCACTGTTTATTATCTATGCATAGTCACTTTACCCCTACCTACATATACAAACTACCTCGACTAACCTGTACCCCCGCACATTGACTCTGTCTTGGTAACCCCTGTATTTAGCCTTGTTATTGATATGTCATTTTATTGTGTTACTTTAAATTTTTTACTTTAGTTTATTTAGTAAATATTTTCTTGAACAGCATTGTTGGTTAAGGACTTGTAAAGAAAGCATTTCACGGTAAGGTCTACACCTGTTGTATTCGGCTCATGTGACAAATACAATTTGATTTGATTTGGCTATGGCATCTCAAAATTGACAAACAGTACTATTGTCGCTTTCAAGGAAGGTATTTTAAGGGAGTATGCGAAAACACTTGTTCGGTTTGTCTAGCCGTCGCTGGGTGCCAGCCGAACTGAAGCCTGCTGACACCTTTAGTGGGTGCTGCAGTTGAAAAGGGGGGGGGGGGGGGGGGCATGTTGTTTGAGGATAGGTCTTGTTGCTAGTAGAGCCCTCTGCAGCACCATCTCTCTGTTTTCCATTTTGAAGTAGAGACGTTACCATATTATTCTAGGGCCTTCTGTTTTTGTTTCCTGGAAGTGTGTTTGTTACGCCTGACTGCACAAGGCGACAGCAGTGAAGTTACTTTTTTTCTCCCTCGTTAAACATTACAATGAGTAGAAGTCACAACCAAAAGCCTCTAAAATGAAGGCAAATTCATTTATCATAATATCTGTTATTCTCAGACGATGGTCTGTGACTGTGTGTGCAGTGTTATGGTATAAGTTTACAATGCTCTGTTTTGGAGTCTTGTGTCTTACACAGGTTTTTTTTTTTCAGCGGTGGGAGTGAGTGTTGTGTAGTGTCTCCAGCTGCTCCTTGTCTGACTCAGTCAGCCCATGGTATTTCCGCCTGCCAGACTAGTGTTCTCTATCTCTCTCTCTTTCTCTGCACACCACTAATCACAGAAGCCAAATCAAATATATTTGACAATCTGTGGACCTTGAGTCAGGTGTTCTAACTTGACTCCTATCTCTTCACCTCCTCCTTTCCGCTCTCCATCTTCCTCCCTTCTTCCACATCCTCCGTCCTTATGTTTTTAATATTCGTCCTCATGCAGCTTCTTTCCTCTCTCTTCACTTCCTTTCTTCCTCTCTAGTCTTTCCCTCTGTGTTTGATTTGGTCTTGACTGTCTAGGTCAAGCCTTATTCTATAGCAGGCTCCTATTACTTTCCCCCCATTTATCCACCAGTCATACAGAAGCCCATACATAGGAAGCGTAGGCATACGTCAGGCTCCGCAACTGAACACTTCCCATTGAGAAAGGCTCCTGTCCCACGGTTTAGCAGGATGTTATGCTGGCCATCTAGAGATGGTGGAGACAAATACCAGGACTTGTATGTTTGTTTTGGGAGCTCATCTGTTTCGCTTGCTTTCTCTCTGCAATTATTCGTTCTATTTTCTCCACATCATCAGACAGCCAGGAAGAGACAATCGTAGCTTGTTTTGGTTACAACTAAACCCTGACACAGGCATGCTGTTGATGGATGGCCACGGGTGCAACATAGCGGTTGCCCAACACAATCCTCTCGTCTGGGCCTGCAACAGGCCTACAGTTTCAGCAATCTTATTTCATCTTGTTTGATCACATCTGACATCTAAACTTCATGAGGTATAGCCAACTGTATGTACAGTAAATCTGGCCCATGTCATTTCTAGGTCTTGTGTTGCCTTGTATTGGATTAGGGAGATAATGTGCCGGCTATGAGGGGGATGGAGTCTGGAGACACTTGGCTGCCTACAGGAACAGCTGAAAAAGCTTTGTCTGTCTGTCTTTTTGTCTTATCTGTCTGTGCCTGCCTGTCTGCCTGTCTGTCTGTCTGTCTGTCTGTCTGTCTGTCTGTCTGTCTGTCTGTCTGTCTGTCTGTCTGTCTGTCTGTCTGTCCTCCTGTCTATCTGGGGCAGGGCAAGGCTGCATCTGCTAGAGCCATGCAGACCCTAAATGTCTTTATGATGGTGTAATAGCTGCACGTAGTATGTGACCACTGAAACTGATCTGGGCAAACTGTAACATGCATTTGAAAGCCTCTGGTCATGTGACCATTTGTGGCGTTAGCTTGATAAAGCTGAAACTATTTTATGTTTGTCTGGTTTAGCTAGCAGTGCTTACTGTATATGGTTTTCAGTAACTCACAGGTTTGGCTTCTCCTTTTTGCAGAGACGTTCCCTGAATCTCAGTGTAGCCCAACCAATATATTTCAATAGCATGGAATCAAGGTTGCTCATACTGTATCTCTACCCTAATCCGATTTTTTTGTCACATTTTACAAGTATATCAGTCCATACATGTATATATTGCCTATCTGCATGCTATAGACACACCTCAACACATGAAAACACGTGCAGTGTGTGTCTGATAGCCATGTGCAGTGCAGTAGAGTTATCGTTATGTCTTCCTCCAGTCAGAGGTCACACGGAGCGATGGAGCGTGGCAGGATGTGGCTGAACATCTCTGCTGCCTTTACCTGAGAACAGCTTTCATCTTCTCTTTTTTACTCTCTTTCTCGCTCACTCTTTCTTTCTCTCTCTTCCTGTGTCTGCTTTGCAACAGCCCACGCAGCTTGAGCTCAGAGAGAGAAAACATCCTGTCCTCAGGAAAAATGTAAGTGTGTTGAAAATATGATTGAAACATCAGCACTGGGCATCCTGCCGTGCATCTACAGAGCTAATGTAGCCTACTGTGTGTTCATTCTGGGGAGCGATAGCTCTATCTGTTTACCCAACCGATGCAGACCTGTTTCAGTGATAAACACATGCTGCAGCCAGAACCCTAATGTACTGTTAATGAAGCAGTGTGTGTGGGAAAGACAGGCCGCTGAGCTTCATGCTCCTAGCGTGCCTCAATCTGTCTCTCATCATTGACTCACCCTCAAGCTCTCTCTCACTCTCTCTCGCTCTCTGAGTCCGTCCCATCATTCCTTCCCTATTACACAGTGTTCAGGACAGGAGAGCTGAACTGGGACCAGACATTGTAGCTTGATTAACAGTCATGATTCATCTAGTCGGCCTGTCTCTCCTGTTGATATACTATTGTAGGTGTTAAGAAATGACTAACATTATTCACGCTTATGAATGGCGCTCCCAGGCTGGCAAACGGGGTGTTAGCTTTGGCTAGGGTTCAACTCGGAGAAACGCAAGCAATTAGGAGTGTATATACGCCCTGGGGGAAAGGCTTGATAGATGAGTGCTATTTGGGTCTGCCGGAGGAAAATAAATAATTTCACCCCATTTAGACAAGGGTGTGTGGGTTTTGCACTAATTCAGCCCAAACAGTAGTCTACCTTGATAGCTGAAGGAGTTCCCCCATTTTGGTCACCAAGGAAAAGTTAATTAGACTGGAACAAAGAGTACTTTTAGCAGTTAATGAAAAAAGTGATTCATTAAACATATTTTACCTTGAAGCAAAACAGAGAAACTCTCCAGGCCTAAGGTTAGATGCCAATCAAAAACAAGTTGGTATCTATGTGTAAGATCAGTGCATAAATAATATAAAGTACCTACAGTTGAAGTCAAAAGTTTACATCCACTTAGGTAGGAGTCATTAAAACTTGTTGTTCAACCACTCCACAAATTTCTTGTTAACAAACTACAGTTTTGGCAAGTCGGTTAAGACATCTACTTTGTGCATGACACAAGTAATTTTTCCAACAATTGTTTACAGACAGATTATTTCACTCATAATTCACTGTATCACAATTCCAGTGGGTCAGAAGTTTACATACACTAAGTTGACTGTGCCTTTAAACAGCTTGGAAAATTCCAGAAAATTATGTCATGGCTTCAGAAGCTTCTGATAGGCTAATTGACAACATTTGAGTAAATTGGAGGTGTACCTGTGGATGTATGTCAAGGCCTACCTTCAAACTCAGTGCCTCTTTGCTTGACATCATGGGAAAATCTAAAGAAATCAACTAATACCTCCACAATTGTAGACCTCCACAAGTCTGGTTCATCCTTGGGAGCAATTTCCAAACGCCTGAAGGTACCACGTTCATCTGTACAAACAATAGTACGCAAGTATAAACACCATGGTACCACGCAGCCATCATACCGCTCAGGAAGGAGACGCGTTCTGTCTCCTAGAGATGAACGTACTTTGGTGCAAAAAGTGCAAATCAATCCCAGAACAACAGCAAAGGACCTTGTGAAGATGCTGGAGGAAACAGGTACAAAAGTATCTATATCCACAGTAAAACGACATAACCTCAAAGGCCGCTCAGCAAGGCCAGACTACGGTTTGCAACTGCACTTGGGGACAAAGATTGTACTTTTTGGAGAAATATTCTCTGGTCTGATGAAACAAAAATAGAACTGTTTGGCCATAATGACCATCGTCATGTTTGGAGGAAAAAGGGGGAGGCTTGCAAGCCGAAGAACACCATCCCAACCTTGAAGCACAGGGGTGGCAGCATCATGTTGTGGGGGTGCTTTGCTGCAGGAGGGACTGGTGCACTTCACAAAATAGATGGCATCATGAGGGAGGAAAATTATGTGGATATATTGAAGCAACATCTCAAGACATCAGTCAGGAATTTAAAGCTTGGTCGCAAATGGGTCTTCTAAATGGACAATGACCCCAAAGTTGTGGCAAAATGGCTTAAGGACAACAAAGTCAAGGTTTTGGAGTGGCCATCACAAAGCCCTGACCTCAAACCTATAGAAAATTTGTGGGCAGAACTGAAAAAGCGTGTGCGAGCAAGGAGGCCTACAAACCTGACTCAGTTACACCAGATCTGTCAGGAGGAATGGGCCAAAATTCACCCAACTTATTGTGGGAAGCTTGTGGAAGGCTACCTGAAACATTTGACCCCGAAAAAACTATTTAAAGGCAATGCTACCAAATACTAATTGAGTGTATGTAAACTTCTGACCCACTGGGAATGTGATGAAAGACATAAAAACTGAAATAAATTATTCTCTCTACGATTATTCTGACATTTCACATTCTTAAAATAAAGTGGCCATCCTAACTGACCTAAGACAGGGAATTTTTACTCTGATTAAATATCAGGAATTGTGAAAAACTGAGTTTAAATGTATTTGGCTAAGGTGTATGCAAACTTCCGACTTCAACTGTATGTCACCTCCATCAGATTGCATTTTGAATGTGTCAGCTCTCACCTGGCATTGGAATCTAAATGGGAACACACAGAAATGTGCACAAGGCCCTCCTTTGCCCTCCATTTGGCAAATCAGACCATAACTCCATCCTTCTGCTGCTTACTTACAAGCAAAAACTCAAACAGGAAGTACCTGTGACACGCTCAATACGGATGTCGTCCGATGAAGTGGATGCTAAGCTAAAGGACTGTTTTGCTAGCACAGACTGGAATATGTTTCAGGATTCATCTGATAACATTGAGGAGTTTACCACATCAGTCACCAGCTTCATTAATAAGTGCTGTGGCAGAACAAGGGGTTTAATCAAAATGTTTACACTGATCAGACATGGACCGTTGTGTGATCGTTCAGGTTCAAGTGTGTTTATTAAAATAATAAAGAAAAATAAAATAATAGCTCTTCTCCAGGAGACCTCCAGGTTACCGTCTTCTGGGCTCCGGGGTATTTCTGCCTCCTTTGGGGGGGAAAACAGAGCTCCCTCGGTTCTAGCAGACCATGAGGATGCCTATATGGGAGCAACCTCTCTCCCCAAAAACCCCTGCGTGCTGCCCTTCTGGCAGCTTTATGGGACTAGCTCCCGGGTGATACCCTTGCAGACCGCTTCCCATAGGGAAATGGCCTCGGGATATCGAGTGGCATAATCTACTTTTACCAGGATGTACCGGAGTCCTCGTGCCGTTTTTACCAGGGGTCCCACTATATCCAAGGCGAAGCGTTCAAATGGCACCCGATGATCTGTAGGGGGACCAGCGGGTTTCGGAAGTGTGCTTTTGGGGCATTGATTTGACACTCTGGGCAGCTGTGACAATAGCCTTCCACGGCCCACCTCATCCCGGGCCAGTGGAACCAGGCGGCGATTCGTTCCCGGGTCTTCTCCATTCCCAGGTGTGCCCCCAATAGATGGGTGTGGGCCAGTTGGAGAACAGTTCCCACGTATCGTTGGGTCAGCAACAGCACCTCTCTAAGTTCACCCTGTTGGTGCGACACCTGATACAAAAGGTTATTCTTGATTTAGAAATGGGGATATCGCCAGTGACTCACCCCCGGAAATGGCTGGCCATCCACCACTATCACATGGGCCACGGCGGCTTTCAAGTTCGGGTCCTTCACTGGGCGGTCCCGAACTGTCCCCACAGTTGGTCCATGGCAGGTGTCTCGGCTGGTCTCTCGAAATCGATGACTTGGAGATTGAGCTCCTCTTCAGGTTGTTCACTGGGGGAGATTGGTTCCGGCGCCCTCTCGGACTCAGACTCCAGACCCGTAGATGCGGGTTTGGCAACCGCTTGCTTCCGGGTCACGCAGGCGACGGGCCATTCTCGCTCTTGTCTCCTGTCGACTCGTACCTTTTTTCCCAGCTCGTGCCTCCACAGTGCTGCTAACAAGGGACAATCTCGTCCCACAAGGAGGGGTCCCGGCAACTCGGGTACGGCACCCACCATCATCCGGCAGTTCCCTTGTGACGTCACAATGTTGGCCTGCACGGTCGGATACTGCTTGGTGTCGCCGTGGACACAGGGGATGGACATCTCCTCGCCACGTTCGGTCTACTGGGCCAGCAAGCTTGTGTTTCCAAGTGTAACCATACTCCCTGGAGTCCAACAGAGCTTGGGTGTCGTGTCTGTCGACTTTCACCAGGACCATGGGTGGTTCGCAGTGGGCCCAACATGAGGTGACGTAGTTTACTGCGTGGCCCGTCTCGTCTCTGGGGCTCGCTGATGGCACCGACTCCTCTCGACCCGGGCAATTCCATGCAAGGTGTACCAGGGCGCCACACTCAAAATATCTAATTTGGTCTCCATCCACCTGTGGTCGGCGGCGGCAGGTCGGCTCTCCCCCAGCAGTCTCTCTGCGGTTCAGGGAATAATGCGGTGGGGTTGTCTTTTCGTCCCCTCTGATGGTTCCCCGACTCGTCCCGGCACGTCCCGGCTCCCCTTCAGCATGGCCTCTGTGTTCTGATGCATCTCCACTGCTCCCAGGAGGTCCTCCAAGGTCTGGGGCATACGTAGACTCATCGCCCTCTTCACGTCATGGGGTAGCACCCGTAAGAAGCGATCCATGACCACTTTGTCTATGATGGAGAGGGTGAACACAAACTTGTGGCAGACCAGGGGGTTTGATCAAAACGTTTACACTGATCAGACATGGACACAAGTATGATAGCTCAGTTTCAAAGGTATTTATTTAAACAATGAAGAAAAATAAAAGAATAGGAGATCTCCTCCGGGTTTCCATCTTCTAGGCTCCGGGGTATTGCTGTCTCCTTTGGGAGGGGGGGGAACAGAGCCCCCCTTTTCTAGCAGACTGTTAGGACAACTATATGGGAGCAACCTCTCTCCCCGAAAAAACCCTGTGTGATGCTTTTCTGGCAGCTTTATGGGATTCGTACGGTTGGTGAGCAATCAGCCCCTTGATTACGCACCAGCTTCAATCAGCCCCAATTCGTCCTGGCTGGAGGGCCCATCGAGACCTGGCACGTGCAGCAGAGATCGCTGCCTTATGTAGACTCCATCTGTCACCAGGCCTCGACAAGTCTCCCCTGGTGGTTAGTCCATGGTACGCCACAGTGCATTGATAATGTCATCCCCACAGTGGCAGTACATACATACCCCAACCAGAAGCCATGGATTACAGGCAATATCTGCTCTGAGCTAAAGGCTAGATCTGTCGCTTTCAAGGAGTCAGGTACTAACCTGGACGCTTATAAGAAATCCCGCTACAACCTCAGACGAGCCATCGAACAGGCAAAGCGTCAATACAGGACTAAGATCGAATCCTACTATGCTGGCTTTGATGCTCGACGAATGTGGCAGGGCTTGCAAACTATCATGGACTACAAGCTGCCCAGTGATGCAGGCCTACCAGACAAGCTAAATTACTTTTATACTCGCTTCCAGGCAAACAGCACTGAACCATGAATGAGATCACCAGTTGTTCTGGACGACTGTGTGATCTCGCTCTCTGTAGCCATTGTGAGTAAGATGCTTAAACAGGTTATTAACATTCACAAGGGTGTTGGGCCAGGCGTAATACCAGGACAAGTACACAGGGCAAACGCTGACCATCTGGCAGGTGTCTTCACCAGGTGTTGGAACCAAAATTATTTTCCAATTGTTTCTTTCTGAACAGAACTATTATTCTTTTCGCTTACACTGTACTGACCACCAAAATAAAGTTCTGACCAGTTTGAAAGTTCTGACCAACAACAAAAAAATACGGTTTATATCGTTCCTTTTCTGTTCCTTTTTTAATAACCAGTGAAATCAACCGTTTTTTACATTTAGCTCATTAAATTACTTCACCAATCAGTGCGGATAAAGCAGGCAAGCTAGTTGTTTACATGCACGATGGACAGATAAGTGCAGCCTCCCCTTATGGGTGGGGAGAGAGCAAGAGAGGGTTGACGAGCAGGTTTGAAGCACTAGGCATCTTGTTATGACATGCATTATCTGAATTAGGTCCACAGAATTATATCTAGGATGAGTGGCTTCTATGAACTATGAATTCCCTTTGTTCTAGCTAACAAGCTTGAGCTAGCAAGATAACAATCTTGTGTGTGCAGAGCGGCACCAGAATAAAAAAAGTATTACGTTTTTGTAGTTAATAAATCCAACGTGATATGTGATAACTAGGCCTATTGAGCTAACGTAGGCTAATGCGATTAGCATGAGGTTGTAAGAAACAAGAACATTTCCCAGGACATAGACATATCTGATATTGGCAGAAAGCTTAAATTCTTGTTAATCTAACTGCACTGTCCAATTTACAGTAGCTATTACAGTGAAAGAATATCATGCTATTGTTTGAGGAGAGTGCACAATTTTGAACATAAAAAGTTATTAATGAACAAATTAGGCATATTTGGGCAGTCTTGATACAACATTTTGAACAGAAATTCAATGGTTCATTGGATCAGTCTAAAACTGTGCACATACACTGCTGCCATCTAGTGACCAAAATATATATTGCACCAGGGCTGGAATAATACATGATGGCCTTTCTCTTGCATTTCAAAGATGATGATACCAAAAAAATACAAAAGAACGTTGTTTTTCTTTCTTTGTATGAGCTTTTACGAGATCTATTGTGTTATATTCTCCTACATTCCTTTCCCATTTCCACAAACTTCAAAGTGTTTCCTTTCAAATCGTACCAAGAATATGCATATCCTTGCTTCAGGGCCTGAGCTACAAGCAGTTGAATTTGAGTATGGCATTTCAGGTGAATATTGTAAATAAGGGGCAGATCCTTAAATATTGACTAAAGCTCAGCATTCAACACCATAGACCCCTCCAAGCTCATCACCAAGCTCAGGACCCTGGGATTGAATACCTCCCTCTGCAACTGGATCCTAGACTTCCTGACGGACCATCCCCAGGCATTGAGGGTAGGCAACAAAACATCCATGACGCTGACCATCAACAAGGGGGGCCCTCAGAGCTGTGTGCTTAGTCCCCTCGTCTACTCCCTGTTCACCCACGACTGCGTAGACGCTCACGACTCCAACACCATCATCATGAAGTTTTCTGACGATACAATGGTGGAAGGACTGATCACCAATAACAATGAAGCAGCCTATAGGAAGGAGGTCAGAGACCTGGCAGTGTGGTGTCTGATAACAACCTCTCCCTCAACATCAGCAAGACAAAGGAGCTGGTCATGGACTACAGGAAACGGAAGGGCGAGCACGCCGCATCCACATTGATGGGGCTGTAGTGGAGTGGGTCGAGAGCTTCGAGTTCCCTGGTGTCCACATCATTAACATGGTCCACACACACCCACACAGTTGTGAAGAGAGCATGACAGTGCCTCTTCCCCCTCAGGAGACTGCATCCTTAGATCCTCAAAAGTTCTACAGCTGCACCATTGAGAGCATATTGACTGGCTGCATCCCTGCTTGGTAAGGCAACTGCAAGGCACCCGGCCACATGGAGCTACAGAGGGCGATGAGCTCCCTGCCATCCAAGAACTATACAACAGGCGGTGTCAGGGGAAGGCTCAAAAAAACTGTCAAAGACTCCAGCCACCCAAGCCATAGATGGTCTCTGCTACCACACGGTAAGCGGTACCAGTGCCCCAAGTCTGGAACCAACAGGACCCTGAACAGCTTCTATCCACAAGCCATAAGACTGTTAACAAGACTGCTGAATAGCTAATCAAATGGCTACCCGGATTACCTGCATTAACCGATTTTTGCACTAACTCTCTTGCAGTGACTCTATGCACAAACACCGGACACTACCCACACACTAACACATACTTGCACTAACACCCCAACACACACATATACACACACACACACTACATATACCCATACACACATAACACGTGCACACACGCATACTGACGCCACACACACACACACACACACACACACACACACACACACACACACACACACACACACACACACACACACACACACACACACACACCACATAAGCTGTTATTGTCTATTATCTATCCTGCATCCTGCTGCCTAGTCACTTTACCCATACTATATATACATAGCTACTTTAATTACCTCGTATCCCTGCACATCAACTCAGTATTGGTACTCCCTGTATATAGCCATGTGATTTTTACTCGTTATTGTTATTTGTTATTCACTGTGTCATTATTTCTATTTTTATTTTGTATCTTATCTTTAACTCTGCCTTGTTGGAAAAAGACCCGTAAGAAAGCATTTCACTGTTTGTCTACACCTGTTGTTTACGAAGTATGTGAAAAATTGTATGGGAAGCGTATTTTTCACACTGATTAAAAACGACATGTGTCTGATAAATCTACTTAAAACCAGGCACATGGGTGACCCCCCTCTTCCTGTATGATTGACCAAAGTCACACAGTTCATCAGGAAACATTTCTTCACGTTTCATCCTTAGAGTTGGAAAAGCTGCAGCAGTAAAAGGAGAAGGAGATTGCACTATAGGTGATTGACCCCATTCTTATTCAGCCTCACTGATCAAAATGCAACAACAATGGTTTGATTGTTATCATCCAAAACAAGATGATTGGGCATGAAAGCAGTTTTAGGATAAAGTTGATGGTCTGCATGTCAAGAGTCATTTGGTGTTAAACAGGCTAGTCAATATTTCTCAGTATCAGTCAGATAGTGGTAAATAATCCTATCAGGGGTCTGTCTCACTTTGACAGCTTTATCTAAATCTCAATTTAGCTACCCTACCCTTTGTTGTCACCAATTCTAAGTTCCTATAACTTATACTGCATGTTTGTCTCCATGAAGAAGTGACTTCAAAGTCAATCTAACATGAGTAAATACCAGTGGGGGCTGGTGGGAGCTATAGGAGGACAGACTCATTGTAATGTCTAGAATTGTATAATGGAACAGTATCAAACAGATCAAACATATGGAAACCACATGTTGGACTCCGTTCCGTTTAATCAATCCCAGCCATTACACTGAGCCCATCCTCCTATAGCTCCTCCTACCAACCTCTTCTGGTAAATACACATTGATGAAACCCCATTACTTTGGGCCTGACTGCTCTTTGTTCCTCTGATTACCAATGAGTGAATGATATCACTTTGACATTCTCCTCCTTAATTTGCTCCTTCCCTTTGTTGTTTTATTCTCTACCCTCAGCTTCCAATGGTATTTGGAGTCAGTCTTTTTGTGCCTTTTCTATCACTTGAACGTCACCACGGTACGTCAGCAAGCTCTGTTGTGGCGAGTGACGCACAGCACCATTGTGTGGCCGGCGAGTGATCAGGACAGTACAACGGCTCCCCGCCAGCCCGATGGAGGGGACATTTGTTCCTTTTGTTAGCCACAATAGATGTGCCACAAATACCACTAGTTGGAGAAAGAGGGGCTGGGGGGCAAGACATGAGAGGTGTGTGTGGTAAGGATCTAAATCAACAAAAGCTATTATCCCTATGTGGGGTGGCAGGTAGGCTAGTGGTTAGAGCATTGGGCTAGTAACTGAAATGTTGCAAGATCGAATCCCCGAGCTGACAAGGTAAAAATCTGTCACTCTGCCCCTGAACAAGGCAGTTAACCCACTGTTCCTAGGCCATCATTGAAAATAAGAATTTGTTCTTAACTGACTTGCCCAATTAAATAAAACATTTGGTTTTATGTGGTGTGAGACCTTCCTGCTCCTTCAAGGCATCTTTCCACTGAGGTCAGAACAAACACAGAGGAGAGAGCACAGTGTGTGACCTGGGCCTGTCACCATAGTGACTCTGCAATGATATCATCCAAGATGGCCTACTGTCAACTGGCCCAATCATTGTGCACTTTTACAGGACTTTAGGCACCAAACCTACAAACCTTACAAGGCTAACAACCTTTAGATATTGGTTCTAGTCCCATCTGCCAAGGGTTTCAAATACCCCTGGATGACAGATGGCTTTGGTTCCCAAATACTGAGAGGCCAGAAGGACATACAGTGCCTTCAGAAAGTATTCACACTCCTTGACTTTTTCCACATTTTGTTGTGTTCCAGCCTGAATTTAAAATGGATTAAATTGAGATTTTGTGTCACTGATCAACACACTACACTCTACATTCAATCTACACCCACTCTGTGTGAAATAATAGTGTTTAACATGATTTTTATTATAATTCCCTCAGCTCTGTAACCCACACCTATAATTATATGTAAGGTCCCTCAGTCAAGTAGTGAATTTCAAGCACAGATTCAACCACAAAGACCAGGGAGGTTTTCCAATGTTTCGCAAAGAAGGGCACCTATAGTTTTGGTAGATGGGTAAAAAAGAATGACATTGAATATCCCTTTGAGCATGGTGCAGTTATTAATTAGACTTTGGATTGTGTATCAATACACCCAGTCACTACAAAGATTTAGGCGTCCTTCCTAACTCAGTTGCCGGAAAGGAAGGAAACCTCTTAGGGATTTCACCATGAGGCCAATGGTGATTTTAAAACCGTTACAGAGTTTAATGGCTGTGAGAGGAGATAACTGAGGATGGATCAACAACATTGTAGTAACTCTTTGTCCTGAACACAAAGTGTTATGCTTGGGGCAAATCTGCCACAACACATCATTGAGTATCACTCTTCATACTTTCAACCATTGTGGTGGCTGCATCATGTTATGGGTATGCATGTCATCGACAAGGATTAGGGAGTTTTTAGGATAAAAAGAAACGGAATAGGACTAAGCACAGGCAAAATCCTAGAGGAAAACTTGATTCAGTCTGACTCTAACAATGGGAGACAAATTCACCTTTCAGCAGGACAATTATCTAAAACACAAGGCCAAATATTCATTGGAGTTGCTTACCAAGATGACATTGAATTTTCCGTAGTGTCCTAGTTACAATTTTGACTTAAATCATCTTGAAAATCTGTGGCAAGACTTGAAAATGGCTGTCTAGCAATGATCAACAACCAACTTGACAGAGCTTGAAGAATTTAAAAAATAATAATGGGCAAATATTGTATAATCTATGTGTGCAAAGCTCTTCGAGACTGACCCAGAAAGACTCACAGCTGTAAGCGCCTGTCACGACTTCCGCCGAAGTCGGTCCCTCTCCTTGTTCGGGCGACGTTTGGCGGTCGACGTCACTGGCCATCTAGCCACCGCCGATCCACTTTTCATTTTCCATTTGTTCTGTCTTTGTCTTACACACCTGGCTTCACTCAACCAAATACTTGTTTATTATTTAATCCTCTGTTCCCCATGTTTTGTTTGTGAGTGATTGTTCATTGTACATCGGTCCATTTTTTGTGGACTCGCTATGTTGCCTTGTATTATTGTATTTTTTAGTAAAGTACGTAGATTACTCAAAACTGCTGTCCTGCGCCTGACTGTCTACACCAGCTACACACAGGACCATTACATCGCCACCAATCAAGATATTAGTGTTTAAAATTTCTATTAAGTACAAAAAATATATAGAATTCTTCTTCCACTTTAACATTCCAGAGTATGTTGTGTAGATGACAATTAAATCAATTTTAATCACACTTTGTAACACCATAAAATGTGGAAAAAGTCAAGGGGTGTTAATACTTCCTGCAGGCACTGTATGTGCAGGTACGGTATTATACTGTAAACAAGCAATGACAGGCAATGCATCTCATTCATCCAAGATGGATTTAGGCAGAGATTAACTAAAGTAACCTTTCGGGGCATCACCCGTTCATTACTGAAGATCCCATAGTGCGTAAGCAACAGTTTATATCTAAGAACCATAAACACAGCAGGTAGACAACCAGCAATCATCCTCCATGGGGATTGAACATGGTTTAAGTCTGCAACTGAAATCTTTCACCCCTTTTAACATGGCAAATTTCCTCATAGGGGTAAATCAAGGACTCTGTCTTTGTGAACATTATATTCACTCTATAACTAGTCAAGAAAGCCCCCCATGTTCATTTCAACCAACAGCCCTATGGTTGGTTGCCTCAAGTCATCACTAGCTCAAAGTCTTCTGTCTGTAACCACTGAAAAAATACTTAAAAACTAAAGACATGTGTCTAAAGACATAAGTGTGCCAGAAACTCCATCGTCACTCTGTCAGTTCTACACTTTTAGAAAAAAAGGTGCTATCAGGAACCTACAAGGGTTTTTCAGCTGTCCCCATAGGATAACCCTCTGAATAACCCTTTTTTGTTCCAGGAAGAACCCTTTTGGTTCCAGGTAAAAACCCTTTTAGGATCCATGTAGAACCCTTTCCACAGATGGTTCTACCTGGAACCCAAAAGGGTTCTACCTGGAACCCAAAAGGGTTCTACCTGGAAGCAAAAAGGGCTCTAATTGGAACCAAAAAGGGCTCTATCCTGTGGGGACAGCCGAAGAACTCTTTTGGAACCCTTTTTTTTCTAAGAGTGTAGAGACGTGTTCAGTGTGTGTCAGATAGGGCTTTGAAATGCGATGCCTCTCACCGTTGATACCACACTTGGCGTGTGTGGAGACGGCACACCCTCCTCAGACCGCCTGCCTGCCTGCCTGCTGGTGCCTGTCCATGACATGCTGCCTCAGCCACGCTAACTCCCTCTCTGTAGAAAAACAACCAAAACAGAGAGAAAAGGTCATAGTGTTCCTTCCCTCAGACAGAAAAAGAAAGTCACAGTAGTTTATCAAAGGAGAAGATCTCCACTTAACTACTCTAAGATGGTTTCTGAGGAGCCTCATAAAGGAACAGCAGCAGATGCCTATCTACCAGCATGTGACAGGGTCTAGGCCTAGGGAGAAAAACACTTATATAACAAATTTCCCAATTAACAGACCCTAGTGGCACTAAGAAAGAGAAGAGAAATAACCATATTGATTAATTGGATAAAAGATCTGTTTCACTAACTTAAAGGCAGTTCTAACTAAGGGTGCTTGGCAGCGTAGATTCCTCCAGATATTTCTTCCAGTCCTTAAGTTCCCAATTCCTCCGGGTACGTTACACTCATCCCTTTCTCCCTCCACACGGATGATGGCAGGCACCTCATGTGAGGAAGGATTGTGTGTCACATGATCAGTCTTGTGAGGAAAGATTCACTTAGAGGGCCCTTTGCCTTGACATGTTTGTCTGTGTCTCTAGCTGGTCTCTCAGTGCTATTGGATGTCATTGGATTTGCAATGTTGTGACTGAGACAACGTGCCCAGCCACACCTCTGTGCTTGTTTGTTTCTGTTTCACGTGTGCTTACCGTATGGCCATGTAAAACTTGCACACAATATTATGCTACTCTTTTTCTGAATGGAACCATTTAGCTTACGTACATAGCTAAGAGTTCAGATTTTCCCTGATATACAGAACAATTCAAATGCCAATTGAAGAACATCAGGCACATAACTTTGACACTTTATCTATTGGCACCGATCCAAAACTTACACAGAAAGCTTCTTTTTTTTTAAAACCGACAGCAGTCCAGACCGATTGGTTCCAGTCCCTCTGAAAGTGCTCACGGTCCCCAGGTCACGGCTGAACATCTCATATTTATGTGAGTTGAACTGCAGGCTGGCAGGCTAATTCAATGGTATGTTTTCATTAGGTCTCAGGGGCCGAGTAGAGCCCCCTCCCTAACGTGGCCTGTCTGGACTCTGACCCCGGTTTTATGCAGGGTGATAGCGATGGGGGTCAAGGTTTTGGAACGCACCCAGCCCAGACTTACGGTAACAATTTGAGGAGGCAGGCAGCAACATTACAGGGTTATGTAACACATAGTCGCCGGTCCTTAATGACTTCACAGGCCCGCTGGAATGTCCAATTCTCAATAAGTCTCTTTTTTCACCGCTCTGTTTGTGGCAACACAAATTAGGTTTGGTATGGTAACCTTAAACAAATTATTTTCTGTGCTGTCCTGTGCTGTGCAGTGGTGGAAAAAGTACTAAATTGTCATACTTGAGTAAAAGTAAAGATACCTTAATAGAAAATTACTCAAGTAAAAGTGAATGTCACCCAGTAAAATACTACTTGAGTAAATACTACTACTTGAGTCAAAGTATCTGGTTTAAAATGTACTTAAATACAGTGGTGGAAAAAGTACTGAATTGTCATTATTGAGTAAAAGTAAAAGTACATTTTTACTTAAATACTGTGCATGAGACCGGTGGCGATTTTCTAAGAAGCATTAGTAGTTTTCAATGGCCACCTGACAACCAGACATAGACATCTGAATTTTAGATTGGGTTCTTTCCATTTATCTTTTGTTCTGCATTATTTATGCATTCCTGTTCTTTCCCGCTTATCTGCTCACATATTTCTCTCCTTCAGTATAAACACAGGGAATGAAGATTGGGCTATCATGTACAAAAACAAAGTCTCACCCAATTTCAAGATAAATATGTTTCCTACCATTATGACACCATTGATTGATATTCAATGTCAGCAGCAGTACATTTGCATTCTGCTACAGCAGGACCCTGTAAGCTGACTGGTCCTGTGAATGAATGGCTTGATAAAGATCAATATGGCACCTTGCCACATGTGGTCTTTCCACTCTACACCATTTGTAAAGTGAGGTCATAACCTCAAGCTCTACCCCCCCCGCTCCCTTATTGTCTGGGATGTGTCTCAGCTGTGTAGGGAAACTAGCCCCCATATAGAATGACCAGCTCTGTTTGTCCAGGGGGCAATCCACCCCAACACAGGGGCCTTCAGCCCTATAACATTGAACATCCTCGGCCCAGGCCAGCCGTGATGTCAGCAAGCCTCTGGTGCTTAGGTGACACATTTCCCAGGGGACGGAGCCCAGCCCAGGCCTGGTGCTGCTGCATCATGGGCCAACTCACTCTGCTCTGCTCTACTGCGAGTTGTAAACAGCAATTACTTAATGAGGATGCCTGAATTCCTGCCATGCATGCTGCCCAATTTACTGGGTCTCCACTGTGGCTGCCCAATATACTGGGTCTCCACTGTGGCTGCCCAATTTACTGGGTCTCCACTGTGGCTGCCCAATTTACTGGGTCTCCACTGTGGCTGCCCAGGGTGGGATGCTATCTTATTATTTTGGGTCCTGATGAAATTATGCCATTGTAAGATAAAGGGAAAACTGCAATCCTTGACAACTGCCCTACTTTTTAAGTTATTTTGGACTTTAACATTGTTACGGGCCATGATATTTCAGGCCATGGTAGTTCTACTTTGTGTGTTTGTCTGAATCTGTCTGCCAATGGATGGGGACATGTTGTACATTCTTGCCAGATGACAGGCAGCAGGGCAGGGACACTGACATAAAATGTGCCACTCCCAGTGGTGGGGTGAAGGATACATGTTCAGGATGAGAGAAGCGCAGTTCCTAGCATCATGCCCCTTAGGCAGTCTGACTGACTGCCATGATTGCAGTATATGTGGGAGAGATGCATGCCTCACCTGGTAAAATCTTGCCCAAAGTAATGATTGACACATTTGATTGCTCACTTGCCTACAGCATGTTTCTGTTACATCACACACGTATTGTTTTTCAAATCAAATGTTATTTGTCACATACACATGGATAGCAGATGTTAATGTGAGTGTAGCGAAATGCTTGTGCTTCTAGTTCCGAAAATGCAGTAATATCCAACGAGTAATCTAACCTAACAATTTCACAACAATTACCTTATACACACAAGTGTAAAGGAATGAATAAGAATATGTACATAGGTGTGTGTTTTTGTTGCAAAATCTAAGCGGTAGGCGGTAATGTTTGGTTACTTACTACCTGCATTAGAGGTGTAGTTGTGTCCATTTTTTAAAAGACATCTACAGAGGCAGTAGGAGTAGGCAACCTGTTGAATGCCACCCCAAGTAGGCTAGTGCCTGTCTATCAGCCGTGTCGTAGTATGCGCACTGCCTTTAACCCTCCCCCTTAACAAAGTCAAATGACCATTGGCTTTCATGTCACAGCGTCACTGAGAAAGCCTGGCCCTGAGATAGAGCAATTTTGGGACTGTCTATCCACACGCAAACCAACATACAGCGCTTGGCTTGATTACAACTGCGGTCTATTACCAGTTCCTTCATACTTTAATGATTCATCTGTCTATTTCTTGCCAGTCAGTCTTTTTCTGAGGGTCACAGAATTCACCTGGGGACTTTTTTTTGTGCTGAGAAGTTTGCTGTTCTATTACAACATATTTTTCTCTTCGTTTATCTTCCTCTGCATTTTTTTGTGATGAAATTAACTTGAACGTATAGAACAGCAAATATAACTTCTGTCAAGGAAATATCTTGTATCATCTCTCTCCAAACGGACAGCGAAGCAATGATGAACAAGAACGGGATGGTGACAAAAATTCACACGAGAATTAGGACCGATCCTTTCACGAGCAATTATGAGTTGCTTGGCAGAGAATTGGGCAGGTAAGTCGCATGAAATGTTGAATAGGTTACCCTGTCCAGATCATGAAATTATGAGCTAGAATAGATGTCAATGCGTGCTGCAGTGCGAAGTAAACACGGGGAGGCAGGGGTAAACGCACTGTTCAGTCTTTAAAGTGAGGGATTACAAATTGGAAATGTTTGTATTTTTCTCTCTGCACGTGCAAACGGGAATAAGTAAACATTTCACCGTGTCGGCCTAATCCGGATGAGTGGCGCTGGCACTGCCATGAAGACTCTCGTTCTGCGCCCATGAAATTGTTTTGTGTGGTTGGCATTTTTTTTTTGCAAAGGAAATCTGTGGGATTTATTCATCTTTGTGTGAGCCCTGATATTTCTGGAATTTGATTTAAGTATAACCAGCCTGGTCTCATAGACTAGACGTAACATAGTAAACGTATATCTGGCATTCTTAAATTTAGTATGATATGTTACTTTTGGTATGGTTACTTATGGAAAAAAATTGGTTTGTTGGCCAGGTGTATAACGCGAACGTCTAGCATGCTTGTTGGATTCTCATCGTGGACAACTTTAGCATTTTAGCAACTTTGAAACGACTTACTACTTTTTTGCTACTTTGCAACTACTTAGCATGTTAGCTATCCTTCCCCTAACCATAACCCTTTAACCTAATGGTGGTGTAAAGTACTGAAGTACTATATATGTTTTTTGGGTGCATCTGTACTTTACTATTTATATTTTTCGCAACTTTTACATTCCTATAGAAAATGATGTACTTTTTACTCCATACGTTTTCCCTGACACAAAATTACTCATTACATTTGAATGCTTAGCAGAACAGAAACATTGTAAAATTCACACACTTATCATGAGGTCCTCCCTACTGCCTCTGATCTGGTGGACTCACTAAACACATGCTTCATTTGTAAATTATGTATGAGTGTTGGAGTGTGCCCTGGCTCTCCGCTAATAAAAAATGTAATTGTGCCATCTGGTTTGCTTAATAGAAGGAATTTGAAATTGTGTACTTCTACCTTTGATACTTAAGTATATTTAAAATGAAATATTTTAATGAATTGTGGTCCCGTGTGGCTCAGTTGGTAGAGCATGGCGCTTGCAACGCCAGGGTTGTGGGTTCATTCCCCACGGGGGGACCAGGATGAATATGTATGAACTTTCCAATTTGTAAGTCGCTCTGGATAAGAGCGTCTGCTAAATGACTTAAATGTAAATGTTAAATGTAAATAGTTTTAGACTTTTACTCAAGTAGTATTTTACTGGGTCACTTTTACTTGAGTCATTTTCTATTAAGGTATCTTTACTTTTACTCAAGTATGACAAGTGAGTACTTTTTCCACCATTGACGCTTAACCCTAACTCCTAGCCTAGCGAATGTTAGCAACAACAAATTGGAATTCGTAACATATCAAACTTTTTGCAAATTTGTAACATATTGAATGAATTGCAATTTGTAATATATCATACTAAATGGATGGACAGCCACAAATGAATACATACCATATGAAACCTATTATACTAAATGGAGTGTTCGGATGACAACAGCGCAGGCGCGTATTTTCAATCACACTAAGGAGCATCATAATTATGTCTCTATTGTAATGAGAGCTGGTTTTGTTTTGGTATGTAGGCAAAAAAAAATCATGGCTGATTTTCCATGAGTAAGGACTTGAGATGATAAATGTGATGCTAAATCAACCTTGTTTTTCTATGTGCTGTTTTATTTTGGGGCGGATGGTATGTTGAATGTTACTTAATTCTAAAACGGGACCATTTTTATGCTCATGATACACATACAGTATCAACACTAGCACAATTTTGTTTTCCTCCATTTGGAATTTATCCCAGCCTCAATCAATGGCTTGTGAGACTTCTCTGATTCTCCTTCAATTGTGGCACATTCAGAGAATAAATTGAGATGTCAGAGAATAATTTTACCCTATTTCCCTAACTCTCCCCTCTGTTACTGCTGTGGGGGCCCTCGGTAGAAAGGTGAATATGCAATGCATTTTACCAGCCCCAGTATTATTAGCAGGAAATATGCTCTGACCTACTGGTCTCAGTAGCTCCCTATCTCTATATCTCCACCATCCAAGGAATCTCTGGCACACACAAGCTATTAACACAGGAAGAGATGTTTGCTATTATTCTGTTTTTTCCAGAATCCAGACCATGCCTACAGCCTCACCCATGGCTATTTGTTTGGGATTGTTACAGTGTGCTAATTCCCTGCCAATCGGCCCTGTTTTGTCCTGGGGGTCAGGGTGGGGGATAACGTGCAATTACCTTCAGTCTCCCTCCGCCCTGCTCCGGCCCCCTGTTGTTCTCCACAGATCAGCGAGTGTGACCTACAATGCATTTGAACCCAGACACTAAAATGTGTGCATTCCAAGGCGGTTGAATGGGGGGGGTCTCAGAGATTTTAAACTCCCGTTAAAAAGCCAGTAGCCAGGCTACTACTTCCCTAGGTCCAAAATGTTTTATTTAGAACCTGTTGACTAGGATTATTAAATCCTCTGGACTTGGGTCATCGCATCGTTTCTGTCTCAGGTGATATTGTACCAATACCCCATGCAACCGTCCTTTATAACTTCATAGGGAGTGGGAGACAGGGAGGTGTTACATGTTTCTCTCTTTTCTGGATAGTATGCAGTCGGGTGCTAAATAAAGACTCATTCACTTTGCCAGTTGGTAGCAGCCAGATTTCCCTGTCTGACACCATGGGACATCCTGGGCCAGCAGCCAGGACCTGGGGGGGCTGTTTGCTCTGAGCGAGCCCAGCGTCCTCTCAGCACTTCTTCCATCTCTCTCTCCTCCTCATCCTCCTCTCATTACCTCCTCGCCCCCACAACATCCTGATCTGGCCTCATAAATCCCATTAGGTGCAGGAATGTGAGCTGTGTTGGATGCCAGGAGAGCAGCGTGTCAAGATTTAGATGGCCAGTAGAAGAGGAGGGATGGATCTCTCCCCCCTTTCTCTCTTCTCCACTATGTTTGAGACATTGTGGCCCCTGGTAAACCTGCTGGAGTGGATTTCCGCAGTAACACCTTTTGAAGGCTTCTGAAATCTGCCCCTGATTGCTTCCCTTCAATGACCCCCCTCCCTCTCTGTAAATATACTCCCACAAAAATCAGGCATTTAGATAACGTAGAAGAGTTTTGACTTTGAGGACAAGTTACAAGAGTTGACATGAAAGGTATTGACTTCAAATGAGTTGGAACGATCCCTGTTTCTAGGTCAAATGGGTGTCCTCTGATATTTACTTAGCCTAGATTTTCACTATCTTCACTATGATTTAGAAGGACAGCAAAGGGGTTGTCATTTAGCAAAAATGTGTGGGTTTTTGTGTCGTCTGAGAGGAGTTTATGAACAGGAAGAGGAACCCAGCCTGTACTGTGTGAGGCAGCTGAAGGCGATCAGCTGTCTGTTTTTCTCAAAAGGGGAGTGACTCATGTCTGGGTCACTCCCCTTTTGAGAAACACAGACCCCACAGGAAAAATAGTTTCTCAGTTAGATTAGTGCCATCACCACCACAAGTTCCTGGGTTGGTGTCTATGCATACTGAATGAAAACGTCCTTTTATGACCCCCTGTTGATTTGGAGAGTGACACACCACATACATGCAGACATGATGACGTGAAGCTGCATAATGATAGATCAGCAAATCAGGTGTTGGTGTGTCTGCATAATTGCCTTTTCTGTGGGTTTTGGGATTTACACAACATGTTAAAAGCAACCTTCAAGTGGCAGACGTGGTTTCTGTCAGAGTGTCTCTAAGGAGCAGCTTCCTGCTCAAGGAGAAGGCTGAAAGTCATGTATTCTCTCATGGGTCAGACATTTGAAGCATGTTGAATTCTATGTCTGTATCCACCTATAACCCCTGTGCTCTTGTCTCTGGTGTGTTACTACAGACAGTGTGTGAAAACAGCAGGGTAATGATGGCCTAGTTTAGCAACCTTTGACCTGTTGTCACCATCTTAAAAGGCCTCCTGTTGCTCCTCAGCATCGCCTGTGGTTTCTTTTCATTTCATCGGCAGTTCCCAGCACAGAGGTAGCTGCTCTGAACTTGGGGAATTGGCTAATTAAAGAAGAAAGGCTTTGACTTTGACTGGTTTGGGTCTTTTGATTTGGAACAATGTGCCCTAGCAATCCTCACTAGGGCTGGGAACCAGTGAGAGTGAAGAAAGGGGAAGGAGGAACAGCCCACAGGGAATGGGCTTGTGCCAGCTAACATATCCAGGAGGAGTAGCAGGCTTTGGTTTACAGCACCGCCAGCCTGGAGGAAAGATGTGAGAAAATGACCAGCACCAAGTTTACACTCCCTCTCCATACAGACACTGCTTTTAATAGCAGAACTGTAGGGATGCCATTGTCTACCTGTGCAGTTTCTATGAATGGTTGCCTTTCACTGCCAGGCTCTGTCTGGGTAAAGACATTGACTCCAAAGCAGTGTCTGTCGTATGTCAAGTAACATGGCAGAAACAGTTGTCAGTTGAACCAGGGAAGTGAGGGAAGGCCAAAATTCACTAACAGGGATGCCAAATGATTTGGTAAGAGAAGTTGCGGGCTCCATTTTCTTTTCAGGGGTTAGGAGGACTCTGCTGTGGCCTCCTGGACCCACTTCTCCCCTAGTCCAGCCCCAGGGAAGTGGGTGGTGCTGGTCGTAGTGCAGGCGCTGCCATGTTTGCTGGGCTGCCATGTTTGCTGGTCAGCCTGCACAGGCCTT
Source organism: Salvelinus alpinus (assembly GCF_045679555.1). NCBI lineage: Eukaryota > Metazoa > Chordata > Actinopteri > Salmoniformes > Salmonidae > Salvelinus > Salvelinus alpinus. Next base: position 48,690,695 of record NC_092086.1, read on the forward strand.
TGTGTGGCTGTCCGAGGAGATGCAGGGTCCTGCTTACGGTCTGGGTGGAGGCGTTTGGGAATTCCATTTGTCCCCCGCTGCTGTAAGAATGGGAAGTGTACAAGGCTCCGTTATCGCCCTGGGATAGTGTTTGTAGAAGGCTGGACACAGTGGGGCGATTCTACACATCGGATTTCCTGCCCACACCCGCAGTCTGACCCGCAACACCTCTGCTGAATCCATCACTGTATGAAAGCAGCAAATGGAATGCTCAGATGGTATTCTAGAATTGTGGTTGTACGTTCCTCTTTTCTGTTCTCTGGGGGTGGGGCTTGTGGACAGACAAGCCCAGCTGTTGCACCCCTCTCTTTATGTTGACTTTTAAAGAGTGCTATTAGTCTTATCACACCCCCCCCCCCCCCCCTCCCCCCCCCAGCCTGTCCATACAGCCACTCAGGAGTGACGGTTGGGCCCATCTCCTGCCCGTCAGGCCCTCCACTGAGGAGGAAGAGGAGAGAAGGATATCTTACTACACTGATGAGGGAGCCTATCACTTGGTGTTCATCATCAGTCCATTGCATAACAATGGTAGATAACTCCATGTGTATCCCTCTGTTTTGTAATACCACTCAGTCCACCTCTTCATTTTCCTTGGTGGTCTTTCAGTGGCCTGTGCATCCTACCTATTGTAATCTGTTTCACTGCACTGCATTTTTTTTGTTACTATATTGGTTGTGTCATAATTGTTTGGAACTCTGTGCTGTAATTGCTGTTTATCTCTCCCATGATTACTCCCTGCAGGTTCATGGCCAGAGTCAATCAGATTTACCGATAAGACATTGAAGACAACCAAATCAAACGTGTAAGCCTACTGTAAATGAAACTGTTAATTGTGTTTCTGATTATTCAACATATCCCTTTCCCCCACTATTTTTCTCTTCCCAGGGGAAAGTTTGCTGTGGTGAAGAAGTGCATTGAAAATGCGACAGGGATGGAGCACGCTGCCAAGTTCTTGAGGAAGCGTCGGAAGGGCGAGGACTGCCGCATGGACATCCTCAACGAGATCGCTGTTCTGGAGTCAGCCAAGGCTAACCCTTATGTGGTGGCACTGCATGAGGTCTACGAGACCAACTCTGAGATCATCCTCATCCTCGAGTGGTGAGTAAACTCGTATGCATCAAAACGCAAAGACCATGGAAAAACGTGGTGTGCACAGTATGTGAGTGTGTATTTGGATCTCTGCACCACCCTTAGCTCATGTCGCCAGTGATGGGAGAAAATGCTGGTGATGGTAATCTAGAAGACCTTTTTAAACTCTCTGTACATGTTGATGCTCCACCACAATGCAGCACTGGCAGGAAAAACGGGATGAAATGATAAGGTTCCTAATGAGGGGGGAAATGAATAACCTTTATGCGCCATTTACCGAAAAAACTTTCCGTCTCTGCAGGTTTTTATCTTTCTGCGTAGTTTCGAGGGGTTTTGATGCGGTCGCCTGAGTAAAAATGTATTCTGCTCATATAAAACATGGGATTTTTTAAATGTCATCTTTGTTTCAGAACTGCATGAGATCTTGCGTAGACAGGATGTTGAGTGACGCGAATGTGAGAGCGTTGAGTTTCTTGATAAATGGTAGAACTTCCTGTGTTGCACTCTTTCTGCTGAGGATGCAGCTGCGTGTCACTCAAGAGTTTCTCACCTTAAAAACAGCTGCATGAACACGCACGCCAAACACACGCACGCCTGCTTGAACCTTGTAACCTTATAAGGTAATGATAAGTCCCCTGTGGTTGGTCGCTGTGCTCATAGCCACATCTCTGATTCTTGTTACCTTGCCTGACTGTGATTGTGTCAGTGCTTCTATAAACAGACGGACGAAGATGGACCAAATGACTCAATCTGGAAGATTCTTGAGAATAAGTATTTGTCACATGATACATTTTAAGGAAAACTAGCATCAGTCAAATTTATTTCATCATGCATCAAAGCATCCATTCCATCCAAACACAGGTGAACCAGTCAGGGTGGAAGGAAAGGATTTGTCTGGTGTCATATACTATGACCACTATCTAGTGTATGTGTCATGGCTGTCCTCCATGACCACTCTGGTCTCATTGTAATTAGGAGCCAGAGATGGTAATAAGCATCGTAATGATCCCCAAGCCCCATTACAAATAGACAACACCACACCAACCAGTTCATCTAGAAGACCAAAAGACTGTGTCCCCTCCTGACCCTGGTCTGGTCATAAACCACCCACATCTCCACCCATTCCCCTCCTAGACATAGAATGCTCCTGCAGAACAAAAGGTTCCCTATAGGGGGGGTGGTGGTATGTGCTTGGCCTTGGACCCCAGTGCGAAAGAGAAAGCAGAGCCACTATTTCATGCCTGCAGTGGCAGGCACTGGTCCATAGCCCTGCACTAGCTGCCAGATAACTTTGCACTTCCTTGTGCAGTCTTCCTTTGTCTGTCTGAAAGTTTTAGAGATTCTTATAGGCCTATGTTCATCCAGATCCCAGTATAGGTTATGGTTCCTAGTGAAATACCCTGCTAACTTGGTAATCTGCAGCCATTGAGATGCTGTTGCAGCCTGTATGACTGTGAACTCTTTGCCTGTTAAAGGGCTCTCTGACCTCAGCGTGGGCTAACTTTGCTGCAAACCAGAGAATAATGTTCCATTTCCTGTGGGTTTACATAGAAGCAGTTAGTAATGCTCCCAAAAGTAGAACACACACACACACACAGTAGCATGCGCATACACACACTCACACTCACACATTGGTCTGCACATAGCCACAACCACATCCCCACGCAACTTATGAGAAATGGAAGCGAGAAACAACATTTTCCTCATCAGTAAGTTTAAACCCAGTCTGTGCGAGCAGCACACATAATGACTAGTCAAACCAAAAATACCACTTTAATGAGAAATGAACCTGCGTCGTCTCTGCTTAGAACGCATTCTGACGGTTTAATCAGAATGGTTTTCTGTACTCGGGGCCTGCTTCTGATGGTGGTGAATAGTTAGTTGCAAGAAATACATTTCTTCAATGATTCTCCAACAAACATTAGATTGTCACCTGTGTGTTCCCAACTCTCTACGTGTCTTGTCAAGGAAACCCATGGTGTTCCCAGAGATCAAACAACCCTCTAGGATGTGACCAAACATCTTACGTTTTTGTCATATTGACAAATACAGTATTGTGCAGGTGCATTTCTAGAGGTCTACATTATACGTGGGAAAATTAGATGAACCAAGTCACCCAACGTTTGTTTTTCAAGGTCAGTGTACGCACGGCTACGGTTTGGTCCAACCCTCAGTCACTACATATTTGTTTATCTGGCAAACAATATGAGTTACACGTTTTGTGAATACTCAACTTAGCCGTTTCACCTCAGAGTCTTTGAACTCACGACACTGCTGTAAACTCTGCGGTAACTTCAGATAAGAGGAACTCAAAATCCTAACCAATTACAGGCAATCGGATAGTCTTGGGAATGGCAGTCCGGTCCACAGATTGCCCGGCCAATCATAACCTTAGAGCAGCTTTAAAGCTTTACAGGGTATGTTTCTGAAAATGTATCACTTTGACTCGCTTGATCTTTCAGCGTTGACGGAATCATTCCTGAGGTAATTTTTTCTAGAACAGTTTTTCAGCCCCTCTGTAATTGGGAAAGAGGGTGATGTTTTCTTCTCCCCCGCTGTCCTCCTAATTCTGCTTTCATCCTCAAGTGTAACGGTATCTGATGTTTTTACGTGGGTATTGAAACATCTTACGTAATGCAAATTGAAACCCTCACCTCCAGTCCATGTCAGCCATTTATCTTTGTCACTTCAAATGTATGCAGTCCTCAGATAAGTAAATGGATTATATACGAGTCTTTGACCCACATCTCCACTGTCTGGCATGGGCTGGCCTTCATTTAAAACTGCAATAAAGTCTTCAGGAAATCTTTTTAGGAACTAGTAAAAGTGTTTTTGAGGATGAGGGCTGTCTAATAAATTGTATTCCAATTTTCGAAATGGAAAAACCTCCTTGAAAAACAGTTTGTACCGAGTTCTCTTCGTTCTAGTAAGGTTTGACACATCAAGTCTCCTGTAACGGAGGATGAGTGTTGTCACAGCATAATCCCATCTAAATGATGACAACTCTGAAACCAGAGTCTATGTACTGTACTGAGTACACAATGCAGTCAACACACAGGCCTTGTGAGAAGTGATCAGTAGTAGGCTTTGAGGTTTGGTAGCTGGCCAGCAAGAGTAAAATGCCTATTCCTGGAGATCTTAAGCCCAGACTAACCGAGTTGGCTTGTGAGAATGCAGCCAATATCGTGAAGTACATACGTAAATACACACTCTGTCCCACATCCTCTCATTGAGAAGTCATGGCTCGTCGGTCTTCAGCTCATTCTCAAGTATCTCTTTGACCGCCCTCCGCCCAACCCTGATGTTCTGCGGGTGACGGCTACTGTGAATCTCTTTGATGGGACTCTGCACAGTTATTCTGTCATAAGTGGATAGGAAACCATTCCATGTCATCAGTCTGCTGACTGACAGTGGGGAGACTGATCCACTAAGGCATGGAGGGGGAAATGAGACCATACAAACATGATGGCAGGAGATGTATCAGATCTTTCCATAGTGCTTGGAGAGTATGTCCTCAGTCCATTTAATTTCTACAGGATGGCTCTTGTTAGTACTAAAAGCCTTGTCCCCTCACCCTCCAAAATACTTTAATAAACTCTCATATAGGAGATCTTTGTTTCCGCCTATTGGTAATTAGTTCAAACGGGGGAAAGGAAGGGGTGGGATAATTAGACCTATTTGAGTCAGTTGTATTATAAATTGAGACCCAGCTCATGCAACAGACCAATAACGGGTGGCACAATCTTTTTTGAACATTTTATTCGATTTTTTTTTAAATCATGCAGTTGTCAGCAAGCATAAATCAAAGCCATGCTTCCAACGACACACTGATGTCACATTTCCTCTATCCTAAAACTGGTCAACTAGGACTGCTATGCCTATTTGGTATACATGTGTACTGTCGAGACTTTGGTCCCCTTTCTTCTTTTAGTAGTCTTCCAACAACACTTTTTTGTGTGTGGGGGGGGGGGGGGGGGGGTTTAGGAGGTGGGGTGGGGGAAAAGGTCAAAAGAGACGGCCAGCATTAAATGTGTGGAGCCCCAAGCGAAAGGGGATTTATAGCCCAATGATGGATGTCCAGAAAAACACAATCTCCTATTTTCACAGCTGAGGACAGTAAAGGTGAGGATGCAACAGTGCGAGGCTGCCCAGGGATTAGATGGTGTGGTTATGTAACAGTTATGCCCGGGCCATGGTCGCAGATAAAAAGCATGTGTGCTGACTAAATCCCCCACACATGGCTGTGCTATTTGGCAAGCATCCTCTCTCCAGGCTTTTCATCTGCTTTGGAGAAACATCCAACACAAATCTGCCATGTCCCGGACGGCATTGCTTACCATTGTTACACAAGCATGACAAGAATTGACAAACCAAGAATTTGGCTTAACAAAAAAGATGTCAGCATTTTAATTTGGTAATTAGCCTTTCTATTTTCTAAGTGGATCCAAAAATAGGATAACCCCCCTAATCCTGAGTAGTTAGGAGTGGATGCCCAGATTGAATAAACTTCCAATTTTTGGGGAGCGACACAGCAGTGTGGTGGTAATCCCAGCAATTTAGTGTTCTATCCACTACTGTAAACTATGGGATCGTTTCAGTGTGCTGTCACTGTCTCAAGTCTTAGGAAACTCTTTATTATACGACAGGGATCTCTAGTTTGATAGATTTGAAATTCTTTCCCCTTCGTTTTTTGTTTTTGACTTAACTGATCTGGAATGTGTGTGTGTAAACTCTGGCAAGTCTTATCCGGGGCTGGCACTGACTGATATGGGTCCTCGTATCTCGAGTCAAAGCTGAGGTCAGGGAGGCACCATTTTTCTTCTGATTTCCCTGTGGGAACGTCGGAGTGCCACAGACAGGAGTCACATGCTTTGTGTGTGGATGTGGAGCATGGACCCTGTTCCCAAGCCCAAAGTACAATAACCACAGGGCCTGTTGCGTAACTTTAAAAGTAGAAAATCACGGGCTAGGGCTCGACACACTTCACCGTGTATGTGATAACGGGATAGGGGTGGGATTGGCATTGTCATCATGTTTGAGTTGATAGTTGTACAAATGCAGTGATTTTACAGTGTAAGGGTGTAGGCTTCATGAGTGTAAATGCTTTACAATGCATAATCAGCAATCAATCACAGCAGCCCAAGTAAAAACTACAGATATAATAACCATGTACTGTTCGTTGTTCATCTCGTCACCATGGCTCTATTTTGATCCCCCATTGCCTCTGTGTTTTCCAGTGCCGCCGGTGGAGAGATCTTCAACCAGTGTGTTGCGGAGAACGACGAGGCCTTCACAGAGAAGGATGTGATCAGGTTGGCCAGACAGATCCTCACCGGCGTGGCCTTTCTGCACCACAACAACGTGGTCCACTTGGACCTGAAGGTCAGTAGAAAGCTCATCTCGGAACCCAGAACCAAATCCGCTACTAGTTACGGCTGTCAAAGCGAGAGACTAGTAAAAAAAAAAACAGGGCACCCCTGGAATGGGCGACTGTTTCTCAACTGCCATATTTCTCCCCTTAAGCAATGAGAACCCCTTAATGTGGCAGAGCAGTAACTCTTCCTGTACATGGGACATGTCTAGCAAATAAAGACGCCCATCCAAGTTACTCTGTCAGCTTTTAACGAGTGACAACTGTTTTTATGTGAATGCTGCATAGTTCCCGTCCCGGAGTTCCCGCTCTTACAAATGAACCCTGTCAGGGTCTGGTTTCTCTCGAACTTATTTTGTAAAATACTGCAGGGTTGTGTCACAGAAGACACAGAACAAAAGCTGTAAGTCTTATAGGTTTGTTTTGTCTGCCCAGTGATGTCAAAAACATTTTGTATTGTTGATAATGATGAATAAAAAGCTGTTTTGGAGCGTGTTAGAACTTGGCAGACAGGTTATATATGAAGAAACCCTCCTCTGATCCAGGGGGTTTATGAGCAGCGTTTTTGGGTGAGGGGGACTGAACCGACTGTCCCCAGACTAGATTTGATTGGCTCCCCATTTTCCTTTTCTACTCCCCCACTGATAGACAGTATTAAATCTATTCCTGGTGAAATGTCACAGGCTTGCTGTCTCTGGCTCTGGTCTGTCTCTCTTGGTCCTTCATTTATCCTAGATTTTTTTATTTTATTTGACCTTTTATTTAACTAGGCAAGTCAGTTAAGAACAAGTTCTTATTTACAATGACGGCCTACCCCACCAAACCCTCCCCTTACCCGGACGATGCTGGGCCAATTGTGCGCCGACCTATGGGATTCCCGATCAAACCCGGGATCGAACCTGGGTCTGTAGTGACAGCTCTAGCGACGCAGTGCCTTAGACCGCTGCGCCACTTGGTCCCTCAAGATGTCCTGGCCAAAGGCCCCAGGCCAGGAATCTAGCCAGTATGACCTGGAGGTTAAGCATCATATATGAGCCATCTAATCTGATAGGCCCTCCAAGACATCCAACCTTTCCTAGGAATCATCTAATAGGCTAAGGGGATGAACCTGGTTTAGTGGTATTGATGTAACCAAATTGAATCCCTCTGTGGGTTTGGCTTATTCATGTAGAGGTAGATTAGACTCTTTAGTGGAAGGCCTTGAGGCTCAATGACTACTCAACTGATTATCTATCAAGCATGGTATGTGACCTCTGTCTGTCAATTCACTTACCATGCACTCTTTGGATTTGGTCTAATCTGTCTATCTCGGTCTCTCCCCTCAGCCCCAGAACATCCTGCTGACCAGTGCCATCCCACTGGGTGATATCCGCATCGTGGACTTTGGCCTGTCCAGACGCATGGACAGTGTGACAGAAGTCCGAGAGATCCTGGGCACCCCGGAGTATGTGGGTGAGTCCTGCCTCCTGGCTTCTGCAATCAGATTATATCAATAAGGAAGATAGATAAGCAATTCTTAACTTCAGTACTGTAAAATGTTTATTAGGACTAATTGGCGTTGTCTATGCTATTCCAGCTCCAGAGATCCTGAACTATGAACCCATCAGCATAGCGACAGACATGTGGTGAGTATGAGCTAAAGAGACTGTGTCAAGCAGATATCAGCTAGTGTCCTCAATACATCTTGGTTTTTCCAGAAGCCATAAAATATTGATCACCAGCCAGCTCCACAGTGGAAATCTGAGAGAAATACTTCCCCATGTCTTGTACTGACACCTTTTCCTCATCTCTCAGGTCCATAGGGGTCCTGACCTACGTCATGCTGACGGGCGAGTCTCCGTTCCTGGGGGACAACAAGCAGGAGACCTTCCTGAACATCTCCCAGGTCAATGTGGACTACTCCCAGGATGCCTTCGAGGGCGTCTCCTCCCTCGCCATTGACTTCATCAAGACCCTGCTGCTCAAAAACCCCAGGTGAGGAACAGGACAGGTTCAAGAGTCAACACTCACTTAGTTCAGTGCCACAGCCCGACAGATGTTCCCCCACATGTCCCATAGTGAGTTCAACACTGATTAACAGGTGAATGATGTCATTCATACTGCTGCTTGCGGCACATCCTCGTTAAGTCTCCCGATGCGTGGTAATGCATATGAATAATTTAATATAAGGATACTGGTCCTTGTTACGTTTCATCTATTAACACATTCTGTGTCACCACTGTCACTATTTGATCAAGTGTTCCAGCACAGAAGGGCTAGATACTGTATGTCACCATCATGTCTCAATGACAAACAGCAGTAGTCTATCGCTGTGATCCAGGGCCATAATCTTCACTCAATATAATTTAATTGCTGCAGATTATCGGCAGTATCTGAGTAATCCCAATGTCTGTCATGTCTGAGTAATCCCAAAAAGCGGAATCGCTGGGATGAAAAAGTGGTCTTTGGTGGTTTTTCAAAAAGACTCAGGGAAAGAAGAGTGTCTGAGGGAAGGGGAGGGAGAGGAAGTTGTATAACTGTGTATTTGTCACCTTTTTACCATTGGCTTTCCTCTACATATATTCACATGAGCTATTTCAGTTTTACTTTCAAAACGGATGAACAGAAGCTTTAAGGTCCTTGCTGCCTAGACATTGATGATTGATTTGAGATCTGACACGCATCCTCTCCGTCTGTGTGTCCACAGGAAGAGAGCCACTGCAGCGGAGTGCCTTAACCACCCCTGGCTGAATGGACCAGCTGACCTCTACACCCAGCTCCATGCCAGCTCTCTACCCTCATTGGACGAGCCTGAGACCAGCCAATCAGAGTCTGAGCCTGAGAGCCCGGCACCCTCCCCAGAGCTGGAGAGCATGGGTTCGTACCTGATGTGCCCCGGTCAGGTAGACCTGAAGACAGGCCGCAATGCCTTTTCCTTCACTTCTGAGCCCTTCGCCGCACTGCCAGAGATCCAACATGAGCTCATCTGCTGAGGAAGGGCTCCACTAGACACTGTGTGTGGTGACTGACTGGACTGTTGTCACAGAATGGACACTGACTGGAAGCCAGTGAGACCTGGTCTGGTCTGATGCAGGGCCTCCAGTTCTGTTTGACTCTGTATGTGTGCTGCTGCTACTGCTGCGATGGATGTGTGATATCTGTCAGCTGACCGTGTGCAGTAAATCCATGCATGTTTGATGCATGTTACCCTGTGCTGATAGTGTGCTGATGCGTGGCGTCTGGTAATGAGCCACAGACACACTTTAATGCATGTGTAGCGAGGGTACTGTAACTGTATGCGTGCTGTGAATGGAAGGAGTGGGCCAGTTCTTTGTGCTCGGCTATGAAGACTAGAACAGTGGGACTGACTTCATCCATCACTTGGTCTGGTCTGCACTCTCAGTGAAGGAAGTCCTGCTTTGTCCCAGGCTGGGTTGATCCCTTGTTGGCCCTCAACCTGGCTCTCACCTTGGCTGCCCTTCACGTTCCACTCCCTAACCGACCTTTGAACCAGGACTTCGCCTCTCCTTTGTGAGGATGTAACTGCTCACCCTGAGAGGAAATGACGTTGGCCAACAGGAAGTTGGAACCACTTTGCTTTTGTTGAGGTCTGAACATTAAATGCCTTTCATGATGATGTTGATTATGAAGGATGCCAATGTGGTTAGATAGATGTCCCTAGATGAGATGCTGCCTACGCAGCAAAGGAAAATTGACTGACTGTGTTAGGGGAGTGCCCTCACAGAAACCAGTCAGAGGGTTAAATAGTCTTCTCTGATTTTGTTTGTGTTCATATGACCACTTCAGGCCTCCAAACATAGAAAGCCATCTCAATCACCACATCTAATTAAATCACATCCTTTGTTTAGTGTAAGGACAATCTTGATGTCAATTTAAAGCACTTTTTATTTTGAAAAATGAACTACACAAATGATCAAAGTATTAACCAAAGTCTTGATGAAATGGCTCAAAAAGCACAGTTTAGTTGAATGATTAATTAAGACACAAATGTACATGGCCACTTCCCACCATCTATTGTTAATATATTTGCATCACTCGTTTCCACCAAGTGCCATATAGTTCACCTGTTGTGTTGATGTTTCTGTTTATTCTTGTAAGATTTTTTTTGTTGCTATTGTTGCACAATTTCCATGTACTCATGTTTGAAATATCAGTTTGCAATGTTGGATATGTCAAAATATATTTCGCTTCAGGCTTTGTGAACAGATGTCTTTTTGAAGAGGAAGTGACTAGGATTCAATGACGTCACAATAAGTTTGAATTGTGGCGTTTTAATGACAGTTCAATGATTTGCAACCAATTGAAAGGCTTTGAAGAAAGCTCCTTTGGATATGTGGTGTTTGAGAGTGAAGAGAAATTACTCTTGAGGACTTACTGAAGTGTATATTGTTTGATAGTGTAAGAATAATCTGTAAAATATTTTAAGATCCATAATGTATGAACATTTTAATAATTATTGTATGCCTCTTTTTTCTTCTTTTTTTATCTCGACTCTGTACTTGTGACTTTCATTCCTGGTTACTGCTCATGAATTTCAGGCAGGTTTGCACTTGTGTCCAGGTGGACGTTACATTGAAATTAATAAATGTTGATGGCATGCCTCGCAAAAATGTATCGAAGAACAATAAATGTACATTTTGTATTAAACTATTCATCTTGATGAATTTACTTCATTGTGTGGTCTGTTTAGGCATGGAACAACCACTGCTTGTCTTGTGCCCTCAACCAGAATGCAGTTCCTTGTACAAAGGACCAGGGAACCATTGTGACCCATTTTAACCTTATTCTCCTCTTGTGTGCTGAATATCAAGTCTCTCCACTTGAAAAACATTCCTCAAACTACAGTATCTTTAGTTTACACTGAAGACCATTTCCCAAGTGTCTGTCTTTCCTGTTTTTGGTCTTTTTGGGGAAAACAAGTTAAATGTAGCAAGAACAACTGATGGGTTTCCAGAAATATCTAGCCACACTTCACAGGAAATACCAGTGTCACTTAAAGGGACATGCTGCTCTGCTTTCTTCACTGGTGTGTACACACTCTAACCTGCTGCAAGTAAACAGGAGACAATGTCCCTGCATGCCAACGTTCTGGATTCTTGCTTTAATGTGCTCTTCCGCTGAGGGTCGGTACTAAGCCCAGTCCAGCTAGCTCCGCTCAGGCCGTGTTGAGCTCTGGACGGACGGAGAGACTGGCCCTGCCTGGAGTGACCGTTTCCCTTTTATATCCTGCTCCTCAGACCTTTGGAATGCAAATGTAAGTAACTTTCCCCCTCCCTTTATTCACCCTTGTTAATATAGCCTTTGTTTTCTCAGCAGGAGTGGCTCTGTTTTACACCATTGCTATATTTTCACACCTACCAACCCCAGACACAAATTCACACCCTCGCACGCTCACATTATGCAAACCATGACAGAGGTAATAGTCATAGCCTATGTTGCTGAGTTTCACACAGTTGCGGGAACATTTTGTCCTGATATCTGGAAGACAGCCATTGTGAGGATTTTAAAAATTAATTCAGGTGTAGTTATAGCAAGACCAAAGCCTTCACGGAAGAAGTACAGCTCAAAACCACTGGACCAATACAAATGAAAAGAATAAAGCAAAGCTTCCATAGACACTAAGATAACCTGCTCTCTGGAGGAGAAGCAGATGCAAAGGCTTTGGAGTAGAGGTTTTCCTTTAGTTTATCAGTCCTGGCCATCTTTTTCCACCATAGCAGGACATAAATTGATTCAATGATCTGTTACAGCATCTAACTCATCTCAATTGACCTTCACCCTCACATCTCCAGCCATGATGTTAGTAGTACTCTGTGTGAACTGTTTTGCTGATGTACAAAACAAAATGTGGCCGTTCCGTCCGGAAAATGTCAGACGTCTGGATTCTAAATCGTTCCTGCTAAAAGGAGCCAGCGAGCTTTTTGTTCCCTGGTAACCAAGCATCCTAAAAGAGCAGAAGTTGTCACAACCTTGATCCCCGAGTTGAAAATGTAACAGGGAATCAGAAAAGCAGAACGTGGGGAAGAGGAGGAATCTTTTGTCTTCCCATATCGACACCATTGACTGAACTCAACATCACCAGTTACAAAACCAAGATCGACCATGTTTGACAACAGGTTGGAATTAGGGATATGGACCACTGGACCGGTGTTCATTTGAATTGTTTGAGCATAGAGCAAATAGAATGTTGGACTTTGTTCCATTAGATCATATATGTCAGAGTCAAGGCCCGCGGGCCACATCCGGCCCGCGAGAAGGTTTTTTACGGCCCCTGGGATGATCTTGATTTATTATTAGAACCGGCCCGCAGACCGCAGCAAGCCGGCAGCCCGCAGATCTTTTACACGCACCAATACTACATTTCCCACAATGCAACGGTGACGCACCGAGCAGTAGGCTGCTGTGTAAATGAGATGGAGCTGCCTTGGGAAAAACTCGTGGGTTTGACAACCGACGGAGCACCTGCGATGTGTGGACACAGGAGCGGACTGGTGGCGAAGATACGGGAAAAGATGCAAGAGGAAAACGCGACAGGTGAGCTGACAGCTTATCATTGTATCATACACCAGGAAGCGTTGTGCGGTAAAGCCTTGAAAATGGAGCATGTAATGAGCATCATCACGCGCACAGTTAACTTTATCAGAGCCAAAGGTTTGAATCACCGCCAGTTCAAGGCATTTCTGACGGAGTTAGAAACGGAGCATGGTGATTTGCCTTATCACACAGAGGTGCGATGGCTAAGCCAGGGAAAGGTGCTTCAAAGATGTTTCGAGCTTCGTGAGGAGATTTGTCTGTTCTTGGACAGCAAAGGGAAAGACACAACACAACTCCGAGACGAAATGTTTCTGTGTGAAATGGCTTTTCTGTGTGACATTACGAGTCATCTGAATGCAATGAACTTGCAGCTGCAGGGTCGGGATCATGTCATCTCTGATATGTACAGTACAGTGAAGGCATTTAAAACCAAACTGACTCTGTGGGAGACGCAGATGCGGAAAGAAAATTTGAGCCACTTTCCCAGCTGCCAGACCATGAAAGAGAAGCTCTCTACCAGTGCGTTCCCGAGCGCACAGTTGGCTGATAAAATAGGTATGCTTGCCGCTGACTTTCGACGCCGATTTGCTGACTTTGAAGCACAAAAAAGCAGGTTGGAACTGCTCGGTAACCCATTTGCTGTTGACGTGGAAAGCTCACCACCAAACCTCCAAATGGAGTTGATTGACCTCCAATGCAATGATGCACTGAGGGCAAAATATGCGGCAGTGGGTGCTGCGGAGTTCGCCCGTTTCCTCCCCGACACAATGCCCCAGCTGCGCATCCAGGCTGCTCAAACGTTGTCTATGTTTGGCAGCACATACCTGTGTGAACAACTGTTTTCTTTGATGAACCTGAACAAAACATCACACAGAAGTCGACTTACTGCTGAACACCTCCACTCAATTCTGAGGATTTCCTCAGCTCAGAGCCTTACCCCGAACATTGATGAACTTGTGGAAAAGATGGGACACCACCAAGTATCACCCTCAACCTCAAACAAGTGAACATTACTGTGCAATCACATATTTAGAGTTTTTACTCAGTTCAAGTTTAAAAGTTAAAGTTTAATATTTGTTTTCACTGCATGTTACTTCTCCTTAAACAAAGTGTTGTTTTTGATTAATAGATTTTTGCACTTTATTTTATTGTATTTCAATCCAATTATATTTTAAAAATATTTCAGTTGAGTGGATGATAGAAAATTGCTATTATTGTTTTTTTCTTTGAAGTAAATTTAGCCCACTTTTGCTAAAATAGAAAATATAGGCTACTGATGGTGCCTTGAATACCGGTTTCTTTCATTTAATGTTCATGTTATGGGGATTTTTATATAAAGGAAATTTGTCTTTTGTGTCTGTTGAAAATTAAAGATTACTGACAGAGCCATAAGAAAATATTGCTTTATTTATCTGATCATATTGGAATATATTTGTTAGGTTTTCAGTAGGTTCAATTAGGTTCACTAGACTATATGCGTCATTTAAAAATTTTTCAATGAACATTCGAACAGTCCGGCCCTCGGCTTGTAGCTAAATTTTTTATTTGGCCCTCCGTCCATTTGACTTTGACACCCCTGCATTAGATCATATCGATATGACGTCTTGAGAGATCTTCCTTATGAGATTAGTGTGAAGGCTGTTTGTATGAAAGACCAAGCCAACACACGGCCTTACCATGCTCTATTTCAATACTTAAGGACATTTAGCAGCTGACACCATGGGAATAAAATGACTCTTTTCTTTTATACCCCTGCATACTTATTTTTCTCTCTCACTTTTCTCTCTTTTTGTTTGTCTTTATCCATCATGTTTCTCTGGTGCTCTTTCATATTTCATTCACCCCGTTCTCTTCAATCTCTAGATCTCTGTCAGTCTTTCAGCTTTCCTAGAAGCTGCTCCCTCACACCTTACATAACGGGGAAATTATTTGATGCTTATGTTCCTGATTAAAGTTTCATTATGGTGTGATCATGTTGATGTCAGAATAGTCAAGAGGGGGGATCACAAAACAATCCCTGCTCAGGGCCTTGGAGGGGGTAGGAGGTTCGGCTGCCTTAGGATACTCCCTCCCTCGCTCCACCCCACCCCCTTTACGCTCTTCTCTCTCAGGACCTGCTCACCTTTTAAATATCAGAACTTGTATCAGTTTGACAAGCTTTGTATGTGAACAATTATTAAGGCATTGTTAATGGTACAGCAATTAGATTCCAGTGAACTTTCTGTGCCATGTTGTTCAATAGGCAAGCCTGTCAATCTATCAACCCCTCATCACATCACGTGGCATTCCATTCCCATGGCCCATCCAACAGCGTTCCAGCAAATGACTCTAGTTGCCCTCTAGTAGCACAAGTGTAGCCTACAACATTGACAGTTCATTGACATACCAATTCATCTGGCATGTGCCTGTTTGTCTGGCCCTCTCCAATTAGTTTACTTGTTGTGTTACATTCCAGCATTGACCTCAAGTATCTCATGTCATCAAGTGCAGTTCACAGGAGACTGAGAGAAAACTCACTGAGAAAAGACTCAGATGGTCATGTCTTTGTGTTTCATGGCCAGTAGTGTTTCCTATTGATAACACGACCAACCACGGCACGTGCAAATACTGTTCCTCTCATGTGCAGTGACGTTCTGCTCGTGTCCTCTATAGATATCAACTAAGACAAAATAAAGAGAAAATTGCTTTCACAAGTTAGTCCCGCTTTGAAGAGAGAAAAAAGAAAATGTTCAGAGAGCACAAAGCCTATCCTAACCACGGGTAATATGTTTCTCATGGCGAGGCATTCTCAGCCAAGACATTGAATGCCTTTGGTTAAGCACAGCTATTTATTCTTTCCCTGGAAAAATCTTAAGAACACAAAAGCATTCTAAACAAGAAGTTGCTAGGTCCGATGGCTGATGTCTGTTTTTTCTCCGTCTGTGGCAACTGTATCCTGCCACAACATGGAAGAGGCATTGGCAGAAATGATATTATTGAACTTGGTGATACTCAACTCAGGGGGATCTTCTCAACTTCAACTCAATACCTTTGAAAAGGCCCCAATCAAAACAAGAGGCACAGCTAAGCCAGTCCTTATTGGGTTCATTTTCTGTGTGGTGGGTAAGCTCACTGACAGCAAAAACAATACTGCCAAATACAGTTGTTTGGACTGGAGTACTGTACACGCACAAACACACACACACACAAACACTAACGTGAATACACACAGGCACCCACAGTGAACTCTGTGGGCTCATTGTGACTCTACTAGTGTGTAAGGGAGTCCAGTGTTTCAGAGTGAGGGGGAACAGAACTGAATCTGGTGGTCTGGATCATTCAGAGCTCTTAGTCATTTCCATCCCAATCCCACATGTATACTGTTCCCTTCAGCTCTGGGGTTCTGGAACAGTCAAGTACACAACACGCTCTCTAGCTGCTATAGGCTGATACTGTTGGTCTTTCCCTCCTCTCCCGGCCTATCTCATGCACCAACTATCTTTCTCAATACCTCTCTACCCTGTGACTTCTTCTACTCTGCCACGCTTGTAGTTGTCAAAGAGGAAGGGAACAATACAACTCTGGCTTCCTGGATTTTAATTGCAAGCTATGACTTGCGATTCTTCAGTGACGTGACATAACTGCCACTTGGTGTGCCCATGTGAGTTGAGGATCAGACTATTTACCATGATGGTTTCAGCTGGTGGCTGGCATTAGCTGTTTTTGGTTCTGGTTTGGTGACATAACTGTCATGTTGTGTGTGTGTAAAGGAGAATGGTGACAATGGTGTGCTGTGTGATGATATGATGGCCATGGCAGCTGGTATTACTGGTTCTGTTCCGGCGGGTGTGTTGATGAGGAGGCAG
The DNA here is from genome assembly GCF_045679555.1 of Salvelinus alpinus. NCBI lineage: Eukaryota > Metazoa > Chordata > Actinopteri > Salmoniformes > Salmonidae > Salvelinus > Salvelinus alpinus. Next base: position 48,707,573 of record NC_092086.1, read on the forward strand.
GGAAACCAATAAACCTGTGTTCTTTCAGTTTAGTACCAGCTGATGTATCAGGATACCATGGAAGAACTTGTTGGAACCCTCTAAGAATACTTTCAAGGTTGCTCGGGGGAGCACAGGACACTTTAACGAGAAGAAAGGCTGTCATCGTTTAATTTGTGTCTGTAGCTTCTTCTTCCTCCACTTTTTGTTGTTATGTAACTCACTCCCACAGAGGTGTGTTTGTGTATGCGTGTGTAATGCCGTCGTTAGAGTCAGATGTTCATATTGTGAGAAACTTCCTGATGTAATCGGCCAAATCGTTGTGCACAAAAAAACCCAGCTGATAACAATGGCGAGGCCAGACAGGTCGTGGAAAAGTGTTTCTGTAACAATGTTATCAGAGCTCTTAGCAGTAATAACACTATCGTGAGGAAAAGCCCTAGCCCTCAGAATAGGGGGTTTCTCTGTCCCGGCCTCACCTGGGCGTTTAACATACCTAATGTACCTGTCACTCAAGTGTCTAACGCTCTCCTTTATCATCTCATCGGTCTCTCCGACTCCACCTTCTTACACTATCCGTCAGCTGTGCCAATTTAAGTTTAAGGAGTTTTTCTTTAACCTGTCTCAGGATAAACTGACAGATGGTACATTATTTAAGTTTAAGAGGTAGCTACTGCTGTGGGGAAAGAGAGGGGCCTTCAGAGGAATGTCAAGAGGTAACAAGTCCTACAACTCCCAGGACAAATTGTCTCGTCTTTCCTCCTCTGTTATTAAAATGGCAAACAAACAGGAGAGACTTGATTTCTTCAATCAGTTTATTTCTGTTTTTAAGTCAGATATTTTACTTGAAAGATACATCTTCTAGGACTGGGTCAGTCATCCTGGTCAAAATAGGTAATATGCTATGCTTAGGCCATGTTCCACAGTCGGGGTCATTAATGATCCTGTAATTCACAGATCATTTTACTCCCATTACTGTGGTTTATAGTGGTGCCTTGGATTAAAGCTAGAATAGGATTTCTCCATTTCAATGTGCCTGCAACTCAGACAGTAGAAGCAGATGCACATTGGAATAACTAAACAATAACTGGGGCTAGAAATGATTGGATATGTGTGCCGCCAGTTTGTCACCTCTAAGAACCTTGTGGTTGGCTGAGCACTGGGGTTGTCACATCCAAGGTTCATTGGCCCTAATTGTGGGAGGGGGAAAAAAAGTGCCGACCTAAAGAAAAGCATATGATCGATCGAATTCCGAAAAAAAAAAGCTTCCATAAGCCTGTCAAGAGGATGTTAAAGGGGTGTTAGAATCAGGCTAATGAGTTTAGCAAGGTACACAATGTTCCAATTCCATGGTAGAGTACACTGCCGTCCCTATAGACCTGTGTACTGTACACACAGGCCACACACAGACAGGCAGTGTACAGTACACACAAGTGTATAAAAATAGACTGTGCAAATAGTTATTCAACAAAATACTGGGCTTTGAAATGGAGGGGGGGGGGGGGGGGGGGGTGATACCTACCACAGAGCTGTGACTGTGCACATATTTGTACCTAATTGATTAATATCACATCTTGAGCCTGTAAGTCCCTATATCTTACTGTACCTGGATCATTGGATGTGAAGAGATTTGAGAATCAGAGCCAGTACAATTACAACAGCTGTAAAAGCATATTTTGACCCAGGAGAAATCTCTTGTAACCATACTAGAAAAATAACATTCCAAAGGAGATTATTTGTGGTCAGTTAAAGAACACTGTATATTTTAATTAGGTAAAGGAGAAAAATAAACTCATCCTTACTTTCTGCTTTGAAACATGACCAACGGGGGGCGGGGGGGGGGCTGGTGATGTAAACACAGTGGGGATTCTAGGCCTCTTACGCAAGCCAGCTCTTACTGCTGCTTATCCATGACACGCTGGGAAATAAAAGTTCGCTAAATAAACAACTATTATTACTTTGTGCTGTTATGACAGATGGGGGGGCCTAGTGTTGAAGGCCCTAGAAAAAAAATATTGTCAGGAGAAGAACACAGTGTTCCCTCTTTCTCCCAATGTCTAAGGACTACTGTTTAAAAAGGGCACGTCACAGTAACACATGGATCAGAACCACACCAGCCTCAGGGCCACACCATGTAGACAGAGACCCCATAGACATAGTTCAATTGAGGAGCCCCTCGACATGCCTTCCCTTGTGTCGTCCTTATTCCTTGAGATAAACCAGATCAGGTTTAATTATGGGATTGAGGGGGGCTTCTATTTTCAAGCTGTCTTCCACAGGATAAGAGGGTCAATGTGACTCTGCGCTAGCTGTGCAACAGGAGAAATATCTAGTGTGCACTTAAGATTTTTGGAGTAATCATATCATAACACAATCCCCTGCCATAATAAGTCTTAAATCAGGTCAATCCATTATGCAATGAATAAAAAGTGGTTTACTTTAAGAAAAGACCCATTATGTGAGAGCGGATGAGTGTACCTTGATGTGCTACAGTAAGTGCCCAGCCGTTTCTGGACTCATTTCGGTTAGCACGGAGCTTTAAGATATCACATTCCAGCCACAAAGTACACATGTAGAGCAGGTCATTCAAATAATTGATGTGTCACGGAGACGTTTTAGCTGATGTTAAGACCTTTTTACACATATATCGGATTCTGGTAGGACAGCCAAGGAAAAGTTCCCTTACGGTGCAAATTAAGTGTCCTTCCGTTGACAGCTAGTTTTGAAGAACAGAGCACTGTCTACTAAATAACATTTATCTTACTTGAATGATTCAAGTGAATAAGCTTTTGCAGTGAGAATGTGTTTGGCTGCTCGACCAGTGATAACTCCAGTGCAATAGCTCCCTCATGGGGACTGCTGAGAAACTAGAGACACTGATGCTGAAAACCATACCTGCACTACACTCAGTAACCACCAGAAAGTGCCCTTGGCTTGGTTTTTGTCATCCCTGTATTCATATAGCCACAGTTTCCGTTTTAGCACAGGCTTAGACCTTGACGTTTGTGAATGTATATTGAAAGCATGCATAATGCATTAACCATTTGACATACTACCCCAAAAAAGTGTTGGAATTGAATGTAAGTGTGGTGCTAGCATTCAATTAATTATTATCCACTTAACGGCATCTTACACCCTTAAACACTCAAAACCCAACACTAATTTACTTGATCTGTTAACTGCTCACTTGAAACGTATGACCCTCCACCAATCCCAGCCAGAAGAATTGTAAAATGTGTTTGTTTAACCAGCTCTTTCCTGTTTAATGACAAACACATACAGACAGATTCTCAATGCAACCACCCTCATATACAGATTTAGTTGATGTCTCACAATTATGACGATACACTGATCCCCTTTACATATTCCCGTTGTGTGGTTTGTCCTTCCCTCTCCCCTCACACGGGCCTACAACTCACGGTGTACACACTTAATTAGACAGGTGTGGAACAAAAACAACACACACAATGACCAATAATCTCATAGTCACGGATTATCACAGAAAATCCAGCTACTTTCTACACTATTGAAATACTCCACACTAATATGACACGTGACAGACAGGTTACCCAAAGTTCACTGCATATCACAGATATGTAGACCAAAACAGTGCAGTCAGTATAGAACACATCAGGTCAAAACGGCAGAAAATGATAGGACGTGTCAAGATCGTATAGATACATAAGAGATTCAATTCACTGCGTCGCATAAAGAAACTGCTAGCATGAGTCATTGTATGGTAGAACTCAATCCCTTTAGACTTTTTTACAGTAGAGGTCTGTCTGATTTTATGTGCTGCAGAGAATGTGTGGGTGAACATTTTGTGTATTAATATGAGCAGCGACGTGAGAGGGAGATGTTGATAAGAACAAGGGACAACTAAAAAAATAAAAAAATAAAACACTTAAAGACCTCCAGTAATCGCCTTTACTGGATTTGAGCCTGGTGCCATTTTCTCTCATTTTCCATGGACATCTACTGTATCAATGACAATCTGTAGATTAACTAAATTTAGACTACCGGAAAGCTAGTCCTCGTTTACAATGATCAGAAGTGCAATTCTCACAGGGAGGTTCAAACACATCATCGGACAGGTTTCACAACAAAAAACACATTAAATAATTTATCGAACAAACAAAACAATCACGGCACCAGGATATGAAATACAGATGTGATCAACTTCAGATTTTCAAAAAGAGCTATTTTACCCAAGATCCTGACCAGCGAGCTCAGAGTTAATCACATGGGATCCTGTGGCAACACCCAGGGTGGGTGGAGTCTACCTTACACCAACATCACATTGGCTGTCAAGAGAAACAGAGAGGTTATAGAAGCAGTGGTCAGGACAGTGTTCAGTCCTCAAACCTTCCCTCCAGAATGCTTTCAAAGGTGAACGGGAGGAACTTGAAGCCCTGGCCTACGTAGAACTTATTCTGGAATTCCACCCTAGAGAGAACAAGAGAGGCAACAGTTAACATCAGGCATATTACAATAACAATCAATGCAAAGATCAATGCTGCACAGACATACTAGTACAGCACCATCAACGGTTATACAAACATCTTTTGAAAGTAAGGCTGGAGTCCCTTTAAAATAGAGTTTCTTTGAGGTGCAATATAGGTAGCCCTTAATGATTGTATCAAGCCAAAGCCAGACGGAGATGATGGCGAGATGACCCCTGCTCTTCATTCCACAACCTCCCTGTGTAACCCACTTTGTATCACACCCACGTTAGGGCCTAGGCCTGGTCCTCAGAAGCGAAACACAACCCTCTTTCCATCTCCCTGCAAACTAACGGCTGGATAACCTTTCAGTGGAGGAAGCAGACATGCTTCTCATTCCTCCCTATGTCTGGAGGTAGATGTTCATCTGGGTAGGCTGGGGCTCTAGAATATTCCACTAGAATACGCTTACAAGAGAAGGTAAAACTTAGCGGGATATGTTTGATGTAGTCAACTAGCACTACTTTCTTTAAGAACATTTAAGGCAAAGAAACAAAGAAAAAGTGATATGCTTTGTGTTTCTATGAATCTGAGATGGTAATTTCTCCCTAGACTGAAAACTGATTTACAGTGAGCTCCAATAGTATTGGGATAGTGACAAATGGTTTGATGCTTTGGCTCTGCACTCCAGCATTTTTGATTTGAAATGATACACACAAATGTCATACCCTTCACAAAACACTAACTTCCCCTGTTATTGTTATGGTGAGAGGCTAGCATGTCTTGGGGGTATGATATTTGTGCGTCTAACTTTCTCGATCATCATTATTCACAATTCATTCAGGAGTATCCATAATTATGGTAGCATCCACATTAATGTAGTGTTTAGAAACATATTATATTCTTATTTACAATAAAAGTGATTACAAAATGATATTGACCATTAATTTCTATTGGGCACAAAATAATCTGAAACCACCAAAACAAACAGCAAATGCATCCAACAAGTTTGTAGAGTCACAAGCTTGATGTAGTCATTGTATACTAGGAATATGGGTCCAAACTTTTGACTACTTTAATACACAAGTGAATTTGTCCCAATACTTTTGGTCCCCTAAAGGTGGAAGGGGGGCTATGTACAAAAAGTGCTGTAATTTCTAAAACGTTTCACCTGATATGTACGAAAATATCCTAAAATTAAAGCTGACAGTTTGCACTTTAACTACAGTCATTGTATCCTTTCAAATCCAAAGTGCTGGAGTACAGAGGCAGTATTTGATTGAAGCTAAAATGTCAGAATCTAAAATAGACCAAGAAGTGTTTAAGGGATGACTCCTCTCTCAGCTACTGGAGGAATCTCTGGCTGGATCAAATGGTTTTGGAATAGGAGCACGTACGTATGCATGGTGGCCACAGCTAGATAAACATTTACTACTGCTATACATTTGACAGACGCCTGACATTACTTTGGCAGTTCAAAATCACATTTACAACTGTGTTAGTTAGCGGCCACTAAGAAAAATAAGTTTGAAAAAAAAAAACACAAAAAAGTTTAGAAGGCCTAAGGGCCTTTCCCTAAGGGCCTTTCAGTGAGAGTGGAGCATTAGATTCCAATGTGCTGGGTAAATACAGTGATGAGGGTCTGTGTCAGTGCGGTGCGAGGGTGCTAGTGGATGATCACTTCCAGTTCAACAGGGCTGTTCCGAGACACCAGAAGTTTCTCCATGATGGCCAGCATATCACACACAATCCTCCACTGCTTTATGGGATGCAGAGAGGTTCCAGGTTCCTGGCCAGGAAAGAGCTGAAGGTGAGCGCTGGATAACCACAGCTCCCAGTAGCACCGGTCTGCTTAATACAAGTAGGACGGAGAGACACGCCCTGTTTCCATTGAGACACACACGGTTGAGGGCTCAGACGATGCCCCGAGTAACTAGAGCTAAAACGTCTGTTACCATAGTTTCACCAGCAGGGGGCGCTACAGGGCTGAGCCACACCTCCATGCCCTCTGACAGAGGAGGAAACTACTGAAGACATGCTCCTTCCTTTACAGGGTCTACAGACAATCACGGATTACAAAAATAAAACCAGCCCCGTCGCGGACTTCTTGCTTCCAAACAAACCGACGTGGCCCGCTACCAAGGACTGTGGGCTCTCCTCCTCCGTGGCCAACATGAGTAAAACATTTAAACGTGTTAACCCTAGCTTTAAACGGCATCCCTAGCTGCGTCCTCAGAGCATGCGCAGACCAGCTGGCTGGAGTGTTTACGGACATATTCAATCTCTCCCCACATGTTTCAAGATGGCCACCATTGTTCCTGTTCCCAAGAAAGCAAAGGTGACGGAACTAAATGACTATCACACCGTAGCAATTCACTTCTGTCATCATGAAGTGCTTTGAGATACAAGTCAAGGATCATATCACCTCCACCCTACCTGTCACCCTAGAACCACTCCAATTTGCTTACCGCCCCAATAGGTCCACAGACGATGCAATCGCCATCCCACTGCACAGTGCCCTATCCCATCTGGACAAGAGGAACACCTATGTAAGCATTTAACACCATAGTACCCTCCAAACTCGTCATTAAGCTCGAGACCCTGGGTCTCGACCCCGCCCTGTGCAACGGGGTCCTGGACTTCTTGACGGGCCACCCCCAGGTGGTGAAGGTAGAAAACAACATCTCCACTTCGCTGACCCTCAACACTGGGGCCCAACAAGGGTGTGTTCTCAGCCCTCTCCTGTACTCCCTGTTCAGCCACGACTGCATGGCCAGGCACACCTCCAACTCAATCATCAAGTTTGCAGACGACACAACAGTGGTAGGTTTGATAACCAACAACAACGAGACAGCCTACAGGGAGGAGGTGAAGGCCCTCGGAGTGTGGTGTCAGGAAAATAACCTCTCACTCAATGTCAGCAAAACAAAAGAGATGATCGTGGACTTCAGGAAACAGCAGAGGGAGCACCCCCATATCCACATTGACGGGACAGCAGTGGAGAAGATGGAAAGTTAAGCTCCTCGGTGTACACATCACAGACAAACTGAAATGGTCCACTTATGCCGTTGAAGAAGGAGCAACAGCGCCTCTTCAACCTCAGGAGGCTGAAAAAAATAAAATGTGGTTTGTCACCGAAAACCCTCTAACTTTTACAAGTGCACAATCGAGAGCATCCTGTCGGGCTGTATCACCGCCTGGTACGGCAACTGCACCGCCCACAACCGCAGGGCTCTCCAAAGGGTGGTGCAGTCTGCATAACGCATCACCGGGAGCAACCTACCTGCCCACCAGGACACCTACAGCACCCGATGTCACAGGAAGGCCAAAAAGATCGTCAAGGACAACAACTGTTCACCCCGCTTCCATCCAGAAGGCGAGGTCAGTACAGGTGCATCAAAGCTGGGACCAAGAGAATGAAAAACAGCTTCTATCTCGAGGCCATCAGATTGTTAAACAGACATCACTAACACAGAGAGGCAGCTGCCTACCTACAGACTTGAGATCATTGGCCACTTTAATAACTGGAGCACTAGTCACTTGAATAATGCCACTTTAAGAACGTGTACATATCTCACATTACATCTCATATGTATATACTGTATACTACACCATCTACTGCATCTTAGCCGCTCTGTCACTGATCATCCATATATTCTTATCCCATTCCTTTACTAGATTGTGTGTTTTAGGTTTTGTTGTGGAATTGTTAGATATTACCTGTTAGATACTGCTGGACTGTCGGATCTTCACTACACTCACAATAACATCTGCTGGCCTCCCGGGTGGCGCAGTGGTCTAGGGCACTGAATCGCAGTGCTAGCTGCGCCACCAGAGTCTCTGGGTTCGCGCCCAGGCTCTGTCGCAGCCGGCCGCGACCGGGAGGTCCGTGGGGCGACGCACATTTGGCATAGCGTCGTCCGGGTTAGGGAAGGTTTGGCCGGTAGGGATATCCTTGTCTCATCGCGCTCCAGCGACTCCTGTGGCGGGCCGGGCGCAGTGCGCGCTAACCGAGGGGGCCAGGTGCACGGTGTTTCCTCCGACACATTAGTGCGGCTGGCTTCCGGGTTGGAGGCGCGCTGTGTTAAGAAGCAGTGCGGCTTGGTTGGGTTGTGCTTCGGAGGACGCATGGCTTTCGACCTTCGTCTCTCCCGAGCCCGTACGGGAGTTGAGACAAGATAGTAATTACTAGCGATTGGATACCACGAAAATTGGGGAGAAAAGGGGATAAAATGTATTTTTAAAAATAAAAAAACATCTGCTAACCATGTATATATGTGATCAATAAAATGTGATTTGACCCAAGTCAATGAGGACTCCAGACTAGCAGAAGATGGAGCCCTCCACAGCTTACAGTGGCTGTTAAGAGCAGGGAAGGTTCTAGAGACCTTAGTTTGAGACGCCACAGACTGAACAAACATGTTGTCTATGTGCAAGAGAGCAGTGTGTCTCTCACCAATGCAGACGCAGTGCGTGCAGGAAGGCAGACAGGCCCTCCATGATGAGCAGGATGCAGACAGTGAGGACGGCAAAGGCCCCGAAGATGATGGACAGGACAACGAAACCCCCAAATCTCCTGGAGGACAGGCCAAGGTGCATCACCATGGTCCACAGAACCTCTGACAGCTCTGTTGGATCACAGAGGGAGAGAAGGAAATCAACTGTTTTACTGTACCCTTTCAAAGAGAAACCAAAACGGGTAGAGAGCGAGACGCAGCGAGAGAGGAGAACATGAGAGAGAGAGGGTTATGTACTCACGTGCGTGGGCCAGGCTGAGGGCCCATAGGCGTAGGTAGGAAGCTGTGTTGGAGATGCAGCCCAGACAGTATTCTATGGTGTGGATGGCCTGGTGCACAGCCACGTCCCCAAAGTTAAACTGGAGGAGGGAGAGAGAACACACATCCAGTATGAACCCCTAGGGGACAAGGACACAACAGTACAGGGACCGGGAGACCGGTCCAAATGAGGTCCGGGGCAATCTCTAACGACAGTAAAGTTCATGGCTAAACGGTACCACATTGAGGAAGACATTCACCAGATTAAAACAGCTCCAGAAACAGCAGCCTGACCCACTAGTCAGACCTCTGTAGCAGAGGTCTCCCAAGAAGCTCCTTCCCTACGACCCATGAAGCAGACAAATGAGGAGCTCTGCAGGATATGCCATGCTGGTAATGGTAGTACCATCTCATGATCGGGGCAGAAAGGAAGCACTACTAGTCTAAGGGTGCGGCCAAGTGTGCTGCTGCACGTTAGAAGAATCCCTTGAACACCCAGAGACAGCAAAAACTCAGACCACACACACAGTCAACAGCCTCAGGGGACAGAACACACACATGCAGGACAGAGATACACACGATCATACACAAGCAGGGGCATAGAGAGACTAGCAAGACATGCGCTTTGGGTAAGGGGATGGGGGGGGGGGGGGGGGTGAGTGCCTGGCTTACCACTTCCTCCTCGGGGGCCTTGAAAGCGATTGACAACAAGTTAGGTTTGTTAGTGACAGGTGACATGACACAGTGATGAGAGAAACAAGAGAAAACAATGACATTAAACATAGGAAGATGTATAATATACACAATGTGATTAGGTGTTGCAGTCGTCACAGGCACTGGATCAAAACTACTGACAAAGTTTCTTAAGGGGCTGCATAAAAACATTATGGCACTGGTATCTAGGTGATGCATAGCGATTCCTCCAAAAGCATGCATTTGTGCATGCTTAGTATTTTGTGACAACATTCTACTGTGACATTTCCAGATATATCTATAGGCCTTTGGTCTTTGGCATATTGTTGTTGTGTTTACGTCTGTGGTTGCTAGGGGAGACAGTGATGGGGAATGTAATGACCAATGGGGTTGGTGACCCACTTCTGACAGTGACAGCAGGTGGGACTGGGCTGTTTGGGTTACACCCTGCTCAGCCATTCAGGAAGGCTGGTTAGGAAAAAGCTAACTAAAGCTTTAGCCTAGTTAACGGTAGTATAGCTATTTACCATATCTAAGACCAAAGACGGTATTTCCCAATTTAACACAAATTAATGAATTAAGTTCTGTCTTTGAGGATTAACACGGTTAGCGTAATTTGGATACTTGACCAGATGACCCGAGTAGTTTATAGGCAAGAATTCTGTATAGGTGGCCTGTTAAAATGAGTTCCTCTATGTTAAAACAGAAATGCTATATTTACTGTGTTAGTTACTTAGCACCCTGCCTGCCTGAACACCTGCTAGCCAGAGGGAGGAGCTGCACAACTCTAAACACATAACACAAATGCAGTCTGGTCAGTGAACTGGAAATACACTATGCAATTAATAAATGGCTTGAAACGGATTGCATGGTGATACATGCAACCACTGCAATCCATTCAACCTTTTGTTAATGAGCCAGAGCTCACATTATCAACATGCGATGTAACACGGCTCTAAAACGTCTTGGAAATGAATACAACATATTACAATTAAAAGATTTGTTCCAGCACAGCCCCGTCCACTGAATCACGTAGAGATCGCTTCTCATCCAAGTCCATAGTTTATAGTGGCATGGACTGTAGAGACTAACATTGCTAAATAAAGTAACCTCCAATCAAATAAAATTCCTCTCCACTTCAAAGTCAACTATGATAGGAGAGGAATCTGTGTGAGGCGCTTTGAAAGCTGCTCTATAAATCTTCGGTCCTGGAAGCATAAAAGAGCAAGCTCTGTCTTAACAGCCATAACTGCTTCCTGAGAGCTACAGAAACAAACGGACAGCTCGTCTGGTTTGAGGTTCACAGGAGCCTGTTGTATCGTTTCATATGTTTATCAGAAACTCCTGAAAAGGTGAGGGAGAGAACACAGAACAATCCCACAGACTTGATTCAGTGTGACTGTTTACCGTCTAAAAATTAAACTACATTTTTGTAGGTATTACAATAATGCACATGTTGAGTAAAAAGAGCTGCTGGATTAGCTTTGTGGTCAGTTTCATTTGCTCCTGCCAGATCCCACTTCTATAATGAATACATATTCTATGCTGCTGTTAGTGAAGCAGGGAATATGAGAGCTCTGGTAAAGTAAATGGGTTGAGTTTCTATATGTGGCTGATGACTTCATTACTCAAGGTTATTCCATCTGGGCTAGGACTGGATCATATGCCCTCGCTAGAAGCCTGTGTTTCAGACATAAGGAAGTGGATGGCTGAAAACGTTCTACTTTTAAACTCGGACAAAACAGAGATGCTTGTTCTAGGTCCCAAGAAACAAAGAGATCTTCTGTTAAATCTGACAATTAATCTTGATGGTTGTAAAGTCGTCTCAAATAAAACTGTGAAGGACCTCGGCGTTACTCTGGACTCTGATCTCTCTTTTGACGAACATATCAAGACTGTTTCAAGGACAGCTTTTTTCCATCTACGTAACATTGCAAAAATCTGACATTTTCTGTCCAAAAATGATGCAGAAAAATTAATCCATGCATTTGTTACTTCTAGGTTAGACTACTGCAATGCTCTACTTTCCGGCTACACGGATAAAGCACTAAATAAACTTCAGTTAGTGCTTATTACGGCTGCTAGAATCCTGACTAGAACCAAGAAATTTGATCATATTACTCCACTGCTAACTTCCCTACACTGGCTTCCTGTTAAGGCATGGGCTGATTTCAAGGTTTTACTGTTAACCTATAAAGCGTTACATGGGCTTGCTCCTACCTATCTTTCCGAGTTGGTCCTGCCGTACATACCTACACGTACGCTACGGTCACAAGACGCAGGCCTCCTAATTGTCCCTAGAATTTCTAAGCAAACAGCTGGAGGCAGGGCTTTCTCCTATAGATCTCCATTTTTATGGAATGGTCTGCCTACCCATGTGAGAGACGCAGACTCGGTCTCAACCTTTAAGTCTTTACTGAAGACTTATCTCTTCAGTAGGTCATATGATTGAGTGTAGTCTGGCCCAGGAGTGTGAAGGTGAACGGAAAGGCTCTGGAGCAACGAACCGCCCTTGCTGTCTCTGCCTGGCCGGTTCCCCTCTCTCCACTGGGATTCTCTGCCTCTAACCCTATTACAGGGGCTGAGTCACTGACTTACTGGTGCTCTTTCATGCCGTCCCTAGGGGGGGTGCGTCACTTGAGTGGGTTGAGTTACTAACGTGATCTTCCTGTCTGGGTTGGCGCCCCCCCTTGGTTTGTGCTGTGGTGGAGATCTTTGTGGGCTATACTCGGCCTTGTCTCAGGATTGTAAGTTGGTGGTTGAAGATATCCTTCTAGTGGTGCGGGGGCTGTGCTTTGGCAAAGTGGGTGGGGTTATATCCTTCCTGTTTGGCCCTGTCCGGGGGTATCATCGGATGGGGCCACAGTGTCTCCTGACCCCTTTCTCTCTCTCGGAGGACCTGAGCCCTAGGACCATGCGTCAGGACGACCGGGCATGATGACTCCTTGCTGTCCCCAGTCCACCTGGCCTTGCTGCTGTTCCAGTTTCAACTGTTCTGCCTGCGGTTATGGAACCCTGACCTGTCCACCGGACGTGCTACCTGTCCCAGACCTGCTGTTTTCAACTCTTAATGATCGGCTATGAAAAGCCAACTGACATTTATTCCTGATTATTATTTGACCATGCTGGTCATTTATGAACATTTTGAACATCTTGGCCATGTTCTGTTATAATCTCCACCCGGCACAGCCAGAAGAGGACTGGCCACCCCTCATAGCCTGGTTCCTCTCTAGGTTTCTTCCTAGGTTTTGGCCTTTCTAGGGAGTTTTTCCCAGCCACCGTGCTTCTACACCTGCATTGCTTGCTGTTTGGGGTTTTAGGCTGGGTTTCTGTACAGCACTTCGAGATATTAGCTGATGTACGAAGGGCTATATAAAATAAACTTGATTTGATTTGATATTGCCTACAGCAGTATCTAATGGAGTCCGCTATTGGGCCAACATTATAATAGACTACTCTGGTCAAATACTTCATATATGCTAGGCCAACAGAGTGGAGGCTAGGGGTACCCTGGTTTCTCACCTCATGCTCGTCGTTCTCCGAGTGCTGGGAGAGTTGGTCATGCTGGATGATCTCAGCCTGGTCCTCCGTTGGGCCGTTTCCCACCCGGATCCCTCCAAAGTTCTGGGTGCCCTGGAGGAACAGACAAGAGGGCGACAGGGGTTACTGCTGGGGTCACAAAACGCTACACTCCAGATCCCAATGGAACTCAATGGAACAAATGTGTGTGGGAGGGCAGATGTTAGTACAGTACCAAGTTCTTCTTCCAGAGGTACTGTCGCCGCATAACCAGGGTTTTCACTATCAACATACAGGGAACACACGCCAGGGCTATCAACACCAGCAGCGTCTGAATAACCATCTGTGGAGGGGAAGGACGAGAGAACGAGGGATGTTAGATGCGTATGGAGCGTCACACATTATCCCTCCATAAAATGGCTCGCTCAATTAAAAAAAGGGCAGATTGACAGATGAAAGGATGGATGGAATGATCACCTGTCCTCTGTAGAGGGGTTGGTTGGTGGGGTCGCTATAGTTGAACAGGAACATGTTGATGAAGGCGATGAGAAGACTTGGAGCATTTCTGGAGGTGTGAGCGTCGTAGGCCAACCACTTATAGAAGACCAGGATGACCAGGTACCCAAACAAACTGGCCATGAACACAATCTCTGGGATGAAGCCCAGGTAGATATTCAGGGGTTTCTTGAAATACCTTCAGAAAAGAACAAGACACGTTGACCATCGGATAAAATAGTCATGTACAGACAGGAAACAAACTGTCATGTTTCCTTAAAGTTAGTCTGGGATAATTAAAAAAGTGCCGCACCATTTGTTTTGGTAGACAGCAGAGGGATAAGGCTGGGGAAATATAAACCCTTTCAAATTCATAGACAGTGCTCTATATACAAGGACTGTAGCCTCTAAGCGTGACTCACAGGTGGTTGAAGAGACTGAGAGACACTCCAAACAGCATGTGGATGACCCCCAGGATCACTGACATCTTCATCTTGAAGGAGTTGAGGAAGGTCAGCTTGTTGGTGGCGATGTTCCAGATCTGAACACAATCAAACAGTTATAAGACAATGAAATCAGGATGATATAAATGTAACATATTACATTTAATATCACCTTTTTTTTTTAGCTCACTATCCATCTTTATTGTAAAGGGATTTCAGCATGTTCTCACAGAGACTGAGTACTCACTGGGTCAATGCCAATGGGGTAAGGTCCATTGAAGACTCCTCGTACTGCAGGGTCCAACTGTAAAACCTTGTTTTCATCAAGTGTCTGAAACCTGAGGAGAACATCAAACATGAATCATCACTTCACAGAGGGCACTGCCAACAAGGTACAGGAGGTATGAGACCGACAGAGAGGGATACTTACGACCAGGTGAGGTTGTTAACGCGGAGGTCGAACATGGGCCTGACGCTCCAACCAGAGCCAAACAGGTTGAGTGACTTGGAGAAGCAGTCGTTGTAGATGATGCCGGTGTAGATCGAGAAGATGCCCATCAGTAGGATGATGTAGCGCCCAGCAAACACCATGCTGAACATCTACACACAGACAGGAAGTGACACTGTTTGAATCTAACACCATGTTGAACATCTACACCCGCAGACAGGAAGTGACACATTACACTGTTAGAATCAAACTATGGTCACGTTCTGTTGCAAAACACTGTAGAACGTTGCAGACAGAAAAAACATGAATAGAGCCGAAGTGATTCCTTAATCTACACGTCAGAGGCATGTTTGTTCTACATAGAATATTTTTTATCTGAATGCTCCAAAATATTCCGTCCTGCTGAACGCGCACCACGTCGAACATCCACACAGACCAGAAGTGATACTTTACACTGTTAGAATCTGGTCTCAGTTACATTTTGTTTTAGCCATAGAAGGATTTGGTTATTTATTCACACTCAAAAAACATCAACTGGCCATCATGATGCACCTACAGTGTTAGGGCCATAGAATCTGTCTAAAGCAGAGAGGTAACCAAGCCCTGTTAAGTTCCCAGTAATGGAGCTAGAGGCTGGATAAGGGGTGAGGGATGGAGCTGATTGGCTGATGGCAGGGGTAGTGTTGTCCATACCTCGTTGTCGTTCTTCTGGGCGACCAGGCGGCTCTCTCTCAGGACCAGGTAGAGGGCAGCGCAGGTCATGAGCACCCCGTGGCCCAGGTCCCCAAACATGACAGCGAATAGGAAGGGGAAGGTGATGATGGTGTATGGGGCTGGGGACAGGGAGGGAGGGAATCATGAGCGTACACATTGTGGAATGGGAGAGTGAACCAACCCAAGCTCACACGTACCAGTGATACACAATACAGCATGATCGACAGTGATGGGGTGATAATGGGGGAAATAGACTTGGCACCGGGGGTGAACATTTATCACCTGCTTTGGCACAGTGATCTAGCCAGCTGGATACATAGACATGATGTGAGCTATGAGATCCCTACAAAATAAAAGTCTGCTGCCTAGTGAGGTACATGAAACAACAATGCCTATTATTTGAACAATAGGTAGTTGAATGATAAAAGGGGAATAAAGGATGGCGAGAGAGAGAGGAGGTTGATCGTGTCAGATGTGGTTACCTGGGTTCATCTCGCGGTAGTTGCCGATACCGTAGGCGTCTACGATGTTCTGGAAGCCCGAGGTGAACTTGTTGGTCTTGTTGAAGGTGGGCGGGGTCTGCTTGGTCTGCATCCTGTTGAGGATGGAGGGGACGGTGGAACCACTCTTCTCCTGGAGAACAAGACAGAAAGACGGTCAGAGAAACACGCTCAGAGAATGGTCAGGAGGACACAACAATACCACTCTGTTAACCTCTACAGGGAGTTGGGGTATTCAGCCCTACAAGGCATTGAGAACAGCAGGAGTTGCCCTGCTAGCTCAATCTCCCATGAATGTGTCTAACAAAGGGATGTTGCATTGTTCCAGCCAGAGTCTGACTGTCAGCTGGCCTGGGATCTCCTCAGGACTCAGGAATGAGAGGAATCCTCCTGCTTTCCCCATTAGTCTGTAGACTGGGCACTGGGACCTTCCATACCTCCATCACTCAAAGATCTGCAACAACATCTTCAATAAATCAGATGAATATGACAGACTCATTTCCACAGCTGATTTGGAGATGAATCTATCATACTACATGTATCATCTGATCTCCCACGCCTGCTGTGTGTGAAGGACAACAGTTTGTCCAAGGGATGGTTTGATGGCTGAGATAGAAGTAGAATCATTGTGTGTATTGAGGGCAGTATGTCCCTGTGTTTCTCAACGAGACATGTGGGGTAAAAATAGCCTGGTGGGATAAATGCAGCATGGAGACTGAATGCTGTGCGTGACAGGGTTAAGCACTTACTGGCATGAACAGGACAACAGAACAGGACTACAGAAGAGGACAGGACTACAGAAGAGGACAGGACTACAGAAGAGGACAGGACTACAGAAGAGGACAGGACTACAGAAGAGGACAGCATGACGTCCTGATACCGCTGGAATCTAGCCTCATGATAGGTGTAAAATCCTAACATACCCAGCACTCACGCAGTGCCTCTCCACGTCCTGTTAGCACTGTCTCTCAGTCTGGATCTGTTACGACTTAACGGCCTAGCAGAGTCCAGGTATAATGGCCTCAAAGCTGGGTTAACTGGTGACTATGAGGCTCGCTGGTTCGTAATGTCTTAATGCTACGGTGTCCTCCATAAATGAACTTGACCTAAACAGTATGATAGAAATGTCCCATTAAATAGATATGGGATATGAACCCAGTCCCACTATTTTCGACCAGAGCCCTATGGACTCTAAAAGGTAATAGGGTGCTATTTGGGACGCAACTTAAAACTTCCTGTACCTCCCCCACGCCTCTAGTCGAGA
Source organism: Salvelinus alpinus (assembly GCF_045679555.1). Classification (NCBI taxonomy): domain Eukaryota; kingdom Metazoa; phylum Chordata; class Actinopteri; order Salmoniformes; family Salmonidae; genus Salvelinus; species Salvelinus alpinus. The sequence goes on from NC_092086.1 coordinate 48,724,845, forward strand.
CGGGTGTCCACTCGACTCACCGTGCCTCTCCGCAGGGCGAACTGGATTGAGTCCATGTCTGACACGGGGCACCACACCTCGGCGATCAGACACTTCTGGGTGACATCGATGTTGCACAGGTTCAGGGTGTGGTAGACGGCCTTCATCTTCCTCACCTTGATGAACCACACCCTGACGGTCTTGGCTGCAGCCTGCAGGACCCGCTGTCTGTGGTCCTCCGTCTGGTTCAGCACCTGCAGCGGAGAAGGAGATCAGGGTTTGAGATATGGAGACAAGATGCGACTAGGATGCTACTGCAGTTGAAACCTTGCGTGGCTGGGTACAGAACATATCCAGCTGTGTAACTAGCTCAGGTGCTCTGTACTAGACAGTCTACCGGCTGTTCATGTGTCTGACAACGTTTGCAGGCAGTTCTCAAATAACACATTCGCACTCAGCATTTAAACAAACAAAGGTATGCGCCTAACTAAACCGACCTCAAATGGAAAACAGATGCAGGCCTAGATGTAGGCCAGGGTCGGAGACTGTGGAATCAGGACAATCCTCTAGTAGTTTCCACTCAACGCTAGAATTGTGTGGGGCGTGGCATTGGTCTGCATAGTGTGCCTTCCCTACATGTCCAGAACAGCAAGTGCTGTTGCAATGAATCATGTTCCGCTTCTTATTTGTGGAGGTGGTTCACATTAATAGAAGGCTTTGCTGGACAGTGTGCACTATGTGATCAAGTTTGATAAGGGGTTATATCAGACCCAGCATAGCAGGGTTTCCCGTAAGAGCCGGCGGAGGCGTTCTCAGGTATGCAGCACTGATTCATATCAAGTGAATGTCTTATGATCAGCGGATTGCTAACATGCCGCTACCCTACACCCACTCTCGCCCACGTTGTTGAGACCCTCTCACGCCCACAAACACACACTGTTCACTCCCAAACTAGCGGGCCGGGCATTTCCCCTCCACCCTCGCCCTTCTCTCCTGTCGACGACTATCCCGCCCCCGTAGCGACGGGCATAACAGTGGACCTTCAAACAGCGAGGCAAGCATTCCCAGGCACTTACTGGCAATGAGAGGATGTTAACATTTCTGGCAGACAGGGGGCCTGCCAAACATAATGCAGAGTCGCTCACGCTCTGTCCACACTGGGGGCTGTAACTGATCCTGAACCACAGAGATTCTCAACACACACCACTGAAACACACACACACACACACCACTGAAACACACACACACACCACTGAAACACACACCACTGGGTGTCTGTCTATCAGAGAGAAGTGCATTGTGAGTGACTCAATTTTTTTTTAAACGTCAAGCTAAGCCCATTCCTGAGAATGTGAGTAGTAAATGTGGTCACTATGTGAGTGGAGTGGGTGGCTAATTGGCTGAACTCAGTGTAAACCACCCTGATGATCAGCTGGTTTCCTATATGCGAGGCGAGTGAGGGTTCCTCCTAGCCAAACAAGGAAAGGGAGCCTCCTGTCCATCCAAGTGCAAACCGTCTGCACCACCAGACTACGTAGGGCTTTGGAGCAGAACACAACAACAGAACTGGGTATTCCCAGAGGGAGTATTGGGTTTCTCTTAGTATAGGGATGGTGTTGCACCATACGCTGCTGCTGTTCCATGGAAGGCTAAACTGAAGTTCTGTCTGTGTGGGCTGGACTTCTAAAGACCACAGCTCACATGTTGCTCAACAGCTGCAAAAAACAGAAAACACTGAGACAGGCATTGTTCCTGGGTCACCAGACACAGTTGGCACAAGGAGACAGGGTGTTAGACACTGGATTATAATACCAAAGTGGTGTGTTTGTGTTGGGATTGTCCTTCACTCCTAGTCCCGTGACTGTTTTTGCCCCGTTTGAGAGCAGTGAGTCACTGTGCCAGGTTTAGAGGTGCTCTCCCAAAGCCAGGCCAGAGGCAGATCCAGTTCAGCCGACTCATGGGCCTGGCACGGCACGAGTGACAACCGTTTCTGACCTCTCCCTGTAACTTTTTCACACCCAGCTCCACCCAGCCCATTGATGCACTACCGCCAAAGAGGTTGAGTGAGTCAGACACTGAAGCCAGAACATCTTGAGATATGAACACTGCAAACAGACAGAAGTTAACTCAATTTGAAGGCCTCCCTAATGTGATCAACAAATATCTCCTCTGTGGTTTTGTGTGATAGATAAAATATCTATTACTGCAACACTGCTGGGGGAACTAATCTAGTATCAGTCTTTCCCTCCACTTCATCATAATTTGGCTGAGGGCTTGATGGCTCAGTACAGAGGAAATGGCAGAAAGAGGAACTGAAACTTCCGCAGACATTGAAGCAGCAAGACGCAGAGCAAGAATCCTGACTACGCAAAAGACTAACATTAGCAGAAAGTTAAATAAAGGTCTATCCAAAAATCACATCAAAAGATGACTAGTGTCATGTTGAACAATAGAAAGAAGGTTTCGTTCCTCAAACGAATGACTAAAACCGCCTTTGAATTAGCCACACACCTCATGTGGTCACCTACCACTCCCCTCCACCACAGCCTCTGGCAGCTGAGTATACAGTTACAGGGAAAACAGAACACTGATCAGAAGCCATGATAGAGCCCAGATCAAGTTCACAATGAAAACAGATGAAATATTGAAGGACTAATTCACTTGAAAATGTAAGGATCTGTTAGATTTAATTTATGTAACAAGACATTATGTAAATATCTGTTAGTTTTGGCTAGCTGACTGTGTGGACTCCCTGTCTGTGTTACAATAGGCCAGGCAGGTCGTACCATCTGCAGGTCATCGATACGGGTGGCCACCCCTGCAGCCATCTCCTTCCTCTCCTGGGGGGTCTCTGGACAGGGGTACAGTGACGCTCGGAACCTGAGAGGTGAAGGAGAGAGGGGTTGATCAACCCAGAGTGCCTGGAGCAGAACAGAAAACCAATTACAACATTCCTCTGTCTAGATTAGTTAGTGTTTCTTGAATTTCTCAACCAATCATAGCCCCTTACCCTTCACATATCTTCTTAACCCGAGTCTTCAGCTGATCTCCTTGGAAGAATATGATGAAGACAGACTTATAGACCTGGTCACCCTGTAGGGGAAACATATCAACATGAGTTAAGTGAAGAGAAGAGGAGACAAAACATTGCCTGATTATGATAGAGCAGAAATATCACTAAGAGTATGGATGAGGTAGCATGAATAAGGAGATCAATGCCACTCATATGACAATCACACAATGTCACCAAGCGGTCATGGTACAACAGTATACCACTGAATAGGTCACACAAAATCCATCCTGCACAGTTTGTGTTCCCCTAAAACCTCCAGATTATTATACTAGTATCAGTGAATAGTTACTGACCGTGGCAGGGTCCTCCAGTGAGTCTTCAATGTCTGCCTGCCTCAGGAACACGTTACCACGGCAAACCCTCCACAGCATCCTCTCAAACGTAGGGATGCGCTCCCTGCTGATCACCCCAGCAACAAACCTACAGGAGGACGATAAGGCATGGATCAGCATTTACAGTAGAACAGCTACGAAATGTATCCCTCATCTCAAAATAAGGTGTTTGATATTTGCAATGAGTTAGGTCCCTAAATGGCAGCTCAAGTTGGAGCTGATCCAAGATCAGTCCGTAATGCAATGGCATTACAGAATGAAACGTGGGCACATAAGGACAGAGGTCATTGATTTTGTTTGTTCACACTGGTGATGGGGGCACTGCTGATGAAAACATCCTCTCTGGATAGTGGTGGATATAGGAATGGTAGCTGAGGGCATGGGAGCCATGGAGGAGCATCAAACAGACATCAGATAGGAAGCCCTAGGGCCTTGGGGCACTGGATCCGTACCAAGCAATCCATTACCAAATGAGTGCTAACTTTGCCACAACCACAGTATTGAGCTATTTTAGTTAAGGTTTTCTGAGAGTGGTTTTTTCATACCATTTTCTGTTGAAATTGTCCCCGATTTGCTTACACTTTATGACATTTAATCAAATCTATTTTCTTTGTCTCTGTCTGCAAATAGATGACAAACTTTGAAGTCCCGCTCTTCTAGAATGTATGTGTCCACGTATCAATTTTGTGTTGCTGGTGTTTGCATGCTCTGTAAACTGCTTATCATCAGTCTGTGATTTGTCTATCTGCTCACTCGGTCCACTACTGAAGACAGAACCCTGATAAACAGAGCTACATCTTACTGCCAGGCAACAGGCTAGAGAGGTAGCACCTGTAGTAGTAGTAGTACTGGCCTCTTACCAACCATTAAAAGTCATTAGGAAACAATTGTCCACCGATACTGACAGAGCATGTGGGCTGTCAGCTTAGGGACTGAGTACGCAGAGAGACACAGAGCACCGCCACACACACCCCGTCAAGTGACCTTAGTGGCCCAACTAATCTGACAGCCTGAGCTTGTCCACCATTTAGGTTTCACACTGACTGACTCCAACTCCAGGAAGTAATGTAATGACAGTCTTTTCATTGACCTTTAAGTCTTGAGGAGATGGCTAATGCATCCTTAATAGAGTGGACCAAGGACTCAGACTCACCCCAGTCTGAGAGGAGGACGGGTCCCTGCTTCAGCGGGATCCATCAGGGTAGACGATTCCTCCAGCAGGTTGGGGTCCTCCATCTGCAGCGGGGTGGAGAATGACAACCATTACATTTAGACCAAGATATTTTCAGCCAATTAGACATGATAAAAAGCATTATAAATGCATCCCTGTTTTCAGGAACAACTGGCTTGCTTTGTTGGGGAACGATTTACACCCTGGGAAGGTTTGACAGTTCAGTCGGCAGGAGCATGATATTGAACACAGGCCAGGCTCTTTATAAAACATAGCAAACAGCTAGCTAGGGTTTTATATGAAGAGTAAATTATTGGCAAAAAAAGCTACACATTCAGCTGAATGATTTACCCCCATGCAACCTCATAAGCGCTTGTAAAATAGGTGATAACATTCTAAGTTCAAATAGCTTTGCTTGCAAACTCAGTGGAGTGGAGTTGATGCAGGTCAAAAGTACAGACAGTAGATAGTCTCGTCTCGGTCATATGTGAATGACTATCTGTGTATGGCGTATTACTCTGCTATGTAACCTAGGTGCATCATTAAACTTGAATAACTGGTCTGGGGTTGGGGATGTAATTACCGAACCGTTATAAATACACAAGCCGTATGCTACCATAGACTGTACATAGGATGCAGACATCTGACCCATACTAAGTTCACATAATCCTATGATTCACTATGAAGTCCGCAAGGGGCCTAGTCAATAAGGCAGGCACAGAAACGCTGTGAATAAATAGTGAACTGGTTCGTGTACAGTGGAGTTGACCTCGTCGAAGAATTGCTGAGTGCGGCGCAGGATATGCTTGAGCTCCGTCAACTCTAGGAAGTTCTTCTTCAGGGCCTCCTGGTTGGTGTTGATCTCCTTCAGCTCATTCTCCAGCTTCTCAAAAGTGGCCTATAGAGACAGACAGAGGGTGATGGGGGAGTTAGTGAGCTGGGGACATGGTGAGTTGAGCACTTTGTAACCAGAGTGGATTCTAAGAGAGAACGGAGTAAAGTTACCTCCAGGTCAATCATGTCCCTAGGGGGGGGGACCTCTGGGTTCTCTCCCGTGTCCACCATTGGAATGTTGGCTTTCTTGATCTCCTTCTCCACAAACCCTGTGAGAGAGCGAGATGACGGTCTGAGTAGGGATAACTAATAGCAGTGATACTGTTGTAAATATGCGGGAGTATAATGAGTGAAGCAATGGGTTAAACACTTGAGCTCACTCACGAAGCTTGCGGTCCATCTCCTCACATCGACGCACTTCGTTGACAAACTTGCGCTGAAACACGTTCACGTCTGGGTTCAACTGTAATGCAAACATGCAAACTATTCAAAACCTTTTGCCATCGCAGGGATAAAAATGCCTTCAATCCATTTGCCATTATCTGTCACATACAACTAGAGACAAACATTGTGTCGTAACACTAAGATGCATTCAAAGAAATTATAGCTTAGGCTACTTCTATAAAAATGCAATAACTTATCCAGGAAATCTCAGAGCGAAAACAGCATTGCTAATATCTTCTGAAAACAGTGCGGACACCAGTTAGCTATCATTTGGTCTTATGAATGAGGAGAGGTAATACAACCAAATAAAGGGTATAATAACAACATACTGGGTACAACAGCTAGTCCCTTTCAGTGTTTCCCCTAGGATTTTTTTCAGAACGTGTAGCAACATTGGTATTTGGGATGGGGAGAATGTCCTTATGCTGGGGCAGTCTGGGGGCATGCACACCCGTGAGATTTTTGGGGGAGAACGACTGAGAAATTCACTTCTGGTGACTTTTTAAAAGGACATTTTACGGCAAAATGCATTAAAGTTAAATTATGTTGACACCATCTGAAATATAATTTCCCTTTAAAAGCACTATAGCCTAACTGATGCAGCATAGCAGCTTCAAATACATTGGCTGAAACATGGCATTGCCCATCTGTATTTACCTCATTGAAAAACACCAAAGACTCAATGAGTCTAATGCTACAAATATACACCGAGTGTACAAAACATTAGGATCACCTGCTCTTTCCATGACAGACTGACCAGGTGAATGCTATGATCCCTTATTGATGCCACTTGTTAAATCCACTTCAATCAGTGTAGAGATGAAGTGGAGGAGACAGGCTAAAGTAGGGACAATTGACTATGGACTGTGTATGTGTGCAATTCAGAGGTTGAATTGGCAAGACAAAAGATTTAAGTGCCTTTGAATGGGGTATGGTAGTAAGCGCCAGCCGCACCTGTTTTAGTGTCAAGAACTGCAACGCTGCGGAGTGTTTCACGCTCAACAATTTCCCGTGTGTATCAAAAATGGGGTGCAACTCAATATTAGGAAGGTGTTCCTAATGATTTGTACACTAACTCCAGGGTTTTTTCTGGAACAAAATGGTGCTTAGGTGGTGAGTGTGGACGTGGTCAGTAGCACGATCCCCAACAGAACATTTGGCTAAAGAGACAAAAAGTTTTCCTGCAATTCTACACATTTTGCAGTGTTCTTATGCTATCTGAGTGATTCAAAAAATAAAATCAATGGTGGCCCCAATGTTTAGGTCCATTATATTTCCTACATACTACTTCAGGTGTTAGTCATCTATTTTTCAAATTAAAACATTATGCCATCCCAAAAATGTATAATAATATTTTTGGGGGAGTGTCGGCAATGATTTAGCAGCGGCGGCCTGAAACACTGCCTTAGTTTCCCCCCACACCATATGATCCCAGGAGGGATGTCATGTGTGAGCTTTCCCATGCTCAGCCTAAAGAGTCAGCTATGTGCACATGATGAAAATGTTGCAGACGCCAAGGTATGTGCTTTCACAACCATCTGACTGATTCGATGTTACTACAACAGACTACCATATTCATCTACCTTCTTCCTGAGTTTGTCCTTTGTTAACAGTCATACATTACACTGCTCTAGACCTATATAGCCTGAAGATGGATTGACAGACAGAATAGCACTCAAAATAGGAAAGGAGAGATAATAAGCATAGTCTAGCTCTAGAGCATCACAATGAGGAATGGAAGAAGAGAAGCCTGGACTCACATCACGGAATTGCACCATTCCGATCTCGCCCAATTCGCTGACGCAGCAGTAGGCAGACTCTGATTGGAGGTAGAGCTGGGCCAGGGTCATCTCCTCACTTCTGAAGAGTTCCCCCATGATGGCGTAGTGTAGTGCACCTGCTCAGCGATCAATGGGATCCTCCTGGATTTCTAGCTAGATTGAAGATTGAAAACGTCACCTGCACAGTAAACAGGAGAAGCTGAGTCCCACCAGAAGGAATGAGCCTCCAATGTTTTCAAAAAGACAGCCAACTCTGAGAATACATAAGCCTACATTGCCAACGAAGTTCCCTTGTGTTGTTTCCCTTCACACTACAATGGCCTTAACTTTATGATTTGAAGTGTAATTTCAGAGAAAATGATATTAACCTGCACCCTCTTCTAATGTGTGTTGTAAGGATGACCCTAATTGTACAGCAGTAATAAACATTCTGTATTAGTGATGTGATAGTTTATACTTAAGTGAGGAGCAGGCATGTTTCAGAAAAAAAATCTAGCATCTAGCCCCCATAATCTTTGCAGGAATTCAGTTTGGCTCATTAGTCATTATTTTGTCATGAAACTGGGGAGCCACTCTTCAAGAACCATAATACATGTAAAAGTACCATCATATGTGACAGTGTGAGATGAAACAGAATGAGGGTCGTACTATCTCATCTTGTACAATCAATGACAGATTTTCGAGCCAAGCCTTTGAGTTTCTCAGTCTAGGGTGCAAACTGACTCAGGACAGACAACAGGTTCACACTTTACTCATTAAAAGTAAATTAAACACACATATTCATATGTTCCTGAAGTGCAAATGCCTCGAGTGCCATAACAGGTTTAGCTAGCTAGCTAGCTATGGATTAAACCTCATCATGTGATCTGATTTACCAGTCAAGCAGGATTACATCGTCAATATCAACACTAACTACAACGGTTGAACTAGTGGGGATACATTTAGCAAACTATATCATTAAAGTCCATGCAAGAGGATCTTTTTTGTCGAGTCACTGCTTGTTTAGCATATCTGCATGACCATTTTTTTGTCTGCATCCTTGACAGCTCGAATCAGGCAGTGAGTCTTATCTAACGTTAGTGTTTGTGTGTTTTGACAGTGGTTAACTAACGTTAGTTACATTATAAGAACAAAGCAGTTCGCTATAAAATTCGGAAGCCAGCGGTACAGTTAATTGTCAGCATATATCTACGATATGAACTGACAATTAATTGTACCACTGGCTAACTGGCTAATTTAGCTAACTAACAAACATTAATAACAAGCTAGCTAGTTAGCCAGGATGCAGGCGAAGCACTTGTTGGACCTCAAACTTTCTGGTAACGTACGCTGGCTAACGTTCAGCAAAAACAACAATGTTATATTACAGTACAAAATGACTAGCTAACGTTCTTACTCGACTGACACTAAGGTTATTTGGCTATTTGACGTCTCTTGACAGAAATCTAACTAATCTTAAATCATAGCTAGCATAGCAAGTTAAACCTAGCTACGGTAACCGGATAACGTTAGCGAGGTGAATGTTACTGAATCATCCGTAACGTTTGCTTTACTAACTACAGGGGGGAAATATATATATTGGAAACAATGCTGGTAGTGAACAACGAATACTGTCACCAAAAAATACATTTCTTACTATTGTTGTAGCTAGCTACTAGTCTTCCACTCCCGGCTCCCAGTTTTCAACGCTGTTCCACACACAGCGCTCAACGAAATATCAGCTGATCAGCCTTCATAACCAGAGGCTTGGCTAGTGCGCTTCACATGACTGACGTCACCTATGCATAATATTGATGATCATGATGATGCACACCTCAACTCATATGAAGATAACATCTAATTGTTGCCATTCACGTTAAAATAATGTGTTATCAGACGCTCTTATCCAGAGATATTTACAGGAGCAATTAGGTTTAAATGCCTTGCTCAAGGGCACAATGACAGATTTTTCACCTAGTTGGCTCGAGGATTCAAACTAGCGACCTTCGGGTACTGGCCCAACTCTGTTAACCGCTATGCTACCTACCAATTAAACTTGTCCAAGCCACAGATCTGGGTGCAGACCCGTCAACTCCAAATTCGAAGGATAAAACATACAGTGACTTCAGAAAGTATTCCTACCCCTTGAGTTATTTTCTCACTCTTTTTCTCACTCATCTACACACAAAACCCATAATGACAAAGGGAAAACATGTTTTTAGACATTTTTTCTAATTTATTGAAATTTCACACGCCTGAGCGATTACAGCATGTTTCTTTAAAAAAAATATTCAAGCTCTGTCAAATTGGTTGTTGATCATTGCTAGACAACCATTTTTAGGTCTTGCCATAGATTTTCAAGTAGATTTAAGTCAAAACTGTAACTCAACCACTAACATTCACTGACTCTTGGTAAGCAACTCCAGTGTAGATTTGTGTTTTAGGTTATTGCCCTGCTGAAAGGTGAATTCATCTCCCAGTGTCTGGTGGAAAGCAGACTGAAACAGGTTTTCCTCTAGGATTTTGCCTGTGCTTAATTCCATTCCATTTCTTTTTTATCCTGAAAAACTCCACAGTCCTTAATGATTACAAGCATACACATAACATGATGCAGCCACCACTATGCTTGAAAAATTGGAGAGTGGTACTCAGTAAGGTGTTGTATTGGATTTGCCCCAAACATAACACTTTGTATTCTGGACAAAAAGTGTATTGTTTTAGAAATGTGTTTTGCAGTTTTACTTTAGTGCCTTGTTGCAAACAGGATGCATGTTTTGGAATATTAGGTTAGTATTGTGGAGTAACTACAATGTTGTTGATCCAGCCTCAATTTTCTCCTATCACAGTCATTCAACACTGTAACTGTTTGAAAGTCACCATTGGCCTCATGGTGAAATCCCTGAGTTAGGAGAGACGCCTTTATTTTTGTAGTGACTGGCTGTATTGATACACCATCCAAAGTGGAATTAATAATAACTTCACCATGCTCAAAGGGATATTCCATGTCTGCTTTTTTTTTACCCATCTACCAATATGTGCCTTCTTTACAAAGCATTGGAAAACCTCCCTGGTCTTTGTAGTTGAATCTATGTTTGAAATTCACTGCTCGGCTAAGGGACCTTACAGATACAGTTGAAGTCGGAAGTTTACATACACTTAGGTTGGAGTCATTAGAACTCGTTTTTCAACCACTCCACAAATTTATTGTTAAACTATAGTTTTGGCAAGTCGGTTAGGACATCTACTTTGTACATGACACAAGTAATTTTTCCAACAATTGTTTACAGACAGATTATTTCATTTATAATTCACAGTATCACAATTCCAGTGGGTCAGAAGTTTACATAAGTCTACGTAAGTTGACTGTGCCTTTAAACAGCTTGGAAAATTCCAGAAAACGATGTCATGGCTTTAGAAGCTTCTGATCGGCTAATTGACATCATTTGAGTCAATTGGAGGTGTACCTGTGGATGTATTTCAAGGCCTACATTCAAACTCAGTGGCTCTTTGCTTGACATCATGGGAAAATCAAAAGAAATCAGTCAATTCCTCAGGAAAAATAATTGTAGACCTCCACAAGTCTGGTTCATCCTTGGGAGCAGTTTCCAAATGCCTGAAGGTATCGCGTTCATCTGTACTAACAATAGTACGCAAGTATAAACACCATGGGACCACGTAGCTGTCATACTGCTCAGGAAGAAGACGCTTTCTGTCTCCTAGAGATGAACGTACTTTGGTGCGAAAAGTGCAAATCAATCCCAGAACAACAGCAAAGGACCTTGTGAAGATGCTGGATGAAACCGGTACAAAAGTATCTATATCCACAGTAAAATGAGTCCTATATCGACATAACCTGAAAGGCCGCTCAGCAAGGAAGAAGCCACTGCTCCAAAACTGCCATAAAAAAGCCAGACTACGGTTTGCAACTGCACATGGGGACAAAGATTGTACTTTTTGGATAAATGTAATCTGGTCTAAGGAAACAGAAATAGAACTGCTTGGCCCTAATGACCATTGTTATGTTTGGAGGAAAAAGGGGGAGACTTGCAAGCCGAATAACACCATCCCAACCGTGAAGCACGGGGGTGGCAGCATCATGTTGTGGGGGTGCTTTGCTGCAGTAGGGACTGGTACACTTCACAAAATAGATGGCATCATGAGGTGGGGGCAATTATGTGGATCTATTGAGGCATCATCTCAAGACATCCGTCAACTATACTTGTATGTGTGGGGTTCAGAGATGAGGTAGTCATTCAAAATTCATGTAAACCCTATTATTGCACACAGAGTGAGTCCATGCAACTTATGTCACTTGTTAAGCACATTTTTTTACATTTTATTCTTATTTACTTAAGACATTTAAGCTTTTCATCTTTCATTCATTTCTAAAAATGTCTAAAAACATAATCCTACATTATACGGTATTGTGTGTAGGCCAGTGACAAAAAAATCTAAATGTAACACATTTTAAATTCAGGCTGTAACACAACAAAATGTGGAAAAAGTCAATTGGTGTGAATATTTTCTGAAGGCACTGTAACTGACCATGAACCAGAGGTTAGGGGCAAACGGAGCCATGTATTTATTCTAAATATATATAGCTCTGGGGGCAACTATACCAACACCTAGTAGTGTCTGTGATTGTGATGTGGCCCTCAATTGAATAAGTGCACTTAGAAGACTAGATACTGACATATTTCATTTTCTCTTTTAACAGCTTGTTGCTAGAGTGTGTAGATGGGCCTGTCCTGTGTGATGTAAGTTGGTCTCCGGTGTGCCCATACATGTGTGATTGCTGGCCTGCCTAATTGTGACTGGTCAAAAAATGTACCACGGACCCTGTAATGAAGAAAATATATATTTGGAAACAGGAATGGCCATAAATGTAAAGTTGAGTGACTGACTAGCATTGACCTGGCAAGAATGTGTTAGCTTACTGTCATTGGAATTGATTGCTGAAAAATGACATTGTACAACGTGGAGGGCCCATGAAGACAATATGCCCTCTGCTGGAGATCTATACGACAGTGTAAATCACCATACTTTTCATCCTCTTTATGCAAGACATGTAGAATCCCAAGAAAGAGAGTCCACATTGCTTACGAATAGATGTCTATAAGGAGACAATATTAAGGTGGGGTCGGTTTGGTGTGTCTACCACCGCCTACAGCAGAAACATAAATAACACTTGGACAAATATAGCGGATAAAAGTCTCAGTGTGTGTACTGGTATATTAAATAGATAAAACATACTTTTTTAAATTCCCTTACTCTGAGTTTCTCTCCCTATTCTCTATCTCATTTACATTTTTGTCATTTACAGGTTGGACTTTGACTATAGAATACCACAGTATGAACCATATTACCCTTAAAACCTAGCAGTCAAACAAGAAAATGGTTCCAATCGTTTTTCCACCATTCATTTTTCCCATAGGGGATTTTAGAAACAATTAAAATTAGGCCTGTGTCACGTGTAGGCTTACCTTGGCGTGACGTTTTGATAACCGAGTAAATCTCTCTAGGACAAGGTGACTTTTATCAATATATACCCCCTCAAAAATGAAATACTAATTAGCTGCTAATGTGGCTCTCATAAAGAACTACAAATGCCATGATGATCTGGACGAGACTGCCTAATCAAGGCAAAGGTAAAAAATCTCTGGATTAACTATCTAAATTTAACAATGAATAAATTGGCAAAATGTATTTAAATTTACAATTCTGTGAACTGTCTTGTCCAAGTTTTAAATTGACACAATACATGTTAGCAAAGGTGTCAGCTAGAGATGACGTGCAGCAGCTTGCAGGGATTTGTAGTCTTGCATGATGTCCACTTTGATACTAATTAGCATTTTCAAATCTGAGAGTAAATTGAATATATTGATGAATTCACCTTGTACGAGAGAGATTTATATGGCTATCGAAACATCACGCCAGGGTAAGCCTACACGAAGCACAGCTCTTATTTTAAATGTTTCTAAAATTCCCTATGGGAAAAATGTATGGTGGAAAAACAATTGGAACCATTTCCCTGTTTGACCGCTAGGTTTTATGGCTATTATGACACCTCCACTGTCAGGCTCTATTCCCAGTTATAGAACATGTCTAGCCAAAACTCTATTCTGACTAAACCATGTGGTATGCTATTTGAAATGACAGATTTGATTAAATGAATGACGCAAGTGACTGGAGCTTTAAACTTTGCACTTAATCTGTGCCAGTTTGTGCCATTGTGTGCATGTTTGGCTCCTTCCCCTGCCTCCCCTCTGGAAGTCCCTACCATGGGGGCGGGTTCTGCCAGGCTCTGCCCAACCACTGGGGGTGGAGACAGAGGCTTGGGGTTGTTATACCCTCAGGCTGGGCAGGGGATGGGGTGGAGCCCCAGGAGCAGGGGGGCGGGTGGGGTGGACTGGGGGCCGGCTGTAGGAAAGGAAAAGTTTGACCGGGTGGTATCACAGGGAGTCCCGTCATTTGAGTCAGGACACACATGCCTCAGCAGTGAGAGGCTCCACTCCCGTTGGTTGGCCAGCATCCCAGGGCAGACGCAAAGACAGAGAGAGAGAGAGAGAGAGAGAGAGAGAGAGAAAGACTGAGACGGCTGAGAATAAGAGAAAAAGGAGGAAAAGAAAGACAGCAAGAAGACAAGTAGACTAGAAAGTGGGAAGAGGAAAAGCGCCAAAGAAGTGGAAGTGGAAGTGTCCCTTCATAGAAAGGAAAAGTATTTGGATTTGAATTTTGGTCAGGGTGGCCCCTTAAAGTTTGTTCTCCCGGTAGTGTATTTTTATCCCGAGTGAGCGTGAGAGCTGAGCGGTGTGTGTTTGGACCTGACAGCCATGGCGGATCCAGCAGGCTTGCAGAAGGAGCGAGTGGCTCTGACCGAGGTGTCTGACGACGACGAGGAGGTGTCCCTGGTGGCCGCAGCGGTCCAGCCCGCCACAGACAGCGATGACGACCTTTCAGAAGAAGTGGACCTGGTGCTGGCCACGGGCTCGGGCACCAAGAGTGAGGCGCAGGTAAACGGGGTCATGGTGCTGACTCTGCTAGACAAGATCATCGGGGTGGTTGACCAGATCCAACAGACCCAGAACGGGCTGGAGGCCAGACAGCAGGACATGGAGAAGTCCGTTTCTTGCATCCAGGGAGAGCTGGCCAAGCTGTCCAAGAGCCACACTGGCACGGCCAACACCGTCAACAAGATGCTGGACAAGGTGCGCAAGGTCAGCGTCAACGTGAAGACGGTCCGCACCAACCTGGAGAAGCAGGCGGGCCAGATCAAGAATCTGGAGAGCAACGAGAACGAGCTGCTCAAGAGACGACACTTCAAGGTTCTCATCTACCAGGTGAGAGTGGGAAACTGAGGGGTGTGTGTTCATACCAACAGGCTCTGAGGCAAGGCTGAATACAGGTGTGCTATCTTTTTTTGACCAGTTTGCTACAGCAGGAAAATAATGCTGCTGGAACAGGAAATGTGAATTAATATGTGGATTATAATTAATGGACATTTGTGTAGGGGTTGATACATTTTTAGTTAGGATAAATCAAGTCTGACATTTTTTTGTGGAAATTACAAACTTTAAAAAAAATATTGAACACAAAACAATTTTAATTTTCTGCTGCGCAGGAAAATTCTCTGCGGCAACAGAGTGGAAAAATGAGGGTAGCATATATGTAGTTTAGTAATGCTTATCCATGAAAGTTATTAGAAAGTGTTAGCAGTGTATCAGTGATTGAGTGGATCAAAAGATGGATACACAGCCACTTGTGTATGGTAGATTGTAACAGTGGGTTGCGGTAGGCTGCTTCAGATGTGAGGTGGAGAAACCTTGTACAAGACCACTAGATTCCACCACAGGGTTGGGTGAATTCTCCATAATGCATGGGAAAATCATGAGCTGGTGCAAAATACACTCTGAACTTTATTATAAAGTTACAGCAACTGTTTTAACGTTCTCTCACCAGAGTGAGTGACTCCTCGCTCAAGGATGAGTTTACAGTAAACTGGTACTGCTCTAGCTGGTATACTTGGCCAAAGCTATTAGGCCTCAGGCTTTCCATGACCAGTGAGTTATTTAGACCAGTGAGGTATTTAGACCAGTGAGGTATTTAAACCAGTGAGGTATTTAAACCAGTGAGTTACTTAGACCAGTGAGTTACTTAGACCAGTGAGTTACTTAGACCAGTGAGTTACTTAGACCAGTGAGTTACTTAGACCAGTGAGTTACTTAGACCAGTGAGTTACTTAGACCAGTGAGTTATTTAGACCAGTGAAGTATTTAAACCAGTGAGGTATTTAGACCAGTGAGTTACTTAGACCAGTGAGTTACTTAGACCAGTGAGTTATTTAGACCAGTGAGGTATTTAGACCAGTGAGGTATTTAGACCAGTGAGTTATTTAGACCAGTGAGGTATTTATACCAGTGAGGTATTTAGACCAGTGAGTTATTTAAACCAGTGAGTTACTTAGACCAGTGAGGTATTTAGACCAGTGAGGTATTTAGACCAGTGAGGTATTTAGACCAGTGAGGTATTTAGACCAGTGAGTTACTTAGACCAGTGAGTTACTTAGACCAGTGAGTTACTTAGACCAGTGAGTTACTTAGACCAGTGAGTTATTTAGACCAGTGAGTTATTTAGACCAGTGAGTTATTTAGACCAGTGAGTTATTTAGACCAGTGAGGTATTTAGACCAGTGAGGTATTTAGACCAGTGAGGTATTTAGACCAGTGAGTTACTTAGACCAGTGAGTTACTTAGACCAGTGAGTTATTTAGACCAGTGAGGTATTTAGACCAGTGAGGTATTTAGACCAGTGAGTTATTTAGACCAGTGAGGTATTTAGACCAGTGAGGTATTTAGACCAGTGAGTTATTTAGACCAGTGAGGTATTTAGACCAGTGAGGTATTTAGACCAGTGAGTTATTTAGACCAGTGAGGTATTTAGACCAGTGAGGTACTTAGACCAGTGAGTTATTTAAACCAGTGAGTTACTTAGACCAGTGAGTTACTTAGACCAGTGAGTTATTTAGACCAGTGAGGTATTTAGACCAGTGAAGTATTTAGACCAGTGAGGTATTTAGACCAGTGAGGTACTTAGACCAGTGAGTTATTTAGACCAGTGTTTCTCAGCTCCGGACCTCGAGGTCCAACCGTACAAATTTTTGCTGTAGGCCTGGACAAAAACACCTGATTCAACTCATTAGAGGGCTTGATGATTAGTTGACAAGTTGAATCAGGTGTGCTTGTCCGGGGCAACAATACAAATGTGTAAGGGTGTACTCGAGGACTGGAGTAGAGAAACACTGATTTAGACTAAAGGAGAGGAAGCTCTTGCTTGAGAGCCAAATGCTGACGCGATGTTGTAATTTATCATTTGAGATGAGCGTGTAACTTATACTTTCTTCTAAAACATAATGTCAAAGATTTCAACATTGGAGTTACGTGCATGTATCTCAACTTAGCATTCAGCCCTTTCTGAAAAACTCCAAACACTGTCTACCAACAGGAAATTATATTGCACAGATTGGCTATCCATGTTAAGTGTGTTAGTTAGTAGTGATACTCATCTTAGCCCCACTGGACACATACTGGTTGAATCAACATTGTTTCCACATCATTTCAATGAAATTACGTTGAACCAACGTGGAATACATGTTGAACTGACGTCTGCCCAGTGCGGTAGTTTGTATGAAGAATGATACATGGAGTGAGTTCATTGACCTTTCCCAGACCATAGTGTCTCATGGTTGACCAATGCGACTAATGCTATATAAAGCCAGACCTGTCGGACGAAATCCTAAGATGACACCATAAACACAGTAGTACCGGTGGTCCACATGTGATTAAACCAACGCCCTACCTATGACGACTGATTGTGACAGATAGTTGAAAGCCTCAACACAGTGTAAGATGAAGACGTAATTTTAGTCTTGAAGCGATGCCATGCTGCCTATTCATCATGGCCTATCTGGCTGGAAAACCCACAATAACTCTGTGTGAATATAGAACTGTGGAAAGAGTCAACTCTACTCTACTATAAGTAGTTGTAGCATACAACTATATGCTCCTCGCAGGGCTAACCAAGCTGCTTTCAAAGCGTATCTTTTAATTCAGTGTATTTTTGTACTCACTTTCTGCATTACCATTGATTTCCAGAGTTATAATTTATTTGTTTACAGTATGCGCTTGGGGGTATTTATCTTCGTTTTACCTGAGCGTATACAGTGAGTGAAGATACAGTACATATATTGTTTCATGCTCAATATAAACTTGAGTATGCCCTGGTATGTATTCCTACATTCCTCCCTCACATGTATGGCTGTCTCTTTGTATTGCCCTCTCCATAGCAACAAGCGGGGGTACTTTTTCCCCTGTGTCTCAATACAGAGTAGCCTAATTACAGAGTACCAGGCTGTATACCTCCCAGTCACACCACTCCAGTGTACATACATAAAGTCCTAGTCATGCAGAGGGATTCCGTTATGATGAGTGAGGGAAAGGGAAGGGAGAGAGTGTGAATGAGTGGCAGAGAGTTGAGTCTGAACAGCCCCTCTCTCTGTGGCAGCCTGCTACTCCATGGGCTGGTGGTTTTTTAGCCTTGCGTGCTGCAATGTCTGTCTAATGGCTTGCAGCTGGCAGCCTCATGGTAGGGCGAGACTTTGGGTTGTTTGCAACCTGGCTGGGGGCAAGTTCTGTGATGTCTTGTCTCCTGTTCAGACCTGGGTACAAATACATGTGCCTTTGAGTATATGGTATTTAAAATACTTTTTCTGTGTATTTGAGTATTTTCCGATACACAGCCCAAAACAAGTACTTATATTTGAGTATTTTAATGGTTATTTGTTAAAACCAAATAGTCTGCCAAATTGTATTTGACATCGTTTTCAAATACTTATTTCAAATACTATTTTCAAATACCCGTGTTAAATGCATGTGAGTGTTTTTGAGTAAGTGTTTTTCAGTATTTCAAATACTTTCCAAGTATAAATCTCCAAATGCATTAAAATATTAAACTACTTGTCTTTTCAAAGAAAATATATCTGAATACTTAATTTGAATGTATGTGAAAGTAATTGAGATATTTGAAATTGTATTTGAACCCAGTTCTGCTCTTATTAGCTGGCATGATTACAGTACAGTATATCAACCAGAGGGGAAGAAAGCAGAGGAAGGACCTATTTGGAAAATACATTTAGTCTAATGCCTAAATTATATATTTTGTCTTTTAATCTTTAGAAATGCCTATAGAGGAGGTCAGTATAATGCCTTATAAAACATTGACATATTTTCACACTGTCTGCTTTTGAACATAATTCACTAGAAGAGAGTTAAAGGTGTGTCAATATTAAAGGTACGTAAATATCTGGTAGCTGGCTGTTGTAGGCCATCTTGATCAGTTTATTCTAGACTGTCTGCATTGGCATGCGGTCTTATTTTCAGATCCCCGTCCTGGAATGTCCACTGTGGCACTAGGTTACACTATTGGCATTTAGCAGGAACCCAATCAGAGACGGCCGGTCTTAATAAATTACCTCAGTAAAGGAGGGGCCCCCTGCTGTTTGACACACTGCTCCTATCGCCCTGTCCTGGATTCTGTCTGAGGCATTCTGACTTCTTTTACAATCTGTGTGCGTGCGAGCAACCCAATGTGAAGTGAAAAGTATTACAATACTTTTTGGTTTCTCTGTTTACTGATGCCTTGTCATTTCCCCAAATTCATGCTTAATCAAGTTCCAAAAAAGCCATGGATGGAGCTGAGAATTCCTGTCACATTTAGTTCCTCATCCTCTCCATCACCTGTGCTTTGCCATTCAAAACAACTAACTAATACTTACTGTTGAACTGTGACTGTGTTAACCTTGACTCCCATATTACCCTATGAACTTTGACCCCTATGTTACTGAATGTACTTTCTGACTTTCAGAATGGTGACTGACTGAATGCCACCACTGTAACTGTCTGAACTGTCAACTGTGACTCCACTCCACACCACTGTAACTGTCTGAACTGTCAACTGTGACTCCACACCACTGTAACTGTCTGAACTGTCAACTGTGACTCCACTCCACACCACTGTAACTGTCTGAACTGTCAACTGTGACTCCACTCCACACCACTGTAACTGTCTGAACTGTCAACTGTGACTCCACTCCACACCACTGTTACTGTCTGAACTGTCAACTGTGACTCCACTCCACACCACTGTTACTGTCTGAACTGTGACTCCACCAGTAGTCAGTCGTATGAACTGTGGCTTTCATGTTGCCGTAGTCCTACACGGTTCAGTCCAAGCTCTATTTATTGCCAGCGACTGCATGGTGTCGGGTTAAAGGATATCGGAGGAGCTCGGCCAGAGAGTGACAGCATGGTGAATCAACACTGGCTCTGAGTCAGGTTTCACTCCTTTCCACTGTCTCTGTGGCAAACGCTCTCAGCTCGTTGGTGTTTGTGTGTTTGTGTGTGTGTGTGTGTGTGTGGGTGGGTGGGTGGGTGGGTGGGTGGGTGTGTGTGTGTGTTTGGGTGACATAGGTCAAGCAGGAAAGATCCCATACAGCCAGTCCCACACAGCCCCGATAAAGGAATTGCTCCCTGCGGTACCAGCTTGCCTCAGGGAAGGAAAGGGCTTGTGGGAAAACCCCCTCACTAGCAGGATTCTTGCTAAGTGTACCCCAAGCCTGGACATACACAATATAGTTTTGGCCTCTCTCCCATGGTGCAGCCGTCACTGGCTCACCATCTCAGCCCCATGTGCTGTGTTATTAACAACACCAGCGCCTCACTGACTCCGTTTTTCAGAAAACGAACATGGTCTTGGCCCAAGCATTTAGAGCTCTCAACCTGACCTCTTTATTGATGAGTAATATCCGGCTGAGTTACTGGTGGAGGTGAGGAAGAAACTGAACTTGGAGATCTGTATGATTACAGACCATAGCATCCATGCTCCCTGTAGTGTCATCCAAGGATGTGGTCGTACCATGAGCCTAGTGGTGGTGGGAGAAATGACACTTTGGCTGAGAATATCCAGCTTAACAGACAAAGATAAAGTGGACCTCCTGGATGCCCGAGTGACACCAATCCTTTCCCTCTTCATCTTCGAGCCCATTGATGACCAGTGATTTTCCAGTCGGCAGTTGCAATCCTGTTTATGACTAGTCCTGGCAGCTATTGTCATGCAGGGCTTATTTTTTTATTTAACCTGGTAAATTGACTGAAAACACATTCTCATTTACAGCAATGACACGGGGAATAGTTACAGGGGATGAATGAGTCAATTGTAAGCTGGGGATGATTAGGTGGACATAATGGTATGAAGGCCAGATGGGAATTTAGCCAGGACACCAGGGTTAACACCCATGCAATGGGATCTTTAGTGACCACAGAGAGTCAGGACACCTGTTTAACGTCCCGTTCAAAAGACAGCACCCTACACAGGGCAATGTCCCCAATCACTGCCCTGGGATTTAAAAAAAAGTAAACCCAAGGAAATGGGGCCTACTACTGGCCCTCCAACACCACTTCCAGCAGCATCTAGTCTCCCATCCAGGACCAACCCTGCTTAGCTTCAGAAGCAAGCCAGTAGTGGGATGCAGGGTGGTATGCTGCTGGCTTAGCATAACAGCAATTATCCATCCTCACTTGGAGAGCGAGGCATAGCCAGTGAGAGAGAAGAAGAAACAGGCCTGCCAGCTACTTATGCACGCTCTATGTTTTTGCAGTTTTTGTCGTGGAGCAGTGACTATATCATTGCGTTTCCCCTGCTCGCAAGAGTGTGAGGAAGATAATTATGCTTGAGAATAACCAGACGGCGGGAGACTGGCTCCTTTTATGGTCTCTCACCACATTTTCCACTCTACCTGTCTGTCCCCAATAGACACATTTGATAGGTACCTTCGTGAGAGTAGGCGGTCCTAGCGAACCCCACATGTGATACATCTCATGTCCATCATCAGAGAACTGGGGTTACGCAAATAACCTTACGTTTTCAACTGCTGATAGTGTCAAGTGTCAAGTCAAGTGTTCCATGTTCTGTCCGTGCATGTTCCGTGTTTTGCCTGTGTGAGTTTGTGCTGGCGTCAACCACAGCTGTTCTTCTCTCGTGTGAGTGCACTCTGAGAATAGCCACATCCTTTCATATTACTAGCATCAGGGAAACACATTGACAGGGATGCTTCATAATTTAACCTGGATCGACGGGAGAACACACAATCCACACACACAATCTCTCTCTCTCTTTCTCTCTGAGGGTCCCAGCAGCAGCTGACAGTGTTGTGGCAGCCTAGGGCAAAGCTACATCTCATGGCCCTCTCTCAACTTCAAATGTCCCTTGACCCTTGACCCATCTTCTATCTCCTCCTCCTCTACTCCTCCCCTCCTCCAGGGATGCTTCAGAGGTGTCTGTGGACCAAGGCCTTCCGCCCATCTGATCATTGCATTGCGGGTGTAGCATGGGCTGTCAGTCCACTCATTCATCTGTTATTGAAGACTCAAGATCACCATACTTTGTGAGGATCTGTGTGTCTATGATGGATGAGTCTCTTCAGCATCCCTGTACTGCTCTGGCACGGAGTCAGGGGACAGTGACAGTCCTGTCTCTGACTCTATCACAGGGGACATCCAACTTCTCAGTTACAGCTTGTCTCCCCCAGTCTCTGTCCCCAACCCCAGGCAAACCTGGCAGCACTTCAGAACCAATTACCTCAAGCTTGTGACTC
This sequence comes from Salvelinus alpinus, assembly GCF_045679555.1. Lineage (NCBI taxonomy): Eukaryota > Metazoa > Chordata > Actinopteri > Salmoniformes > Salmonidae > Salvelinus > Salvelinus alpinus. The sequence goes on from NC_092086.1 coordinate 48,747,145, forward strand.
CTCTATGGTCTAGTCGGGGACTAACCTGTCCTCCCAGACTCACTGTGATCACTGTGGGGGAACCGGGGAGGGGTGTGATGATAACGTACAGTAGGGTGGAGAGAGAGAGGAATGGAGAGGTAGACAGCAGACCAAGTTGGCACTGATTCATCCCCTTGGAATCTCCCACCTTCCCTCACTCTGTCTCTCACTCCCCTCTGGGTCAACCTCTCCTGTCATCCATACTCCTACACTCCCCCCTTCCCCCTGCCCTCTCCCCACCCTCCGGTTCCTGCAGCTTGTGGAGAGATGTCTGGCAGGCTCTACATTTCACTGTTGCGTGTCAGCTCTTCTGTGGAACACTGGCCGAGAGATTCAATACTAGGGTCATTGTGTGTTTGCGTGTGTGAAACGTCAGTTGACTGCCGCTCTCCCGCACTGTTCACATTTCTGAATGACACACTGACATGGCGTTATGTTCTATGTTGAGTGCAAATTCAGAAGTTGTATTGTATCAGTTTTGGTAAGCCGTTCAAGTACAGTTTATTTGAAGTGTATCCCTTCACGCCCGTTCACCTCACTTTATTGTTATTTTCATTTTAAGATGTCTGCCTGAGTATTCATGGGATCCTAAAAGTTGTATGGACAGAACAGAAGGAAGGCCACAGCCATAACATGCCAGGAAAAAGGGGGAGCCCTCGCTTTGACAAGGAGATCCTACATTCTTGTAGGTTAGCGTCAAATAAAATGTTCCTCTTCTTTCCTCCGGTGTGGGTTTTCCTTGAACATCCTGAGTTCACTCCAAACCACAGGCACTCTCTGTTGGCTCTCCCTCCCATCATCACCATCTTTATCATGGCCCAGGATCAGACTGGAACAGCCTGGAGCCAGCTAGCTACATGGACTGTATCTATTGGCAAAGTGTAGCAGTCTGTGCTCCTCTACTGATTATCTCCCTCTTCTCTCATATCTGTTCTGGCTTTAGGAAGAGTTCAGCCAAGAGCACTGAGCCGTCATTCATTTTGTTTTTCTTTCCTTTTTATACTTGGGAAAGATCAAAAAGCGCTGCGATGGGTGCGCTTGAATAGGTTTCACATCACAGTATCATTACCTGGCTTGAAAGGATTCTCTCTGCCTTTGATCTAACTTGTGTAAAAGGATTGTGTATTATTTTAACAATGTGGTTCCACTCTTGACAAAAGGGGTGTACGCCTTCCTTCGTTTTGATTCTTCGTGATTTGTCCTGTAACTTAATGTTTCAAAATCACAGAATAGTTATTTTCAGGTTTTTCTATTCTCTTGTCACAGTATTCATAGGGTTTATGTCCTAAAGAATGCAATGTATGCCTGATTTCAAATCAACCCCTGGCCCCTAACACAAGACACGGATGTAGAAAGAGATATACCAGACATGACTGGATAGGTTTAATCATTTAGCTCCACCTAATAACTCAGAGAGCTTGGTAGATTTTCAGCCATATTGCTTACACAGTTGTGTCAGATCTAGGAGGGCTTTGCCGTGGTCTGGTCTGGTGGTAGTGCCGCGTGCCGCTAAAACCTGACTACATATGCCCCCCAGCGGCGGTGGTTCTATCCACCTCTCTTCTGTCTTTCTTTACACCTCCCTCTACCATTAGAGTCCCCAACTAGATTCCGAGTGGATGATCTGGGGGACGGAACATAATTATAATCATTTGTACACTGCAAATTGACAGAATGAAGCCCAAACAGATGGGGCGCCTGTTGAAGACCCCTGCTCCACCCTATCACACCCAGTCACCCCCAACAAATACTAATTGGTAAAAGCTATTCTCCTTCTAATCATTTCTTTACAAAGATCTATGGGTTCATGAAGGTTGACAGATCTGTCTCATAGCTAGTATCAGGGTGGCATGGCTGTGTGAAGGCTTGATAAGAGATTGGCTGATAGACAGTGTTACTCTTGCGTACAGGCTTTTATATCACTGCCAGTGGGATATGTGCAGCAGAAAGAGGACCCCTGCTATTCCTGAGGCTGAAGGCCAGTGGCCCTCAGACACTGCCAACCTGGACACAGTATATTAACCTGAAACCACTGTAGTGTGTGTCTCTTTGTCCATGCCTATTTATATATTAGCAGTAGACTTTACAGCTGGAGCACATGCAGCATTGTTAACAATGTGCCTGGTTCACGCCGGGCTCATTTTGATGCTGTTGGGGGCGAGAGGTGGGGTCCTGTTGGGAAACAGCATCACTTGTTGTTGTGTCGTCTGACTCGCAGACCCACAAGACTGTTGTTTCCTGCTACCCATTAGCTAATTCAGCTCTCATCCTGTCAATGATTGCATGTGTGTGTACTTTTGTGCGAGTGTATGGGTCAAAGCCTTTACTCTTGCACTTGAGGACCGAATTAAGGAGACCAGATGAAGTCACCGTGAGCTGTACTTATTAAGACATACAAACATGAACTACTCGTATGACCCAGACGTCTGCACTGGGCTCAACCACCCACTGCCCTCTTGGCTTGCAGACCTCGCTCCCACAACAGAAGACATGATTTGCCAGGCAAGCTAAAGGTCAGGGCACCTGTCCACCCGCCACTCAACGTTCCTGGGTTGGTCAACAGATATTTTGTTCCAATTCCAGTCCACAGAATTGTGGGAGCTGGAGCAACATGTTACTTACTGTACGTTGTAGCCTACGCTCTAGCCGTTACTTCAAAGGCCACTGCCAAGATAGTAATAACTCGGCCAAATTGTTCAGAAACCGTGTAAAAGAAAATCTGCTCTGGTGCTTTGATTATAAATACTCTTGCAACGATGTGGAATGGAATGGCGGCGGGTCCTGTTTCATAGAGTGAGACTTGATTTAGCCACCGGCAGCAGCACAGAACGATGGTGTCAGTGTATGTGTATGTGTGTGGATGTGGATGTGCCTCTGTGTTTCTGTATCTCTGTGTGTGCACACCTGTGTCTTTGCGATTGTGTGTGGCTATTCAGATGTCAACATCTAAACACAGTGCATAACATATTTGTATTCAGAGAGTGTGTCCTGCAGTTCCAGGTGCAGCTGTGTTAGCTGGTGACATGTCCCCAATACTGATGCCTGCTGCTCGGACTGTGTGTTCCTGGCACTGGCCTGTGAGTTATATCCTGTCACTGAGATCTAGGCAGGGCACTGGGTGGGTTATGGCCACTCATAACTCTGATTATTAACCTAGCAGACTGCACACAGAGGGCATTAGACTGATCAAGCTTTGAAAATGGTTTCTTATCAAGGAGCTTTCATGGGTGGATGGAGGGTTTGACACTGGCTTTAGTTGTTATTCCTCTTCCTACATGTCACCCTTATTAAGACACACCACTGCCTGGAACTACTTAACACCTCTCTCCCTGAGAGGGAAGACATTTAAGTGCGGGTAATAGAACTAGTGCCTCCCACCCAGGTATGTTGATGTCAACTATAAGATATGAACCTCAGTGGTAGAGATTCGGACAACTCTGGCATATCTCATAATAGGACATTAATCAGTCGTATCAGGTGGCATAAACTTCCACCAGAGGTGGATGAGGGGAAGGAGAACACGTTGGATTGTGTTGGTCCCAATAAACTCCAGGGATAGTCTGATAGTGTAAACCAAAACAGAGGCTGCTGCACACCTGTCGAGCAGACAAAGGCTGAGAACGAAAGCTCTTCCTCGAATGTCAAACTTTTCCCATAAAAACATCCCCCTCCCTTCCCCAAGGATGTGCCCTTTAGATAAAGCAGAATCAGTTACGCAGGGGAGACAGTTAGAACAAAAGGCAGACTGACATGACGTAGCATTAATGGCTTGATGTGTGTCTTATGTTATTAGGCAGGAATGATGGCTCCATTAATCATTACTACAGCCCGATGCGATCTGATACAGACTTTATATCTAAACTGTCAACCTGGCATTAATGTTAGACGCTGGGAGCAGATCTTAGTACAGACATTACAGAATCACTACGTTAGAGAGTTAGACGTGCCAGTCATACAGAAAAACGTGTGGAAAAGCTAAGGTTCCATGATGGCTGGTGATGCAATGTTGACAGTGGTTGTAGTTGTAGGGTTTCCAGTGGTTGTAGTCATGGAGAGAGGTTGAGGGGATTGGCTGAGCCCTGGAAAGGGATATATCCCCGCCAGACTCCTGTGTGGTGAGGTCACACATAGCTCTGAAAGAAACCCCAAGGAACTCCCTTCCGGTGTCAAACAGGATGTACCATTACACCACAATTGTGTCCAAATAGAATACAGGGAACTTTTTCAACCTGGAATTCAGTTTGGAAAGGGAGAGGTCCTGGTGGCAAAGGTGTAGAGTGTATTTCCACTGCTTCATTTCATGTGAAGCCATCACAGTTGGGCTATGTTACATTGTTTGCCATAGTGGGATGGTGAGATCAGAGAGGAGCAGAAAATGCCGTGGGTCATTATCCAGAAATGCCTTTGTACTCCTCCACTGCATCATGATGGTGGTCATGAGGATTCCCCAGGATCCTCGAGGTAGATGGAACGAGAACCCGAACTCTGTGCCTTGGCTGTGTCTAATTGAACTAAAATAGTGAGCTGGGATGCATAGACTACCCCACCCCCTTCTGTAATAGCTTCTTGTAAATAAAGATTCTCATTATAGTCGTGTGTTAAATATGTTGAGCCCCAAAATACTATACCTATAGAAGGAGGCTTAAGCAATGGAAATGTACAGTAGCCTATAGTACATCAGCTGCTAGCACCATGTTTATAACTGCCAGGCCCCTCCACCCTCTGCTCCGGTCCCAGAAGGGGCCCAGATGGGTCATTGTGAAAGCTGAAGGCACAGCTGCATACTGCAGACTGGGGCTAGACAGGATCAGACAGCTGCCAGGGTGACTCACGAGGCATGCCTCTCATCTCTGCCCCAGGAGGAATGGTGGAGGGAGGACACGGGCATCTGATTAAGATGGGAGTAGATGTAATTTATACAGATGTAGGATCTTAATTTGATCGCTCTTTTGTTACTGAGAATTTTCCTGCACAGCATGAAATGCAAACTTGTAGTATATTCAAGGTTTAAAAAAAGCTTGTAATTTTCATTTTAAAATGTCAGACTTGATTTTCTCTAATGAAAAATGTATCAACCCCTACAAAAAAATGTAAATTCATTATAATCCACATAATAATTCACATTTCCTGTTGCTGCAGGATTATTTTCCTGCTGTAGTGAACTGGCTCATATTAAGATCCTACATCTGTCGGTAGATGTCCATTGCCTAGTAAAACCCAAGTAGCACTTCTTACCTCACTAGGCTTCATCTCTTGTTCTCCTGTTCTTGTGAAATATCTGATGCATGTGGGAGAGTACCAGAGTAAAGGGTTGGCATCAATCCTAATGTCATCCAAGCATGTCCTAATCTACATTCCCTACACTTTTGTTTTGAAAACTTTCAGTTCCATCCAAAAGGGCATGGACGGTAATTTACAAAACAATTTGGTCTGTGACATTCCTTATCTACAACAATTATCAAATCCACATGACATTTTTGATAGGTCATGAAAGAAAGACAGACATTAATATTAGGTTTATTTAATTGATGTTATAAAATGCTGATGTCATAGGACTGTGACTGATATCTAAGGAGAGAGAGTCTGAAAGTGTGGCTTTGTGTTGCAGAAAAGGGGCCCTGGGCTGGCTAGGAGAAGAAAGAGACGCCATAGTGCCCTTATAGCCATAGCTGCTGTAGTTTTTAGCTGTGGTTTGGACAACTGTTTGCTCTGTTGTCGTCCATGGCAACTAGTGTGTGGTTAATAATGATCCCCAGTGCCTATGAGTCAGAGGCAGAACACTCAAACTCAGAGAAAAATAACCAACTAGAAAGCCTTTTAAGGTTTTAGTAGTAAAATGCTGCATTCAGATGCCAAAACAGGATAGGCCTCATGTAGCATCGGTGGGGACTGCAAGACTTTAAATGTTAAGAGGCCTGTTTACCACTGTACCTTTTACTTTCCTTCTCATACCTCTCTCTCTCTCTCTCTCTCTCTCTCTCTAATACATACACACACACTCTCTCTCTCTCATTCACTCTCTCTCTCTCTCACACACATACACACTCTCTCTCTGTTATTTAATTCTCAGTCCGCAGAATGCATGACTTGTTTACTGTGTTCTCTGGGCCTCAGGCTGGTTTGTGTTTTTTCAGAATACCTCCTAGGGAGTGTTTCCCTCATGAGCAATAGACAGATGTCGACTTGCCTGGACTCAGCACCCTGCATAGGATACACTGTCATAGCCAACACACACTGTACACAAACACACACAGTATTGCATATAGAGATTTACAGACACTCTTGTTCCACATTACACACAAACATGAGTGTGCCACACACACACACACACACACACACACACACACACACACACACACACACACACACACACACACACACACACACACACACACACACACACACACACACACACACACACACACACACAGTATAACCAGTGCTAAATCTCCTCCATCTGCCAGCTTTTCCATGAGCTGTAATTCAGCCCCCTCCCAGGCCACTCTCCCTTTCGGGCCGAGCAAAGAAAGAGACACTAACAAACAGAGCTCCCTCTTTCTTTCTGTGAAGATTCACACACACTCAACCAACCACATTCTCCACAGGCACTCCTTCAAGCATAGTAGCGTACACACTCACATGTAGACCAGACTTTTCCACGGCTAGAGTGGGAGGAGAGAGGAGGGTAACACAGGGACACTCATGGAGTTTCCATTTCCGTCCTCTCTTTCCCTCCGTCCGTTCCCTATCTCTCTCATTAATCACACACAGGGAGAGCTACTGATGGCCGCGAAGACGTGCATTTCCTTTCCTACATGATTTTAATCAGGCTGCGTCGGGGCACCACCTCGACACAGGACATGGCGATGCCCTCAATGATGTAGCGTCCTACGTTTGTATGACTTCAGCCTTTCCCAGAATGCCCGGCTGAGCAGTTTTTCCATTGCCTGTAGCCTCTTCCTGTTCCAGACTTCACAGCTCCTGATTGTTATTCTGCAGTGAGGCTCTGAGTGAAGGTTTTGAGAGTCAACAGGGTCTGACTCTGGAAGAACCAAGGGCTGGTTGGGGGAAAGAGCTTTTTAATGGGGCCTAGTCTAGACATAGTGGCTGGCTGGCATCAGAGGACTCTGCGCTCTCAATTTGTTCTCTCAGTTTCTATGTGGCATTGTACCGAGGTGGGCGAGGCACCCATCATCTTATTACATCACCCCATCAGTGGTAGGCCAGGCCAAAATGCTGCTTAGGGGTCATGTAATGTACTGTTTAGCTGTAGCAAGATTGTTGATTTTTTGTATGATGATGACAGTTATGTTCTGAATCTAATCTGTCCCATAGAACGCCGTACAGTAGCGTTTTAGTACAGTAGTTCCTCCGATGGTGTCGCTGGGGGGGGTCATAATCCTCCATAGTCGTTTATCAGGCTAATCTTCACACCCCACCAGGGGCGATATTCCACAATGGTGGTTGCCGGGGTGACATGATCCTATGTTTATCTGTTGCCCTGTTGAGGACTGGGAGGAGAGGCTAGGAGGGGAGGGGGCAGAATGTTACAGTGGCTAGTAGCCAGGGAATGGTGGATAGAATCCGGAGAGAGGGAAAGGCAAGCCCGAAATAAACACACACACTGCAAGCCGAGTAGGACACAGCACCAGATAAGGAAGCAATGGTCATTTTATGATAGGTTCCACTAGTACCATTGTGAACGTCAGACCAGCACAAGGATTAATAAGGGGAAGGATGTGGTATTGGTTAATGCTGATGCAGAAATACAGTATATGAAACAATGCCATATCTGATGTAGCGTCCCCTTACAGGCTGCTAGAACTTTCTTGTCCCATAGATGGAGTGCAAGATTGTATGAACCAGTCCATTGGAAATATTGAGAACATTTGCAGTTATTTTGGTTATACTAGAAACTAGTGTCAGGGTCTTCTCAGCCAAACTAATTGGTAAATGTTCAGTACACAAAATAAGTGTAATCACCAACAGCTTGTGAAAGAGCATGTCATACAGGTTTGTATGGTGTCAAATAAAGAAACTAGCATACTAGAAACTAGCATACTGAGCCAACTAGACACAAAAGCATTTCCTGCTATTGGTAAACTACCTCACTGCACACTCCTACCTTGCTGAATCATTGCGATAACTGTGGTAAATGTTCTCCTGGTGTATCTCATGCATACATACACTCTCTCTGTCTCTCTTTCTCTCTAATAGGCTTTTCAGTCTTAGTGAGTGTAAGGATGGATACAGTATATGAAACGTATGAACATAATATCTGCCTGGCAGTGATGAGGTATGATGTTCAGTATGCCAGAATAAACCAAAGTATGGAATTCAAAATCACAAAGGATTTGTCTCAGAATATATGTTGCAGGCTTGAACATCACATTATCCTGTTTAACAGTGCACGCTGCTCCAGTCAAGTACTTTTTAAATGTATTTCATCATTGCAAAAAACACTCACATCTCCCCCGGTACAAGTGTAATGAAAGTCATCACAAAAAGCCTTTAGCTTTGCATGAGCTGTGATCCCGAGCTGCTTGTTTGAACTATGATGAAACAAATAGAAAGTGTCAGGGGATTGTTGCCTTGACGATAACAAGGGAAGAAAGGAAAGTGGTACTAATTGAGGTGGAGGAGGGCTAGATGCTCTGGGAGTACACCTACACAGGAAGGAACAAATGATAAAGAACGATTTAATATGAGGTAACAGCAGGGTGGAGAGGTAGGAAAGGACAATGAGTACACCTTTTAATGAGATGTTAAACATTACAAACCTGCTTACATGTGTCACAATAATGCAAAACTCCACCTTTAACCTTATTACTGTGACAGGTTACCATGGCATTGTTTTTACATCGGCAGTTCCTGACCGAATTAGTTGAATAAAGCGATACAGATCTGTTCCATCGCAGTGCCTCAAATTATGCCCAACTCTGTCAACAGGCCAAACCCAGCTAGCGGACGGATTATCTCCCCCAGCCATCGCCTCAGGAATCAATAAGCAGTGTGATTACGCAACACATTGCAAAGTAGACAGGGAAAGGGGAAAGACAGTGGAGATGAGCATTTTATTTTTAGGCAGAGGAAGAGAAATGGAGAACACACAAAGCAAACATGGGGCCTCACGAGTGGCGCAGTGGTCTAAGACACTGCATCGCAGTGCTTGCTGTGCCACTAGAGATTTTGGGTTCGAGTCCAGGCTCTGTCGCAGCTGGCCACGACCAGGAGACCCATGGGGCGGTGCACAATTGGCCCAGCGTCGTCCGGGTTAGAGGAGGGTTTGGCCGGCAGGGATGTCCTTGTCCTATCGCGCACTAGTGACTCCTGTGGCGGGGCGGGGGCACTGCACGCTGACACGGTCACCAGGTGTACGGTGTTTCCTCCGACACATTGGTGCGGCTTCCGGGTAAAGTGGACATTGTGTCAAGAAGCAGTGCGGCTTGGCTGGGTTGTATTTTGGAGGACGCACGGCTCTCGACCTTCGCCTCTCCTGAGTCCGTACGGCAGTTGCAGCGATGAGACAAGACTGTAACTACCAATTGGATACCACAAAATTGGGGTAAAACTATTTTTATGAGTAAAAAACAAAGCAAACATACCTCACACACACCTCATAAAACCACATCAGAGATGAGCTCCCCAACCCTCAGTGTCATAACACAGACTCAGTTGTGATTGTTTCACTCCCTGATTGCAAGCCGACCTATCCCCATTCCCCACAATGCTCTCAATGTGAGATCACACACACATGGCAGGGGAGAGGGGAATGTGACTCAGTTCAGACACTCAGGACTGGGCCAGTTTCCCAACATTCAATCTGGACAGTGTGTACAGAGACAGAGAGAGTGTTGAGAGAGACAGTGTGAAAGAGTTTAGAGAGAGAGAGAGACAGAGAGAGAACGATAGAGAAGCAAGAGACACTTGAAGAGATAAGTGATACTATATAATTTTTCTGAATGAGTGAGAGTCAAATGTAAATACAATCTTATAAGTCACATGGTAACACGAGGCACAGTAATACGAGGAATAAAATAAAATACACAAGAATGGAGCTATATAGAGGGAGTACCAGTACCGGATCAACAAGGTAATTGAGGTAGATATGTACATGAAGGCAAGGTAAAGTGACTAAGCATCAGGATAGATAATAAGAGTAAATTAAAGAACAGAGTAGCAGCAGCATATGTTGAGTGTAAAAGGGTGTGTGTGTAGTGTAGTGTAGTGTACATAGTCTTATGAGTGTGCATAGAGTCAGTGCAAAATGTTATGTGTTATGTGTGATGTGAGCAGTGCTACGATGGGACAGGGCGGGGCAGTGACAACAAAGACATAGCTGTCTCTATGGGATGCAGGGTCAGAGGGGTATGCTAGGATTAGCATAGGGAATTAGGAGGGATAACATCCTCTGCATATTCCTGGTCTCCCTCAGTGGATATTCAATAATACAACATTTCTCTAACGTTGTGAAAACATCATCACTGAGACATTGAGTGAGTGGCAGCTGTCAGAGAAGCATAGGTGTCAAGTGATGTTTTGGACAGATGGGTTGTGTGTGAGTATTTGTGAATCTCAGTGTGAAGTACTGGTTTTATGAACAGACAATGCCATATCTGATGTAGCGTCCCCTTACAGGCTGCTAGAACTTTCTTGTCCCATAGATGGAGTGCAAGATTGTATGAACCAGTCCATTGGAAATATTGAGAACATTTGCAATTATTTTTTTACCTTTATTTAAGTAGGCAAGTCAGTTAAGAACAAATTCTTATTTTCAATGACAGCTTAGGAATAGTGGGTTAACTGCCTGTTCCGGGGCAAAACGACATATTTGTACCTTGTCAGCTCGGGGATTTGAACTTGCAACCTTCTGGGTACTAGTCCAACACTCTAACCACTAGGCTACCCTGCCATTATACTACAAACTAGTGTCAGGGTCTTCTCAGCCAAACTAATTGGTAAATGTTCAGTACACAAAATAAGTGTAATCACCAACAGCTTGTGATAGAGCATGTCATACAGGTTTGTATGGTGTCAAATAAAGAAACTAGCATACTGAGCCAACTAGACACAAAAGCATTTCCTGCTATTGGTAAACTACCTCACTGCTCACTCTTACCTCGTTGAATCATTGTGATAACTGTGGTAAATGTTCTCCTGGTGTATCTCATGCATACATACACTCTCTCTGTCTCTCTTTCTCTCTAATAGGCTTTTCAGTCTTAGTGAGTGTAAGGTTGGATACCTACAACCTTTCAAATGTCACTGGTAGTCCTACCTCTTTAAAGTTCATCTCAGTAAGCATATTACATAACCTAACCCTTTGATGTGGTTATCACACAACCGGTAGGGAAACACATAACTAGACATTTGACTTAACCATTAAACTTATTTTCCCACAACCCACTGCTGACGAAGTGTGATTTTCAATCTGACTAAAGTCTCTCACTCTTAAATGTTACATCAGTCACAGTCTGCAGGTTCATATACAAACAGAGGTTTCAGGCAGACTTTATTTAAAGTATTGTAGTCATTCATTCTAGTGTACATATGGAAAGTCTGTGCTATTAGCTGGACAGTATTTCATTGTCTGTGTTGATTTTGGAGTCTTGGTCAGTTTGTATTGCATGACCACTAGATGGGGCTGGCCACCAGTAGCAGTCATGTTTCATATATTTCTTTATGTGACTGATTAAATGTAAAGTTACATATCTGAGGCAAGCCATGAAGATGAATAATTTATCATACACATAAATGTCAAATTTCATTTCCATCTCAGAGCCCACATTCATATGAATTGATATTCATTCATTTTCTATGCCTTAGGCTTTTACGTGACACTTCAATATAATCTCTATAATCATGCAGTCAATTTGAAAATGTGTGTATATATATATTGGACAAATCCCATTCTGTGAACACATTGTTCCCTATGAATGAACACATTAGGATGGGAACATCTTATCTCACTCAAAGTACTGATATATAATGAGGTAGATTTAATACTCTTTGCAAACTTATGCTTGAAAGCAAATCAAATATAAATGGTAAAACAGAATAAAGAAATATGTAATAATGTCCTAGTCTATCAGCTGGCTGCAAAACAGGATCTGCTGCGGTTTTTATGACCCTAACTGGAGCCTTAAACATAAACGTTCATACTTATCTTGTATGTTGACTCTTCCTGTTGTCTAACCTCATCCACTCTCTCCTTTGTGTCTTCACAGGATGAGAATAAGGCCGCTAAAGCCTCTCTAAAGTCATCCAAGGTGGCAGAGAATGTAGCTGAGAGCTGCTCTGTGGAAGGGGGGCTGGAGCAGATCCCTGAGGAGGGGGGCGAGGCGGCTCTCACTGGCTTCAACTCAGACGAAGAGGTGGAGATCGAGGAGATCATCGAAGAGTCCCGGGCGGAGAAGATAAAACGCTCCAGCAAGGCGCGCGTGGACAACATCAAGAAGGCCTTCTCCAAAGAGCAGAGGGAGAAGAGAGCGCAGAAGACCAAGGACAACCTAGAAAAGACCAAGCAGAAGACCAGGGATAACCTGGAGAAGACCAGGCAGAAGACCCACGACAAGCTAGAGAAGACCAAGCATAGCCTGGAGAAGAAGATGGGCAAGCTGGGCAACAAGATGACCCCCAACATGGAGCGGAAGGAGAAGCTAAAGGGCTCCAAGGAGATGTTGAAGAAGTCTCTGACCCCCGACCACACCGTCTACGCCCGCTCCAAGACGACCGTGTACCGTGTGCCGCCCTTCACCTTCCATGTGAAGAAGTTCCGTGATGGAGACGTGGAAGTGGTGCACACAGAGGGCACAGAGATGGTGGAGGTGGCCGAGAATGAGGCCCTGCAGGCGGGAGAGGGAGACGTGGAGGTGGAGGAGCTGGTGAGAGTAGTAGACACTCCAGAGATGGCTGCTGTCCTGGAGTTGGATGAAGAGGAGGAGGAGCTGGTGAGAGTAGACACCCCAGAGATGGCAGCTTTCCTGGAGGTGGCTGAGGACCAGGTGGCAGAGCATCTGATCAGGCTGGAGAATAAGCTCCCTGTGGTGAAGACAAGCATGAAGACAACCAGCAAATAACTCTGTCTACAGGGCCCAGCGGGATTGGAAGAATGATATGATAGAGGGATGAGGAGACAGAGGAGGAGAGTAAAGAAGAGGAGAGAAACATACTACATTTTGATGACAGTGACACAGCATGCATGATAAGGACTGTCGGGACAATGTTCACAATCTATTCATCTTTTAATAAAAATAATAATAACATAATATGCCATTTAGCAGACGCTTTTATCCAAAGCGACTTACAGTCATATGTGCCCAAATACATCTTGTTTGAGAGAAAAAAAGTATTACTCATCAGGAATTACTTTCAATTTAGTATTTGCTGTTCTAGACAATAAACAAACAAAAAGAGCGTTTAACCCAGGCATTTTTGTTTCTTCCTTACATATTTTCTTGTCTTTTAGTTTGTGAATGACTCTGGTTGGTATAGTCTGGGATATTGCTCGTTGATATAATTTTGTAAATTTTTTGTTTTGAAATAGAATAACCACAATGCTAATGGAATAAATAGTAGTTGCTATTGTGATTTGATGTCCAATAATTGCTAACGTAGGATATACAGTACATAACAGTGTGTATGGAAATATCCCCCCTGGGCACAGACGTCAATTCAACATCTATTCCACGTTGGTTCAACGTCATTTCATTGAAATGATGTGGAAACAACGTTGATTCAACCAGTGTGTGCCCAGTGTTGGGGTGTCTTGAGATTTTCTGATTTGATGGTCGGTGGTCATGTGATGTGCAGGTCAGAGAAATTAAGTTTTGACAAATGAAGAGTAAGAGCACACACTGGAAACACCAAAGATGGTTTCAACGTGCATGGGGAGAGACACAGGGGACTGTCTTTTCCTTGACTGAAGAGTTTACAGATCGGTTAAACAAATGCTCACAGCCATTTTGAGCAGCCAGATTTCTACTGTATGAGAGGGCATACAAGCTCTGTCAACATGTCAAGGTTTTGAAAGGGCAAGATAGATAAGATAAGGATAAAGATTAAGCTAGTTTTCACTTTTCTTAAAGGAGCACTATGAAGCTTTTATTTCTGATCAACAGTGTGGCCCTAATGGTTAATTGTTTTCATTTTGGAGGACTGAGAGGGAGGGTCACGGCAAATGCAATATTAAAAAGAAGAGGAAAAGACTCACTGATTGGCATAAATGGAACTATTTTTGTGCGTGTGTAACGTTTCAGCCACAATCTTGAGCCAATCAGGGAAAAACTAGTGTACCTTTAAACGATGTTATGGGGTGGATGGATGCCAGGCGTGTAAAGTAATCCTTCTCTTTAATTATTTCTAAACTTTTTCACGTAAAAAACAGGATCGCAACAGATCCTATTTTTTTGTTTTGAAACGGAGAACGAGAAGGGTGAAGGATTAGTGACGACTTGAAAGAGATCTGAATTTAGTTGCATAGTTTTACCTTCCTTTTTTTAAAGAATGTTTCATCAAGTTTCTAAGTTGTACTATATTGTGATATCTGGAAAAGAGTTATCTTTCTCTCAGTTTTTAGTTACCAGTGTAACCACCAAACTACCTGGTTGTTACTAGGGCTGGTCACTGATGACAGGATAATGACATTTTGAGCCGTCTTTTAATCAAAGGTTCCTAGTGCCATCGTTCTGTAGAAGTTAACTTGTTTCACTGTTTTTACATGATAATGTTCATAAAAATTAAAAATAAAAAACATTTTTAATTGTACTGACACACATTGTACAAATGTATGCATGTATGCTCACAGTGCTACAAGAATCATACATGTACTGTACATATATGCTGTAATAAGCACACACATAACTGTGTTAACCTGCCACATTACTGTTCCTCCAGAGGCTTCTCTCCTGGAAGAGGAGTCTGTCTGAGATTGACAGAGCCTTGCTTATTGAATCTATCACCATGGCCACAGCTAACCAGGATATATCCAGCACTTCACCTGGACTGCATTGGGTGCTGTAATTGTGGGGAGAAAAAGGAGAGAATCTTGTAGGAACCCCTCCAGCACATGTCAATGTGCCAGGTGACAGTTAAATGAAAGTCTATAGTGACATACAGAAATGTAAGTGCTATCCAATTTTGTTTGTGCCGGCAGCAAATTACAAGGGATTGTGAATGACATGGCAATGTTACGAAGGTGAACAAAAAAATATATGTCTGTTCCTGGACCTCAGTCTCTGTCTATTTGAATTACTTGTCAGCTTTTTTGTGCCTGTGTGGTCTGGCAAGGGTCTGATATAGGGAGATGATGGTGATTAGAATAGATTATTTGAGTTTGACGTGAAGTAAGACCAGTAAATGCAATACAAGCTAAAAGCTGTTGTCTCGTGTTCTTTCTCTACCTACAAGACATGCCTCTGGAAAACAAAGTAGTGAGACTATGCACAGAAGGACTGAAAGCACACAGGGCCTGGCTCGAAGACAGTGCTACAGAAGGCTTTTCTACATGTCTCCATAGCCATCTGTGTCTGACCGACCTTGATGATGGGGCCGTGGTAGGGAGGGGAGGTCTCTGTGGAACACCATTAGGATAATCAATGAGGCAGGAATCTGATTAAGGAGAGTGCTTTCTCTGAGGAGAGTGAGACGGAACACAGAGCGAGGATGTGTGTGTGTGTGTGTGTGTGTGTGTGTGTGTGTGTGTGTGTGTGTGTGTGTGTGTGTGTGTGTGTGTGTGTGTGTGTGTGTGTGTGTGTGTGTGTGTTAGATAGAGAGAGACAGAGTGGGGGGGGGGGGGGGGGGGTTGATCATGTGGAGGGAGAAGTCAGTGCAGAGAGAAGGAGAGATGATGCAGTCAAAAAGCAACCAAAGATATTCCTCAAAAAATCTGTAGGTCTTTGTGCAGTTCATATTTTGTGTTTACTTAATGTTTTTACAAGGCTGAAATGGATTCTCATGACATAAATGCCAAGGCCAATACTGAACACACAGATACATTAGAGATTGACTAAGTTTTTGTCAAACACGAGCTAAGTTTACCACCATCTCTAAACATCCCTCATCTCCCCCAATTAACCGGGGAGATTAATAGCATTTCCTGCCTTCTTCGGGAGAGAATGGAGATACAAGCAGTGACCGCTCATCTTTCAACTGTTTAATTTATTTGCCATGTAGTGTAGTCTCACAGCATTGTCAGTCAATATGCAGTTCTTTGTAAAATGATCAGACAAACTACTGCAGGTTACCAAGGTTGGGGCCAATTCCCTTTAAATTCCAGTAAATTCAGAAAGTAAACCAAATTACAATTCCAAATGTTCCTAAATGAAAAGCATTTCAGATCATTTGAATTTCAGCGTACTTCCTGAATTGTCTGGAATTGAAAGACAACTGACCTCAACCCTGCAGGATACTGTACATATCCTGATTACAAGTATAGAGAACGTAGCACTGCCATTTTCACCTGAACCGAGATGATGATCTCTCCCTATTGTTATGACAGATCAAAAAATGAAGCTTGCTTTTTCTGTTGAATTAAATTACTATTTTTGTCTAACCACTTATATATCAATAAAGATACATGATTTACACCAGACTTTACCACTGTGCTGATTGAATGGGTCAAAGTTCAACCCAATGCTATGTGAATTGCAGCCAGTACAGCTGTATTATAGATTAGTCACCCGGGGTAAACAGATTAGTCACCCGGGGTAAACAGATTAGTCACCCGGGGTAAACAGAGGCCGTTTCATTTTCTTTGAATGAATTTGCATCATAAAGAAGAAACCAACATGTTCACTTTTCCTTGAAAACCATTCAAACCTACACATTGTAAATAATGACATTGCTCCATAGGCCGATGTTACTCCATAATAAACACTGACTAATGATGCGAAACACCGTAAATGAAAGAGAAGAGTGCTTGAGCTATTGGTCATTAGGGATAGAGATTTGAGTCATGCTGCTTCAATGTGTGAGTGAGTTTGTAATGAAAGTAAACATTGTCAACCGTGTTTCTTTGCCTCCGTAGATTACAACAAACAATGGAAAATCTGGGAGTGGAAGAGGATCCAGAGTTGTAGCTACAGTGAGATTAACTCCATCGAGCATGCATTTTAGTATAGGTTTAGTCCTAATCTCAGGACACCGGTCATATTCATTTGGTTTTCACAGCATGTGACCTGACCTGCTACGATTATGATAACCTCAGTAATGTTTCTACTCTTGTTATTTCCCTGCTGAAAAGGGACACTCAAATTATGCTATTAGTCTCACAATGTACTATAATGACCTAGGCCTATAAGGTTAGCTACCTGAGAGATGACCACTCTCAAATTGACGGGCAATGCCACACAAGAAAAATGTGAACGTTTAGGAGCATAGAACCCTGTAATTCTTAGGTCCCATGAAACCAAGTAAACATGTTGATCAAATATTTAATTATTGCTGAAGTGTTTTGCTTTCGCCTACATAGATGATGATGAAGAAGAAGACTAGACCCAATTTTTCTCAGTGTAATAATTAATATGCTATATTTCAAATACTAGAATAAAACTGTTTTCAAAGCCTTGGTTAGAGTATTTGTCGATGGCGAATATATGTTGATTTGGGTAAAACAGAAATATCAACGTTGTTCACATTTCTTCTTATTACACTTCTGATGACGTAGAGACTGCCAGTAATTCAGATGACTTCCAGTTCAGCTGTTCAGTTGGGGTTATTTCTTCTCCCGCTGCAAGGTCATGCTTGTACATGCAATTTTCCCTACAAACGGAGGGAGTGTGTTATACACGGAACAGCCTCCGTGTCGAGCGCAATAAACACTACGCCCACAACCTCCCTTTAGCGTTAATCCCGCCTTCTTGCAATATCCTACACAAAGATTGGACGAAATTGTGTACTCGTCATCTGTTGCATCCTAGGTATGTCAATCAACGCTTTCTTGAAGTTTGCCTGCACTCCGGGTGGAATTGGACAACTAGCTGTCAGTGTGTATAGTATTGCGACATTGAAGTAGGCCAACGTTACTGTAGTTCCGATTGTTAGAAATACAGTTTGGTTAAAAGTTCTCGATTGTCCTGTACAATAAGACATTTCGTTCTGGTGGTTTAAGCCTGGTGTCTGGCTACGATTTGACGGGATCATTTTTCTGACACACTTTCTCGTGGACAGCGGGGTGAGTAGGCGGTCGCAGAACCCTTTGCTTTCTATTCTTTATACATCATATTGTGGTTGGGCCATGAGAGTAAAGTTCTAAAAATGTGTTACACAACACATTGTAGTTGTGTGTGTGGTGGGCGAGCAGGATCAATGTATTATCAGATTGAGGATACACTGCCAATCGGTGAATCTCACTCGACACAAAGTAACTGGAGCTACGTCCTCCATGTTATTATTACATAAGTCGCCAAAAGTTTAATCACACTGTTTCGCAAATAGATTAGGCCTACCAATCGCTGCAGCGGTTGTTGGTTCTACGTTTGCTTTCAAAGGATAGCATACGCCGACCGTTTATGCCTAATTATTGTGATGATTTGCTGGCCATTTCTTCAAAGATGATATTGCACATTTTCTGAAGTTGCAAGTGCAACCATGATGGGATGCTGACTTCGGTCAAAGCCACATCCAATGGTGCAGGTTGTGATGACCACTCTCATGTGGGCATGTCACGGCCATTTGATCCATCAAACGGTGCTTGGGAAAGTCATCACGTGAACCATGCGTGCCTCCAGGTTTGCAACAACCAATCTACAGTTTGAGGGATTACAAACACACACAACCAGTGGCGTGTATTAATGGATGCCAAGGGAAGCCCAAAAATGAAAAATAATAAAACATGTATTTCGTCTGTTTCATAATTGTCCTACGCTCAGCCTCTTGCGAATTGAATCTAACAGGAAGAATGCATCAGAGCGATCAAAACATTCTGGCCTCGCTTGACAAAAAAAGTATAATCAATTAGCCAATCAGCGATGAGCTCAACTGTGAATGGGACTGGCGCACCAAAACAAGTGTAATGGGAAGCCACGTTGGATTAGGAATCACTCCTATCAAATCCCATAAGTCATTGACTGAAAAACTTGAATTGTTGCATATCGTTGGGTTGTTGTCCTCCTGTGGTTAGTCAGCAAGCTAAAATTGACCCTTGCCTAAATTAGCCATGGATGGAGATAGGGATTTGGACTTGTGGTTTTACTTCATTCTCAGCACTGGCCAATGATGATTATGCTGATTCTGATCCAACTATTAATTCATACATTGTTGTGCCCCTGGCCTTAGAGGATGGAAACTCAATATGTAGCTAGATGTAGAAGGTTAATGTTAACTAGCTAACGTTGCCCATGAATGGAAGTTAGGCTAGGGAGCAAGCATTTTAGCCAGGTAGCCTAAAATAAAAGCGTGTTCTGTATGACAGTGATGGACTGTTTCGTCAACATGAAAGAGAGGAGGATGGCATTGGCGTTTATCTTCAAGGGTGGGGTGAGTCAAAAAAAAAAAATCTACTTGCACGAAGGCGTGCTCTCTCACACACACAGAAATCAGAACCATGGACAGCCACATCATATTTAGCTTACGTTGATTGGACTAAATTGTTTTTGGTATATTTTAGTTGTCACTGATGTTGAAATGGTGCTGGAATAGTGGAGGAAGCTACTGTTTTCTTTGTGATTTGCAGTAACTCTGTGGTTTTAAATCAATAGTTGTTTAGTGGTCTGAAAATGTCAGAAACATTAACTTGCTTGACCATGCTGTAAGTCATGTAGCTGTTTGTTACATGCAATATGCTTTGTGGACTTCACTGGACAGAGGTAGCTATCCGGTTTTGTGATAAAACAAAGGTGTGGTTGAATTTATTCTGCCACTGTGTCTTCTATTGTCTCGGCTTTTGGGCCTACAGTACCAGTCAAAAGTTTGGACACCTACTCATTCCAGGGTTTTTCTTTATTTTTACTATTTTCTACAATAATAGTAAAGACATCAAAACGATGAAATAACACACATCGAATCATGTAGTAACCACAAAAGTGTTAAACAAATCAAAATATATTTGAGATTCTTCAAAGTAGTCACCCTTTGCCTTGATGACAGCTTTGCACACTCTGGCCCCTGCGGGCCCCTTTTTCTTGATGATGGGCAGCAGCACATGTAAGTGACTATAAAACTGCAAGGTTGTCGCTGATGTTGATCCTTACTTGTCCCATGCTCTACTGACACTGCACCAGGATACACTTACTGGAATAAAGTAATACATTTTCCTGGAATCTCTTCCTCAAATAATGTTTCCATTGTCCAATGTTCTTGTTTCAGCTTTTGCGGTGCTTTTATGATAACTGAAAGGTGTTTCCTGAATATTTTATGTCTAAATATCATAGTTTAAATTGCTGTGTTTTTTTCTTTTTTACCTGGGCCCAGATTATCTAAACATTTGATCCAGAACAAAATTATCCTGTGTTGTGTTCCCTGTTTAAAAATACAATATTTCAACCAAATGTTATGGCATCATATAACATGATCTGTGTTGTAGCATATGATGTGGTTAGAGATTTGTTTCCATTGTCTCTTAAAACTACATCCAAAAATGAGGACGGACCACAACGGAAGGGGGAGCAAAACACAGGATCATTTTGATCTGGAAAAACTGCGCCGTGGTGACTGAAAAGAAAAGCAACTGCTTACTGCATTGAGTCAGACGTTGATATTGTAGTGAGGTGTAGAAATGTGTTATACTTACTCCCTGCCTGAGTTAGAGAAATATGGGGTTTAACAGTTCACTGCACAACAATAGTACAATGACAACGCTGGTTTTTAGAAAGCCACAGTAACATTATTATTTCTGTTACATAGAAAGCACTAGGCCCAGGCCTAGTTATGTACAGGGCAAGAGGATGTGGCTGCTTTCATGGCCCTCATGACTGACGCTTTCTAGTAAAATTGTTATCTTTAGCTGAACAATGCAGACTAGGTTCCTTGAAAGGCTGATCCCACCTCCCGTACACAATGTACAGTGTACAGTACACCACACTCTTTTAGACAGTGTTTAGACATGCAACAAATGTTTTTATGGTGTAGCCTACCCATAGTGGCTGCAGAGAGATACTGGTGATTTTAAATGAGTGCTGCCTTGCTGCAGTACAGAATGTTTGTTTCCTGTTCTTGAGACCTACAGTTCTCTCAACACAGGCTCAGTGAAAGTCAGTTCATGTTGACTTGCTTCTGTAGGTCAAGGCTGTATAGATCTCCAGGTCTGTCTGGTGTTGTGCCACTGTTCACAAAGCTGTGTTGTTAACCCTGGTGGAGCTCTGTGCTTCTGTGGCTCTCTGTGGTCTGCCTGTGCATTCCACCCCACTCTGTAATGTGAATTATGGGACAAGTGCTGCACAGACAAAAGCTCTGCTCTTTTCAGTTGTGTATGTAGAACTATAGCGAAGCCAGCAATCTTTATAGGTACTGGTAATGCCCACTTTGGATATGATATGAATCAAGTGGTGTCCTTTTCATTCTCTGAGTGTGACTGAGTAAAAAAGAGAGAGGACCCACCATCTCGGATCGTTCTGAAAGCATTTCTGTAGTTAGTAAAAGATACGATTTAGCATTTCTAAAAAATAATTTTGTTAAAGTATAATTTGATCTCTGAAAATTTAAGCAATTTTTTTGCACCCAAATTGGCTTTTTTTTTTTTTTTTTTTTCAAGATTCAGATAATAGTCAAATATAGTACCCAACACCAAACTTCTTCCTACCAATGAGTAAGACATGAGAAATCCCCCCAAAATTGCAAAAAGCTACCCATGGATGCAGGGTCCGGTTGAACAAAGGAAGTTTCTGCTTTTTAATATTTCATCTATCTTGTCACCTATATTTTATGGGTTTTGACTGGGTTGTCACCTGTTGCCAAAGAGTTGTCTGTTTTGAGGTACTGTAAATTACAAGCTTAGCTGTTGATTGACTAACATGGGATCCATTTAAGCCCATGCACTTTGTATGACTTGAGAAACTCCAGTAAGAGGAAGTTGAAAGAAAACAACAAGTAATTGAATGGGAAGGTGACAGTTTGAGTTTTGACACATGATGATGAGTCAGCTCAGCTGCTTTGCATTGTGGTTTGAGTCTAGTTTTTGTACGTAGCACGATCTCATACCAGGGGTGTATTCTAGAGGTCGAACTATTTTATTTTTCAATACCGATACCGATTATTGGAGGACCAAAAAAAGCCGATACCGATTAATCGGCTGATTACATTTTTTAAAAATAATAATATTTATATATATACAGTGGGGAGAACAAGTATTTGATACACTGCCGATTTTGCAGGTTTTCCTACTTACAAAGCATGTAGACGTCTGTCATTTTTATCATAGGTACACTTCAACTGTGAGAGACGGAATCTAAAACAAAAATCCAGAAAATCACATTGTATGATTTTTAAGTAATTAATTTGCATTTTATTGCATGACATAAGTATTTGATCACCTACCAACCAGTAAGAATTCCGGCTCTCACAGACCTGTTAGTTTTTCTTTAAGAAGCCCTCCTGTTCTCCACTCATTACCTGTATTAACTGCACCTGTTTGAACTCGTTACCTGTATAAAAGACACCTGTCCACACACTCAATCAAACAGACTCCAACCTCTCCACAATGGCCAAGACCAGAGAGCTGTGTAAGGACATCAGGGATAAGATTGTAGACCTGCACAAGGCTGGGATGGGCTACAGGACAATAGGCAAGCAGCTTGGTGAGAAGGCAACAACTGTTGGCGCAATTATTAGAAAATGGAAGAAGTTCAAGATGACGGTCAATCACCCTCGGTCTGGGGCTCCATGCAAGATCTTACCTCGTGGGGCATCAATGATCATGAGGAATGTGAGGGATCAGCCAAGAACTACACGGCAGGACCTGGTCAATGACCTGAAGAGAGCTGGGACCACAGCCTCAAAGAAAACCATTAGTAACACACTACGCCGTCATGGATTAAAATCCTGCAGCGCACGCA
The DNA here is from genome assembly GCF_045679555.1 of Salvelinus alpinus. Classification (NCBI taxonomy): domain Eukaryota; kingdom Metazoa; phylum Chordata; class Actinopteri; order Salmoniformes; family Salmonidae; genus Salvelinus; species Salvelinus alpinus. The sequence goes on from NC_092086.1 coordinate 48,770,154, forward strand.
AGGTCCCCCTGCTCAAGCCAGCGCATGTCCAGGCCCGTCTGAAGTTTGCCAATGACCATCTGGATGATCCAGAGGAGGAATGGGAGAAGGTCATGTGGTCTGATGAGACAAAAATAGAGCTTTTTGGTCTAAACTCCACTCGCCGTGTTTGGAGGAAGAAGAAGGATGAGTACAACCCCAAGAACACCATCCCAACCGTGAAGCATGGAGGTGGAAACATCATTCTTTGGGGATGCTTTTCTGCAAAGGGGACAGGACGACTGCACCGTATTGAGGGGAGGATGGATGGGGCCATGTATCGCGAGATCTTGGCCAACAACCTCCTTCTCTCAGTAAGAGCATTGAAGATGGGTCGTGGCTGGGTCTTCCAGCATGACAACAACCCAAAACACACAGCCAGGGCAACTAAGGAGTGGCTCCGTAAGAAGCATCTCAAGGTCCTGGAGTGGCCTAGCCAGTCTCCAGACCTGAACCCAATAGAAAATCTTTGGAGGGAACTGAAAGTCCGTATTGCCCAGCGACAGCCCCGAAACCTGAAGGATCTGGAGAAGGTCTGTATGGAGGAGTGGGCCAAAATCCCTGCTGCAGTGTGTGCAAACCTGGTCAAGAACTACAGGAAACGTACGATCTCTGTAATTGCAAACAAAGGTTTCTGTACCAAATATTAAGTTCTGCTTTTCTGATGTATCAAATACTTATGTCATGCAATAAAATGCAAATTAATTACTTAAAAATCATACAATGTGATTTTCTGGATTTTTGTTTTAGATTCTGTCTCTCACAGTTGAAGTGTACCTATGATAAAAATTACAGACCTCTACATGCTTTGTAAGTAGGAAAACCTGCAAAATCAGCAGTGTATCAAATACTTGTTCTCCCCACTGTATATATATATATATATTGGGGGTGTCTTGCTAATTGCCTATAATTTCCACCTTTTGTCTATTCCATTTGCACAACAGCATGTGAAATTTATTGTCAATCAGTGTTGCTTCCTAAGTGGACAGTTTGATTTCACAGAAGTGTGATTGACTTGGAGTTACATTGTGTTGTTTAAGTGTTCCCTTTATTGAGGGCAACAACCCAGCAGCAGGACCGCTACCTCCGCCTTTGTGCAAGGAGGAGCACTGCCAGAGCCCTGCAAAATGACCTCCAGCAGGCCACAAATGTGCATGTGTCAGCATATGGTCTCACAAGGGGTCTGAGGATCTCATCTCGGTACCTAATGGCAGTCAGGCTACCTCTGGCGAGCACATGGAGGGCTGTGCGGCCCCACAAAGAAATGCCACCCCACACCATGACTGACCCACCGCCAAACCGGTCATGCTGGAGGATATTGCAGGCAGCAGAACGTTCTCCACGGCGTCTCCAGACTGTCACGTCTGTCACATGTGCTCATGTGCTCAGTGTGAACCTGCTTTCATCTGTGCTCAGTGTGAACCTGCTTTCATCTGTGAAGAGCACAGGGCGCCAGTGGCGAATTTGCCAATCTTGGTGTTCTCTGGCAAATGCTCAAAAAAATAAAGGGAACACTAAAATAACACATCCTAGATCTGAATGAATGAAATATTCTTATTAAATACTTTTTTCTTTACATAGTTGAATGTGCTGACAACAAAATCACACAAATTATCAATGCAAATCAAATTTATCAACCCATGGAGGTCTGGATTTGGAGTCACACTCAAAATTAAAGTGGAAAACCACACTACAGGCTGATCCAACTTTGATGTAATGTCCTTAAAACAAGTCAAAATGAGGCTCAGTAGTGTGTGTGGCCTCCACGTGCCTGTATGACCTCCCTACAACGCCTGGGCATGCTCCTGATGAGGTGGCGGATGGTCTCCTGAGGGATCTCCTCCCAGACCTGGACTAAAGCATCCGCCAACTCCTGGACAGTCTGTGGTGCAACGTGGCGTTGGTGGATGGAGCGAGACATGATGTCCCAGATGTGCTCAATTGGATTCAGGTCTGGGGAACGGGCGGGCCAGTCCATAGCATCAATGCCTTCCTCTTGCAGGAACTGCTGACACACTCCAGCCACATGAGGTCTAGCATTGTCTTGCATTAGGAGGAACCCAGGGCCAACCGCACCAGCATATGGTCTCACAAGGGGTCTGAGGATCTCATCTCGGTACCTAATGGCAGTCAGGCTACCTCTGGCGAGCACATGGAGGGCTGTGCGGCCACCCAAAGAAATGCCACCCCACCGGTCATGCTGGAGGATGTTGCAGGCAGCAGAACGTTCTCCACGGCGTTTCCAGACTCTGTCACGTCTGTCACATGTGCTCATGTGCTCAGTGTGAACCTGCTTTCATCTGTGAAGAGCACAGGGCACCAGTGGTGAATTTGCCAATCTTGGTGTTCTCTGGCAAATGCCAAACGTCCTGCACGGTGTTGGGCTGTAAGCACAACCCCCACCTGTGGACGTCGGGCCCTCATACCACCCTCATGGAGTCTGTTTCTGACCGTTTGAGCAGACACATGCACATTTGTGGCCTGCTGGAGGTCATTTTGCAGGGCTCCTCCTGCTCCTCCTTGCACAAAGGCGGAGGTAACGGTCCTGCTGCTGGGTTGTTGCCCTCCTACGGCCTCCTCCACGTCTCCTGATGTACTGGCCTGTCTCCTGGTAGCGCCTCCATGCTCTGGACACTACGCTGACAGACACAGCAAACCTTCTTGCCACAGCTCGCATTGATGTGCCGTCCTGGATGAGCTGCACTACCTGAGCCACTTGTGTGGGTTGTAGACTCCGTCTCATGCTACCACTAGAGTGAAAGCACCGCCAGCATTCAAAAGTGACCAAAACATCAGCCAGGAAGCATAGGAACTGAGAAGTGGTCTGTGGTCACCACCTGCAGAACCACTCCTTTATTGGGGGTGTCTTGCTAATTGCCTATAATTTCCACCTGTTGTCTATTCCATTTGCACAACAGCATGTGAAATGTATTGTCAATCAGTGTTGCTTCCTAAGTGGACAGTTTGATTTCACAGAAG